>NW_025335817.1:720446-920147 GCF_004798865.1 Varanus komodoensis
TTATTGTATTTAGTGTGGAGGGCTAGAGTAATTAGCATGTCAGTTTTTCCCAGGCAGGTGCGTTAGTGTTCCATTCACATTGCAATTCAAAATGCTTCATGGCCAACAGTCACTCTCATTAGGAAAGGGAAATTGAATCCGTGTGGGTAATAAATTTAATCAAAGGAACTCCAAAATCCACAGAACTCCAGCAAGACATTGGTAAACAAAACCACCTTAAGATCACTCAATTATTTATTTATTTATTTATTTATTTATTTATTTATTTATTTATTTAAAACATTTCTATGTTGCCCCATCGCAAGAAAGCCTTGGGGCGGCTCACAATTTTTTTTCTTTTTAGTAAAGAAGTTTTAATGCAATTCCTATTTCAAAATAGAAGCCTCAAGAAAAAATACAGCAAGATCAATATAGTTATCAAAATGGGTTTAAGTTTCCATTCAAAGGGCTGTTTTTGTTTACCTAAATGCATTTGAATGGACGGACAATCTGAATACTGAATACAATCAATTACCCAGATACTCAAAATCTGATGCCCTGACCAAAGCAAATCCATCACATGAAGAAGAATTCTCAGGTCTAAGCTGAGATGTCCCTTTCGTTTCATCATCGCTTTCCCAGGATCATTGTATAAAACTGGGTTGAGTTGAGCTGAGTTTGGAGGCTTGCCAAAAGGGTGTGAACTGCTCCAGTTTAGGACGCACAAAAGAACCTAGGTCCTTATCAACATAAAGATGGAATATATAGAACTCAAGACTGGCTGCTTCCATGACAGCGCAGTCATTTCATCATCTTTGTGGCCTCCATCAGCATACATGCACGAGATCCCCAAGAACTTCATGACCTAACCTGGATAATTCCCATACCCGCAGCACCTTCTATTTTAAATATCCAACTGCCCTACATGATTTCCAGCAGCAAACAGTCAAAGTCCTCATTGCAGAAGTTTAAGATGTCTATCCCAGGTCTCAGCCACATACCTGAAACAGCTGGTCTTTCATGCCTGCAGGTAAACAAGACTCTCAGAACTGCTGAGTAAGGTTCCGTTGGCAGGCTTGCGAGTTACACCGAGCTGCAGCATTAAAGATGCATGCCAAGCCTACATAACCCAGCACTGGCAGGACGTTCTGTTAAGCAACACACGAGGCCAAATGAGAACAAAGAGCAGAACCTTCATGGCTAACTACAATGAGGTTCAAGCCCAGACTGTTTAGAGCATGGAATTCCATCACTTGGATGGATGAGCTGATCGCTTGCTGTCCCCTCCCCACAACACTCATATGTGAATTGATTAAATCTAAAGTTCGGAAGACACGTGTCCAGTTTGGTAAAGGAACCAAATGAAATCCTTGCCCATCCCTAGTGCTGCGTCAACTGATTTTATGATAAGTCACGTTTTTCCCCTATAAGAACAGGTCTCATGGAGGGCACCACCACTTCTTTCTCAGATTGTAACCAGGGCATGCCAGGAAACCTGAAATGCATGAATAATAATATTAACCTGAGCAGGCATGAATGATGATGATGATGATGATGATGATGCAGTACAGAAATATAACATATGATGATGATGATGTTACATTTCTATACTGCCTGTCACCAAAGCACTCTGGGCGGTTCACAACATTTAAGTCTCCCATCCAGATGTCAACCAGGCCTGACCCTGCTTAGCTTCCAAGAATAGGCAGGATCAGGCACTTCAGGCTACTTGGAAGCTACACACGAAGAAATGTCCTTTGCACATGTCCATGTGCAAATGCCCATGCCACTAGTTGCCAGTGGGGGGAGCACATTGAGATTCCCTCCCTCCCTCCCTCCCTTCCTTCCTTCCCACATCATAGAATCCTAGAAGAGTAGAGTTGGAAGGGACCTTGAAGACCATCAAGTCCAACCCCTGCTGTTGCAGGACACCACGTCACACCTTCCCACTCAGAGGGCTGCCCAGTTTCTTCTTGAATGTCACACCGTCACATCACACCACAGCATAGCACACCGCACCACACCACACCACAACACACTTCTAAACTACCCTTTCCTTTCTTGCAAAGAACTTGGGGAATCTTACAAGATATACTTCCTCTGCATTTTACCCTCACGTCCATAACTTTGTCTGGCTAAAAGTCAGTGGCTGTCTCAAGTTCACCCAATGGGCCATTTGGTCATCTGGAGCCTAGACACCGTTTCCCCTTAACCACCACACCACACCGGCTCTCCATGAATTAGTATTTATACACCACCAAGAACAGTACAATCCCTAAGCAGTTTACATATGAATATTAAAATCACATTTAAAATACCGTTCTGAAAATGAGTCCAACTCCAATTATAATAATGAGATGACACTGTAATGAAGGGGCAGTGAAATGGAGCTACATGATCCATTTAATTATGAGACAGGAGAAACCTGGGCAAGCAGGCACACTTTTTTCAGGAGGTGTTCAAAATATGCCACCAGGACTCCATGAGAGGCACTTTACATGGGGTGCTTTCTACTGCTGAGAAACTAGAGGTATTCCGAGGTGACTTAATTCTGGAATGGCCAGCAAGACTCCCTCTGATGCTCTTAAAGGTCACTTGGGTATAAATAAAAAAGTAAAGGTAAAGGTTTCCCCTCGACATTAAGTCCAGTCATGCCTGACTCTAGGGGGCACTGCTCATCTCTGTTTCCTGGCCACGGGAGCCAGTACTTGTCCGCAGGCAGTCTCCGTGGTCACGTGGCCGGCATGACTAAACACCGAGGTGCACGGAACGCTGTTACCTGCCCACCGAAGTGGCACCTTTTCATCTACTTGCATTTGCATGCATTCGAGCTGCAAGGTTGGCAGGAGCTGGGACGGAGCAACGGGAACTTACCCTGTTGTGCAGATTCGAACCTGCAACCTTTCGATCAACCAGCCCAGTAGCACAGCGGTTTAAACCACTGCGCCACCTGCAGTCCCTGGGTATAAATAAAGGAAGCCAATCTGCTAGATATCCAGGGTCCAAGCTGTCCAAGCCAACAATCACAGGACTTGGGAGCTAACACCAGCCAGTGAAGTTCTCTGGACATGAGCAGTATTTATTTATTTATTTAAAATATTTCTATGCCATCCTAATCGCAAAAAAGCCTCAGGACAGCTTACAAAGTAATAGCATAAATAAAATTCCCAACCCACACTGGCTGCAATTAAAAACATAGAAAAAACAATATTAAAACTTATTAAAACGTATACCTTAATAAAAACATCTTAACCTGGCACCGAAAAACAAATAACGACGGTGCCAGGCGGACCTCTCTGGGGAGCGCATTCCAGAGATGGGGTGCCACCGCAGAGAAAGCCCTCCTCCAGGTACTTTGCCTCCTAATGTCTTTCATTGAGGGTTTCCAGAGGAGGGTCTCTGCTGCTGATCTCAGGGGATGGGAGGGCAAATACGGAAGAAGGCGTTCCTTTAGGTATCCTGGTCTCAAGCCGTTAAGGGCTTTATAGGTAATAACCAGCACCTTGAATTGAGCCTGGACTTCGATGGGAAGCCAGTGAAGCTGGTAGAGGCCAGGGGTTATATGAGAATAACGCCCAGTCCCCGTCAGCAACCTGGCTGCTCTGTTTTGCACCATCCGAAGTATCCGGACCGTCAAGGGCAGCCCCACGTAGAGTGCGTCGCAGAAATTACAGTATGGGAGCAAGACTGCAAGCAAAGTTGCAGCAGGCACCCTACTGGCTGGATTCAGCCTGAGGTGCACCTTCTCAGCAGCTTGAGACTGAGTATTAAACCTCATCCTTGCCACCCCGTAACTTTGAATCGACCAGCTCCCACCATTTGGCGTAACTGGGCCTTGTAGGCACATATCACGGCGTGCTTGCTTAAATTTAGAAGGAGCACCCTGCAAGCTCCCGTCTTGAGTTCTTTACTCAGATGAAAATGTTTGGGCGGAGGCAGTCCCAAATCTTCAGTGGCACCCATGCCCCCAGCTTCCAGACCTCTCAGTGAGCTGCTATTTTGCTGATCTCTTGGGTTATTTGCTTTCTAAATAAATCATGAGGCAGTGGGATCATTTTGCCATATCAGCCACAGAGGAATCGGTGTGCTAATTCTTGAACAGCGCCTGCCTGCTTTTGACATGTCGCTCGCTTTGATCTTCCTGTCTAAAGGAGACAGAGCCGGCTGCCTGGGTTGAGAACGCGACTGCCGGGTTGTAAATTCGGCTGAAAGAAATTGGCAGCAGCTACTTCATCTGATCTTTGATACTGCTCACAAATAGAGTGATGCATACCCCTCTTTCAACTGGGGGCAGGTGGAGATGGAAATTTTGATGGGGTGGGAGTAATTTATGCTGATATTATTTCCCCTGTCCCTTCATTACCAATTCACCCCTGCCATCTGCACCCGCTGGCTGCTGCCTTTTTCCTCCTTTCTGGAAGAGTTGCAAAAGGATCCTGCCCTATCAGGGATCACGTAGTGAACAGGATGGACCTCAGAGCTCTATGTAGCCTATCAGGTTTTGTTTCATGGTGATGTCACTGAAGGAGAGTGAGGGAAACGGGCAATTAGGGCCATCTAAATGAGTTCTTTTCCTTCTTTTTGCATGGAGTGCCAAGAAAATTGTGAAAAACAATGAATAGCCCCTTCTTACTCGTCTTCACTAATTAATTGCCCTTGATTAGTGCTTAATGAATGTACCTGAGTGAGAAACTGAAGTAGTTTCCCTTTAATATGTGACCACATTTCATGTTTGCGAATGTTTGCACACGTGTAATATCAAAGTGCATCTCAGGAGCTGTACTTCAGAGTCATGATGTCATACATCATCTCATCATCTGCTGCTTCCTGATAGGCTGTTTGAAAATGGCCTGCTTGCATGAGGATGTTGGATGATGCTTACATGACATCACCAAGGATCTTGGCATGGATGAAGGAAGCGGCCAAGGAGATGGCTTTCGGGTGTGGAGGTGGGCTCTACCTACCTTACTACCATGTTCCAGAGCTCGCAATCAGTTCTGTTTTAGGTGGGATTGTGTTCCCCTTGAAAGAGCACGGGCATCTCTTGGGATAATCCATTATCAAATCTTGTTACACGTGTTAACTGAGAAATGGAATGGAATTGTGGGAAATTCACAGGCATGCTCCCTAGAGAAGTGTGTCTGGCACCAACACATTATTCTTCCCACACCCGACCAAAACCTTTTTATTCGCCCAACATGTTAAGGTTTAATTGTTATTTTAATTGGGGTTTTATTGAGGATGTGATACTGTGCTTTTTACTGTAGGACCATCCAGAGACTTTCTGTAATAGGAGTGAATAGAAAAGCTTCACATAATAAATAAATAAATAAATAAATAAATAAAATAAAAGTAGCTCAGACTGAAAGCGGTGAGATTCACCCATCTCTACCTAAAAGTCTGTGTGTTTCCAAAAACAGCAATGCTCTAATCCCAGGACTGAACTGTGGCCTTCCCTGCTTACTATACAGAAACAGAGAAATGCTTTGTTCTTTATATAAGATTCATAGATATGAGTCTTTGCTGTAAGAGTTATGAAAGAACACACTTTCAGGAGAGAATCAGCAAGTAGCTCTCTCTCTCTCTCTCTCTCTCTCTCTCTCTCTCTCTCTCTCTCTCTCTCTGTGTGTTTAACTGTTTCCTCGCCTCCATGACATTTAACAAAATACTGGTTTCAACCAAGAAGGAAAACCAAAGCGGCACGTAGAAATGGACAGCCCATTTGGAAAGATCATGAAGGAACTCTTGCAAACCTTCAGCATCAGTTTTCAAACTCTTCACCCCTTGGAGCAGAAACCTTTGAGATAACTACAGTGCCGTAAAAATTTCATGCTCCCTTTCAGAAGCAATATTCGACAGCCAAAACATTCCTAGGAGATGCAAATAGTGGCTTTTTTGTGGATATGCAACAGTGACACCATATGGCAGGAAAGTAAAGTGAGGGTGGAATTGGTGTATTAAAATGCAGAGTGGTGCTTTACCAATGAAAACCAGAGGGAATCCACAGAACCCTCTTTTGCTCAAGATAATTCCTTGACCAAAGAGTAACTAAATAAAGGAAGGGAGTTCTCTTTCACAGTGGAAGGTGAAGGTGGAAGATTGCAAAGAATACCCGAACACAAGTTTACACATATTGAAACCCTCTCTCCACTTGATATTGTGACAAACATATTCTATGTACACTCCTCATCACAGAATTTACACAGACCCCCTTGTTAGGTTGTGGTGTAGCATCACTTGCAAAACGCCCCAAATTATAGTACCCTACTGCTTACTTGGACCACAAGGTGATCAAACCGGTCAGTCCTAGAGGAGATCAACCCTGGCTGCTCTTTAGAAGGCCAGATCCTGAA
The DNA here is from genome assembly GCF_004798865.1 of Varanus komodoensis. NCBI lineage: Eukaryota > Metazoa > Chordata > Lepidosauria > Squamata > Varanidae > Varanus > Varanus komodoensis. The sequence continues at coordinate 726,779 of NW_025335817.1, forward strand.
GATGAAACTCAAATACTTTGGCCACCTGACGAGAAGGAAGGACTCCCTGGAGAAGACCCTGATGCTGGGAACGATTGATGGCAAAAGGAGAAGGGGGCGGCAGAGGATGAGGTGGCTGGATGGGGTCATGGAAGCAGTTGGTGTGAGCTTAAGTGGACTCCAGGGGATGGTGGAGGACAGGAAGTTGTCCATGGGGTAGTTGTCCATGGGATAAAGAAAATCCATGGCGTGGAAGTTCCGGAGACATTCTCACGGGCTAAATTTGGGTTTCCTCGCTTGCTTTACTTAGGGGGTCACAAACAAGCGTGTGGAAATGTCGTTGCTTTCCATTGTGCAACCATCTCTCCAGCACACCTTACCTTCCTGCTCCCCAATTGAAGCCCAGGGGAAAGCATCGTGAGGTCCCTCTTCCATGAGGGCATCTTTGTCTTGGGATGCTAGCGGGGATGCAAGAATCTCAAAAGACCACCACCATGTGTGATGGCATTTCCCGAGGAGGAGGTAGAACAACAGGAGGTTTTCTTATGGGAAAAGAAGACCTTCAGGGAATTGGAAGTCAGAATTTGGGTCCCCACTAGCTCTGGTTTTTCCCTGGAGCCAGAGACAACTGTGTCCCATACCGTGAGCTGTTTTGCTCCCACTGCCTTGAATTTTGGAGAGGAGAACTTGTCAGGGGAGACGGAGGGCATGTGGAGCAGGGTGCCTCCCATCTCTGAGAACTTGTTGACTCCTATTCTACATCACGAATGAATTCAATTGTTCAGAGAAGATTTACGGTGATACGGGTGTAACTTGCTCTGGACCTGTGAACAAGGATCTTGAGGAACAAATCCAACCATTTGTTCACGATTCAGCACACGTGTGTGCATCAAGCTCAGGTCCCCTTGTCTGCGGCTCACCTAGGAATGAGGAAAATTGCTGAAACTTCACTCTTGTTTCCCACTGCTGGTGGGAAAGTGAGACATGATGCTTCCAAAGATGCCTCTCCCAAAAGAATGGATAATCAAAAACAATTAAAATCAATAATTGAACTCAAACAAGCTGCAAAGCAGGAACCCAGTGGGACTTTAATAAGAAGACGTTGGGAAATCAAAGCTGTACTTCATGTCTAATGACGTGCAGTATTTTAACAGCTGACAACATCTTGGTATAACCGGGGCCAGGGGAGCGGGGTCAACAACCGTCATTCATTTTTTCCGCATGGAGAAAAGCCAAACCATTTCCTCATTTTTCTGGGAATTGTATACATTTTTCTGCCTGAGCATGCATAGGATTTCAGCCTTGAAGGTGCATTCAGATGACTTCCACAATTGCAAAGGATGGCCTTAGTTTGCACTGGCAAAACCAGCAGTTTAGCCACTGGTGCCTGACTGGAATTGTGGAGACCTATGTTCCTCTTCTAGCTTACCCATAACCTTGAGCCACTCACTCTTAGTTTATCTTAACATGTGGGGAGGTTGTGAGGATAAAATATGGGGAGGGGAGGACCAGGGTCACTACCTTGCGTAGCTTGGAAGACCAACTGTTCACAAATATCTGTACCACTTCCGGAAGCAAAATGAGCTTTTATCTCAACATTCTGCCTTGATCTTTCAACAATAAGGAGCACATGAGGTCTCTACCGATGAAGACGACTCAGAATAATTCTGCGTCAGGTCATAATCTTTAATGGGTTGCAATTAGTTTGTGATTACAAGCTTGGAATTCAAACAGGCCTCTTACCTTAATTTTCTTGGCGTACAAATCATGGCTTGTGACAATCTTGCTTCCTGGAATGAATAGGCGGATGGCTTCATTAACCAACTGAGACAGCTGCTGATTTCGAGACAGTCCTGATCATTTATGAGACCAAGCAGACCAAAGACAGAAGAAAGACAATCCCACCTTTGAGAAGCAATTTGATGATACTGGAAGCAGAGATCCTAAAGGATGCAAACCTATCATCCTTGCCCTAGGTACACTGAAGCAAGGGTGTCATGAAGATGGGTCCAGTCCTGGACCAACCCCAGAGATCGGATGGCCTTAAAAGAACCATGCAGTGAATGGGGATAGTTGTCTTTCTGATGCATTGCACTGGTTAAAAATACATCAAAACCTCACTCCGGCTTTTTCCTTTCCTAGAACATATCTAAAGGCTCTTGATTTACCTTGGAGTGAATTTCCCCAGGTTGGCATCTTGTCTGTTATTGCTTACCTTCTCACCAGTGAAACCCAGTAAATTTTTGAGGAACTCCCATGATTCCGGGGAACATCCTTTGAAAACATGGAGAAGGCCTTGCTTTGGAGGACGACGACAACCCGCGTGTCATCCACCTGTGTTCAGAGAAGACAGAACACAATGTAACCATGTCCCAAGGTAAAAGAGGAATTATTTTAATGTGGAAACAAGCAGTCTTGGGAACAGAATGAAAAGTGCATTGGGAGGGGGAAAATACCATGTTCAGTTCAAATGAAAACACCTCTTTTCCCATGAAAGCTAGTAAAAAAGAAAGAAAGAAAGAAAAACGGGGAGCAGGAAAGCTCTTTGATCACAACATTGGATTAAAAATTGATCTGTTTTATGTAATCATGAAAATTTCATGGTTATCCTTGCTTAAAATGCACTTTCAAGTGTATGAGATTGTACAGATGTCAGTCACAGTTTTTTAGTGAAAAGGAACGGTTGCCTTCCACAGCTCAACAAACATTCGGAGAGCTCCACGCTTGAACATTCCTATGCATTCTGTTTGCTAGGAATGGGAATGGAAGGTGTTACTACTTTTGTTTAGTCACCAAGTCATGCCCTCACGACCCCATGGGCAACATTCCTCCAGGATCTCCAGTCCTCCACCATCCCTCGGAGTCCACTTAAGCTCACGCCGACTGCTTCAGTGACTCCATCCAGCCACCTCATCCTCTGCCGTCCCCTTCTTCTTTTGCCCTCTATTGTTCCCAGCATCAGGGTCTTCTCCCGGGAGTCCTTCCTTCTCAATAGATGGCCAAAGTATTTGAGTTTCATCTTCAGGATCTGGCCTTCTAAAGAGCAGTCAGGGTTGATCTCCTCTAGGACTGACCGGTTTGATCGCCTTGCGGTCCAAGGGACTCTCAGGAATCTTTTCCAGCACCACAATTCAAAGGCCTCAGTTCTTCAGTGCTCAGCCTTCCTTATAGTCCAACTTTCTCAGCCATACATTGCAACTGGGAACACCATAGCTTTGAGTGTTATTACTTAGCACCTTCCATTTCTATTCCCTGGAATTAAATTGGGTGGGCATACATCCTTGTTTACCAAACTCCCTGAGAATGACTGGAGGTTTCAGTCTAACATGCCAGAGGAGCATGAGGTTGGAGAAGGCCGGCTGAGACCTAAACAGGGAAGATCTGGATTTCTTTTAAAGCCTTCCTTAATGAGTCCTGGAAGATTCCCTTTCGATCTTCCTAACAGGCCTGCGAGGAGTTGGAGTGAATGACCCAAGCTCACCCAGCAGACACGACCTAGTGGTGGTTCAGGGGTTGAAGCCAAGTCTTGTCTTGATGAGTCCCAATACTGCCACCCAGACTTCCCCAACCAGGGGCTCCCCAGCGGAGTTGCCCTGCTCCCTCTGGTCATTCTCAGGTGCAAAGCCACATTTCAAAGCACATATTTTAAAATGTTAAGACCTTTTTATTTAATCAATATTTTAATAAGTTTTAATATTGAATTTTATTACCGTATTTTAATTTGCAGCCAGAGTGGGTTGTCAACTTACTGTTTATGTACCTCGGAATTTTATTTGTGTAAGCTGTCCTGAGGCTCTTACAAAGGACGGCATACACATATCTTAAATAAATAAATATGTTCAGAGGAAAATGCATTTAGTTCCATAGCGGTGAATATGCCATTTAAATACACATTTTATGCATTGTATTAAAATGCAAATTAATTTGGACAAAGGACAGGCCTGCATTGTGGGGAAGAGTGACATCGACCATAAATTGGCCAATAATTTCAGGACACCTCCCGGATGCCAGTTGCAAGAACAGTCCCACGTGATGCATCGATGATGCACTCTGCACTGGTCCAAACTAGGAGCCACAACGGGTCATAACTGGGCCTCTCCCCTTCCATCCTGCAGGGATGCATTTGCATCGCGGTACCAGGAATCCAATGACCGTACACATTAGCAGCCCGTGCGGATTGCGACAACGATCCATACTTTTGCGAGGCAAAGGAAAGGACGACATGACAGCCTTGCGAGAAAGTGAGTTGTGCTTTATGAGACATTGACAGATGGCTGCTCAGATTTCATGCTGAATCCTTCCATTTGTCACGTCGGCCGGTTTCAGATTCAATTGTGTTGTCACGCCAGAATATGAATCAACGATCCCTCGAGTGCCGCCGTGTTAGCACCTTTGCGGCTGTGAAGGAGCCGGCCCTCGAAAGTAAGAAGAAGCAGGCAATGGGGATTCAGGCCCTCCTGGGTAGCCCCCCACCCGAAGTCTGTAGGTGTGTTAGGTTGGATTTAGGAGATAATCCCAGTTCCCAGCTAGGCAAATGGGTGCACAGAAAAAGTCCAGAGAGATGCAGCCGTGCGGTTCTGTAATTTTAGGTCTTGGCCTTCATGATCTTGCCACCACCGTCCCACAAGGTTGTGTGCATCACTTTAGGTGTGAAACGCACCACAAACATCTCTATTTTCCCTGCAACCCCTGCTGCCATTCCACACTTCCTGGCATGCTTCACCTTCCTGAGACGTTGGCATAACTCCCACATAATTTACCAGCCCAGATTTCTTGATTTTGTTTTTTGTTTTGAGTCATCCTCTCAGCACATGCCGTTTTTGCACTTTAGGCCTACTTAAATCACAGCGCCATCAGGAGCATAAGAAGAGTGAGATCGGGCAAACCGATCCTGCATTCTGCCCCCCCCCCCAGAGACCAACCGGTGCCCACAAGAAACCCACGGGCAGGTCATGGGTGCCACGCCACCCTTCCACCCACGTTCCACAGCAGTGGGTGCATATGGGCACATTGCCTGTGCTAACAGACTCCGCAGACGGCCCTGAGGACTAGTAGCCAAGAACGGATCCAGTTCCCTTTTAAAGCTTTCCAGATTGGTGGCCATCACTGCATCCTGCAGAAGCAGATTTTGTGCACTGAGATCATTTCCTTTGATCTGTCCTGACTTGCCTCCAATTAGTATGGGTATAAAATGGAATGAGCATCCGATTCTGCTATCGCACTTCTCTAGGTGGCCACTGGGTGGGCGAGGGATGACGAGGCTCGGGGCGACTCTTGCCCCACGTTGCATCCTAGGGCAGCAGCACCTTTGGTTAAACCCAATCGGATCCAGCATCCAGTCTCCGATACAAAACAGGGAGATGCCTACAGGTAGGTAATTAGCTTACCTGGCAGCTGAAGCTTCCATTTCATTAGTATTCAGTCTGACACCCAGTTCTTCCTCTCGAAAGAAAGTTCAGGGAGGTCAACGATCGCTCAGTGAAACAAAGACAGTAATATCAAACCCAGAGGGCCATATTTGCAAAAATAGCAAACAGTACTAATGTTCAGAACACTCTGTCAATAAAAGCTCCATCCAAGCAACACAAAACAAGGTTTTGCAATGTGCAGTCAATACACCAGAGTAACATTTAAATTCAATTAAGATAATACACCATTCGAAAACATGGAATCAATCATTTCCTATCGTACAAGCATGCTGATAGGTGAATCGCTAACGGTAAGCAATCTTGACTAGGGGACTAGATAGATCAGGGCAAGTCCCATGATTCTGAGGCAGCGCGCTCCCTCTGCATGCAGAAGACTCCCAGTTGTGGCATCTCCAGCCGGGGCTAGGAAGAATCTCGAGAGTGTCCAAAATACCCGTTCATTTGTGAAGCAAAGAGCCGGTGGTTTTTGCATCTCACAGATCCTTTCATGCACTGTCATGATTAGTGAGGGTTGCAACTCCGTTCAGTCCTTGCTAAGCAGGCTGGGCCCTCTGCACATTTCGGCAGTCCCTGTAGTTTAATGCCAGCAGCACAGTTAAGGTCACACCTTGTTAAACATGCAAATTGCAAACTGAATTAAAAAGGATCTCTCTCACTTGGCCCTGCAGCCTCTCAGCCCCCCCCCCCCCCCACTAATGCTCCTTGTCTCAGGGTCATTAACAGTCTAACTAGTTGTTTAATAATAAATTGTTTCAGAAATATATGGCAGTTCTTGCAGGGGGGTGGGAGTGTGCGTTGTATTTGCAGCTTACTCTTGCATCAGAAAACCAACGCCAAATCAATTCTGGATTTCTAGCTGGCTATTGTTTTAAGGATGTGACCACACGGTACTTGTATATACCTGAGATGCTCTTGCAAAGAACATCAGTGCGGGAAATGAGGAAATATGTGGTTTTTCTGCCTTTTTGTAGTGGTAAGGCTCAAGAGTAGTGATGTTTGAAGAATTCAATTTCTGTTGGCAAATTATCAGAACTTGCCTCATTCACAAGCCTGACTGCAAACGGAAATGGAAGTGCATTTCTCAAAAACGGCTCACACCTTCTTGAACTTCCAGTTGTATTAAAAATGCATCTTTCTGGAATAATGTGCCCATTAAAATCTCTCATAAATGAGCCTGTTTCACGCTTTAGTCAGTGGGAGTGGTGCACATTTGGATTTTTAAAAATCAAAATTCTCCTGTTCAGCAATATACACTTACCTCATTGGAAAAAGAAAGGGTGGCCGGAAGGATCCAGGGCTGAGGATGTGGCAGAAAACAAGCTTCGAAGTTCTCCCACTGGCATTTATGAGAAGCGTTTCTTTCTTTCTTTCTTTCTTTCTTTCTTTCTTTCTTTCTTTCTTTCTTCTTTCATGTCCTTCCTTCCTTCCTCTCTCTCTCTTTCGTCTTTCTGTCTTTCTCTCTCTCTCTTTCTTTGATTTATGCTCCACCTTTTTCTTTTTTGATGCACTCCAAGCTGCTTTCCTGATTCTCCTCCTCCTGTTCTCAACATTATTCCCACAACAGCAACCCTGTGAGGTAGGCTGGGCTGAGAGGCTGTGACCTGCCCAAAGTCACCCAGTGGTCTCCATGGCTGAGTGGGGACTCGAACCCAGATTGCCTGAGTCACCACTGCACCACCCTGGCTCAACCAGGGATCCACGAGAATTCGTGGACTTCCTCTTGGCTTGGCCCACTTTGCAGGACTGAGCCAAGCATGGGAGGATTCCCACAGATCAGATTCCAAAAGGATTCATCCCAGCCCTCCCCCAAACCATGGACCCCCCCCCATTTTTGTTAGCGGTTGGGCAAGGGACAAAGGTTCGACTTGTAGACACGGCTCCCAATCCTGCCTGCAAAACAGGTGACTCACAGAAGGGGATATCTGTTTAATTTCTTTATTTTCACAATCATAAAAATAAATTAGTCATAGGCAAAAATATCAGACTTTCCCCCCTTCAGAGAATATGTATACACGTATGAAGAGAATGCTGCATAGATCTAGTTGAGGTGCATTATGGGGCATATAGATCCCAGAACTAGCCTATAATTGCTATTCACGTATACCATCTCCCTCTTCTGTTTTTGTTTTGCACTGTTAAAAAAAACATGTGTAGGAGTAGGTTATTTACCATGAAATAAAGAAACCATTAACTATGGATTTACAGTATGATATTTATATATGTCAACGTGGTATAAAATTCCAGGCCAAAGGCTGGTTAGTACTGCCAAAATAACTGGAAAGAAATGCAGATGGGATATATAAATAAATATGCATTTAGTCCCTTTTTGTTAAAAAAAAAAACAAAAACCCCGAACTCACAACAAAATCTCATATTCTAAATAATAGAACTATTTTGATGCAGTGGCTTATTCCATATAGACATAGCTTCGAATACGTATTTTCCTATAAACATCTTGTATTTACAAATATAAAAAATAAGTTATAACAAAGTATATCCTTCCTTGTTTTGGATTGATTAGGTTAATTTCAGGATTCTGGCAGTCGGTCCTATTGCATTTTGTAAGGTTTTGTTTTAATGTGCTCATTAAATTTTAGAACTAAGTGCATGAGAGGCAGAGCGGAGGCAGTGGAATTCTTTTCTTCAGACAAAATCAGAGCTGGATAAATCAGGCATTATACTAGCCTTCTGTCTGAGCTGAGCATTATTACCCCCTGAGGGTCTTATTGGTGGATCAGGAAATAGCTTGCCCAGTGATCCCACTACCATCAACCAATTTTCTGCTTTGGGTATCTCTGTCAAAAGTACAGATGGGGAGAATGTCACTTGGTCCACATTTGTAAGTCAAATTACTTTGATTCCCACTTCTTCAAATAATACCTGGATCAGAACATACTTAACCTTTAGATTGAACACTTCTCCAAATTTTGCAGCATTGTTTTCGACTCCATGATTGCATGCAGAAATATGCATGCAATGGTTGCATACAAAATACACCTACTTGGGGAAGCTGCATATACAGTGGATGTAGCGTGGGAAGAGGTCTAGAAAAATCGATCCAGTTTTGGTGCATTTTTTAAATGTATGCTGCATCTGCATTGGACGGAACAGACTAAGGAATGAATGCATGTGAAACGGACATGGTGCACCACAGACTGGTTCATTCACACGTTAGCAAAAGTCAGAAGCAATTGCTCATTTAGAACAACTTGGCCATGTATGCACAGGGACAGCATGAATCTAACCTGCTATTTTCCAACTTCTCTAATAGCAGGGAGTGAACTTTACCGAATGGCAAAGCGCTCTCAGCACAGATGGAAAACGACAGTGGGTATTTCATGCACTAGTGTTAAGGATGAAAGATCTAGGCCATTAAAGTGGGACTACTTAGACCTGAAGAAGGAAGAACAGTCAATCAGAAAGGCGGGGGGGACCTTTAAATTGTTTGGTTGTTCTCTACAGATCAACTGAGATAAATGAAAAAAATAACAGTGTTTGGGACTTGGGTGTCTGGGGCAGGCACTCCCTATTAGAAAACATTTCTCTGCTGGAAAGCCCTGATAATGTTGTCTTTTAATGTGCCCAGGGCAGGAGGAACAAGAAAGCTGGGAACTCGCTAGAGATGGGTGGATTAAGCTTTCATATTCACTGGGGTTCTGCAGTACAATTTTGAGCACACCGTGCCGGAAGCTCGCTCCCTCCTTGCCATGCACAGACTCTCTTTGAAGTCCAGAACGTTGCCTTTAAAAGGGGAGGGGTGGGCTACATATCAAGCTCATTAGAGTTTTGTACCAAATCATGATTATGGTGCCTCTAGGGCTGGACTTTGGGGCAGGGGTCCAGGCTTCCACGAAGAGCTGAAACCCCAGCTAATCCCTTATCAGACATCCTTCATCCCTCACTGGATCACTAAATCAGGGGACTCGAACTACCTCACCATGTCACGGTCCTCTGACTGCTGTCCAGTCCTGGTCATCTCCACCTGAAAGGTCCAGGAGCAGGAAATGTAGGGCTCTAGAGTGCTGCCAACCCGAGGGCAATACTGGGTGAAGGACAAAATCCTATGTGTGTTTGGACAGAAGGTCCCACAACTCCCAGCATCCCCCAGTCATTGGTGCAGCCTCAGCCTGCAGGGGATGGGGAAGCCATCGGACCCAGGATCAAATGACAGGCTTGTTGTGGGGGCCAGTCTAAACCGCTGCCATCGGGCACTCAGCTCGTAATGTTGTCCATCGCGACCACTGCGTTCAGCACATCACTGCTAGGGGTTCTCTGATGCAAAGAAATGGGAGGAGGGGAGTGGGCACATGGGAAAGCAGATCTCAGCCGGTGCAGGAGAACCTTTCTCGGCATTGAGGAAAAATCAAGATATCCAGAAAAGACAAGAGAAAAAGGAAAATGGAGCTGGCTTTCAGATTTCACAAACGTCTTCCTTAGGACTGGTCTGGGAGGGGTTGGAAGAAATGCATGCAGTGCTCAGGCAGGTAAGACTCCCCACCTGTCTGCATGACCTTATAGCCTTTAAACTCACAAACTACGAGAGCAAACCTGTGGCCCCCAGAGAGCTTTTAGGGCTCACTGCAAGCTGCAGAGCCGTGGAGGGCGATACAGGCACAGAAGAGGAATGCCACTGAGGGCCCATCTAGCTGCCCTTTGCATTTTAGTGAAGGAGCAGACGCAAACTTGTTTCAGTCCCCCCTTGGCTCGCGTAGCTCATACTTCCAGGATACAGATGGGTTGAGGGCTCCAAACATGGGACCTTCTAGCCCACCTAAGCTCTGCCATCCCCCAGCCCCAAAGATTTAATCTGCATCCTTCCATGCACACTGTCCTAGCAACTAGATGGATTATTGCTCAAGGTAAGAGAAACAGGTGTGCAGGAGAGAAGCAAAGGGCCCCCTCGGTGGAAAGGCAGATGCCAAAAGCAGTGGGAACAGCCACAGGCCAGATCCTGTGTGGGGGGAGCAACAGAGCCACCAAGAGGAGCCCGGTCTTCGAAGGTGGAGATTGTCTATCCCATCTTAGTGGCTCCCAGGGAGGAACCCAAAGTCCAAGCAGTGCTTTCAGCCTGCTGTGGTGGGTGCTGTAGAAAGATGGGAGGAAGGAAGCTCGCCCTTCAAGGGTACTTTGTTAGCCCCAAATGAGACCTTTACATTTTGATGGGTCATTGGCAGTTCCTCGCGTTTGCACGGGATTTGAGTGGGTTTTGCCAGATTCTGCTCCCAAAGCCCGGGTTTTACAGCGTGTGTGTCCAAAAGCTGCCAAGTTCCTATTCAGTGTGTGAATGAGAAACACGCAGGTGTGCATCCGTCACGCCCCGAGGTGCTCACCGATACGGAAAGCCTCTCTTTCAGATGGCGAAATCTGTCAGAGTCCAAGCAGCCAAAGGTGACGGAGGAGAGGTCTGAATCCAGCCATCGAGCTGCTGTTATCTGCGTCCCAGGAAGCTTGACATCCTGTTAGCCGCTTTCATGCAAGACACACAGCAAGCTCTCTTATAATAGGTGTAGACACAGAGCCGGGCCTGAACCACAACGTTGCAGTTGTAATATTTGTCCTTGCAGTTTTCATCTGCAAGAAAAGGAAAGGGGGAAAACGCAGGCGAGAGTATGTTATTTTTCATCATTAGAGGCGCTACCTGCTCCTCTTCACCTTCGAAGCTGGAGATGGGAAGATGAGGCTCTTACACGAGGCAGGGTCTTTTAGGGGGTGGCACCCAACTTACTGAGTGTTTATCCCTTAAGTGATCCACATGGCCTCCTCCTATGAGCCCCACATCACAGGTATTCTAAACCATGCTATTTCATTGGGCTTTGGGCCTGGAGAAATCTTGTATGTCCCCCATTTTCTATCAAATGCTCAAGAGATTTGATTTTTGCAAATTTTGATATGTGTTGGCCTGACCCATCTCTCCTGGATTGGTAGCTTGGCCTGAACATATTAACAAGTTCTCTCAGTTCCAAAATGTTCTGGCAAAGTTCCACAGTCCAAATAGGTATCACAATGCACATAAAAGCCAGTGTGTGTGTTTCGAAGATCTATATTCAAACCCACATGCGCCAATGCATTGCAAATTAATGTGAAAAATAGAAAGGACTTATGCATAAATAGATGCAAAAGTGGCACAGGATGGAATTAAAGTGTTTTGTTAATCCTTCATTCTACATGGAAATGTCGTTGCTCTAATCCTGGCTCTCTTTGTTTCCATTCTCCACCACTGCAAGTTGTTTACTCTGGACTTCTGATTTTATGCAATGTTCAATGCTCAAGGGCTTCGAGAAATGCCAGAAAAGAAGACTTAGACACAAAATCTCTAAGGAAGAAAATCCCCAAATGGTTCAGTGAAGAGAGAGAGTCCCCAGCAGTTGTGGGAGTCTGACTGTGGCTGAAAGCAAAAATGGAAACGCAGGTGGGACAGAGCCCGGAAAGAAACCTCATGGAGGAAGTTATGCCTGGCCAACTGGAAGGCTGGACAGAAGAGCTCTACACTGCAAATTTTTGCTGTGTCCTATTTATATGGGTACGCACATATCAGGCGTAAGTATGAATGAGGCAAAGTAGCTTGGAGGAAGCAATGTATCTAGGAAGCTGGGCTTATGCAGACAGTAGCATAGTTGGAGAGCAGAAGATTTAGGCCCCAACTTAATGGTGCCCGGAAATGTGCTTGCCTCCATGGAAGTTAATGGGCAACAAAATACAGGGAACAAAATTGCACCGATGGTGCAAATCAGGTTCGATTTCAAAGCCGGTTAGGACTAAGGCTGAGAAAACAAGTGACGCTCAGCATGGCTAAGATTATCCAGATGTTGCCTCACTCATTGTCTGATTCCATTCCCATGTCTGATCACTGCTTGTTTTGCATGATCGAGAAGCTTCACACATGGAGCAGTGACCGAATAGGGCCAAATCCTGCAAATTTCCTCCCTAGATAGACTAAAGTGGGGTTAAAGAAATCTGGGATTAAGAAAATTTGGACATTTCGGCATATCAGACTGGGAGTCAGGAACGAAACAGATGCAAGTACATGCTTCCCAGGCTGTGAATATTTTCTGAGGACACGTACGCTTACCCATAATCATGTTTGGAGTCTGAAACAGGGCAATTTTGCATGTTTGCATGTTTCTCGTGTTTCCCTAATCAGAATTTCCAAAGCAACATCTGGGCAATTTCGAAGGGAGCGAGAGATGGCCCAAAATTGGGTTTCTCGGTGGAGTGCTACATATCGCTGTTTAATCGCCTAGCCAAAAGTTGCCAGTGCAAAGAGGGGTCCAGTCATTAAGAGCAACTAACCAGCTCTGCTCTTCATCCAAATTCTGGATTATGCTCCGCATTCAATTGCGTGCGGGTTTCTGCTTTAAAGCTTCGGCTCAAACCAATCCATGGGATTTGTGGTATTTTACAACACTCGCTATTATAATCACATTCTGTGATGTGAACTTTTCAGGGGGAGAGGGGGGATGCCTACAGTCCAAATGAGTGTTTAACATGCACGGTGACGCCTGGCTTTTGGATTTATTTTTTACACCTAGCTTCACTTAAATAATACATCTGCCCAAACCACACAGCTTAAATAATGCATGCACCCAATCACTTTTGTTTAAAGTCAAGAACAAATCAATTTCATTTTCATGAGTCCCCAAAAACAAGGTAGCAGGCAGCTGCATCTGACTGGCAGGCACTGTAGCCAAGTGTTAATTGCTCAGCAAAACCCAGCTGTTTAAAGTGGAAGAGAACTTTCAATAACAGGAACATTTATTATTCATGTATGTTCCACAGATTTGCAAATGAGCCATCTCATGTTTAACTTCCAGATCTGAGCTCTGGTTATGAACATGCAAACGTTTGTGCTTCAGTCAAGGCGAGCAACTGGGGACCTTCGCTTAAATGGCTTCATATTTATGGGTTTGCACTAGGCCAAGTGGGAGCGGGTTTGTGAGATTCAAATTCCTTCTTGGCATTTGCTGTCATCTTTCTGAAATGCATGAGAACCTAGGAAGACTTGTGGTCTGGGCCACACCAGTGGCCTCCATCCTTGTTCTGCTACAAGGGTTAACAAGATACCTCAAAGGGATATGAGTGTAATTGCTTCTTCTCACTCATTTCCCCCAACAACTAGTGCGCATGGACATACTATAGACTCTGAAGGTGAAAGTCATCCATTGACCTTATACAATTGTTCCAATTTCCTATCTTCAACCTCCCACTACTCAAGTTCCACAGTTACCGCAGGCTCTGATAGTATGAGAGAAAGACCTTCTCCCTATTCACCTAGCCACACCACAAACATCTGTACACATCGTTGTCATGTCCCCCACTTGTTCAGCCACAAAGCCCCAGATATTGCAACTGGGAATAAGAAAACGAATTATGGTTGAGCTCACGGAGGTTCTTCATTTCCCACTTCAGTGCTCACCACATTTCACCTGTGCATGCATTTGTCTGTTCTTGTTTTTCAGCAAGAAGGAAAAGTCCACATTGCCCAATGCAAGAAATGCCCTTTGAAATGTAAGATCAGGAAATTGCAAACATTGCCATGGGTTACACTCCTGCTGACATCTGCATTTGAGGTTGTGAGTGGGACGTGTTTGCAAGTTTTGCAGATCAGAACAAAGTTCTCCTACAACCTTCATTGTAATCATTCCTGAAAGGAAAGGTGCTCCAGCCCTTGCTTCTTCCGCTTGTCCTTTTCTGTGCTGTCTCTAGTGCAACAGTATTATTTCTGAGGTGCATTGACTGGATCTGTACATGGCAGGCCAAATGTGGTTGTGCATTAGGTGTGTGTTACAACTTATTCAGACAAGGTGCACCAAATAGTTGCAGGTGGAGCTGCCTGCGAATTTCAGTTTTGCTTACAAGTCTGAGCATGGCCTGTTCGAATGTGAGCACACATCTACCGAAGATGTTTGCGGCTGCTGGAGAAATGCTTGCCCTAGATTTGAACAACTTCTCAGCTCAATCTTCCCTGCAAATTGAGTTAGCCCTGCTTTGGTCTATGGAGAAAAGCTCCACAGATTCCATGTGTGATTGTTTACACACAGATGCAGAACACTGGATGGGTGCAGACAGGAGCTAAAAATGCACAACAGCAGAACAAGTGTGCCCAAACTTCCAGGCTCCATCTTTGATCCTGGTACCCAGAAGATGCATCATGGGCTGCTTTGACTCCCAAACCAGGGCAAAGCTTCTGTCAAGAGACACTGTAACCCATGGCTTGAAAAAAAACCCAATCCAGACACAAGCTTCTTTTTCTCTCTGTATTTTTTAGATTTGGCTTTTTCTACTTTTACTAAAGCTTATTGTTTTAAATTAAGCTTGATGTGGAGTTGAGCTCTTTCATTCAAAACAGCAGATCTCAGAGTCTGAGTCCATTTCTAGCTGTATTGGGAAGGGTATGAATATTAAAAAAACCAGAACCGACCCAACTAGTTTTTGGGATGAAATCTAATGACTTCCCACAGCATAAAAGGTTTTATGATACTGGCAGTTGGATGGATGAACAAATCATGTTAAAACTATTCCTCTTAATCCACAGTGCATAGTTGCTCATGGAATCAACCTAAAACTTTGCATACCGCTGTGTCCAGGGCTTTGGGCTTTGTTTCAAAGCAGACTCCACCCATGCAAATATTGAAGAAGGCAGAGTGTTCTCATGAAACACACACCAAACCATATGCAAACACTGCCATCTTTTCAGACGCTGAAGATTCCTCAGATTCCTGGGCACTCCAAAGCAAACGTCTTCGTCTTTGTAAGCTCAATTAAAAATATTCTAACTCCCATGTGAAAAGCCTAACATACTTTTTAAAAGTGGTCTGATTATTTTGGTTTGGTTTAACCCTCCCCAGCAATCCAACACATACACTAACACCAAAAGCATGAAGCTGACTTGGGATCGCTTCAAGATCAATGTGTTTTTCTTCCACTAGATGGAGTTCCATGGCTGGAGGAAGCTCAAGAATGGCTTACCTATTTCAGGTACGCAGTCCTGAGTGTTACACTGCTCCTTCTCGTCCGGCTTAAGTTGCGGATCACATTTGCTACTGGGAGTCATGTCATCAGAAAGGCACCGCACCTCTCGGATCCGGAAGCCAGTTTCGCAGGATTTGGAGCACTGCAAGGAAAAACATGCAATTCACTCTGCACAAAAGAGGACCCCTCTAGCAGAACAAGCCTGTGCACATCATTCAGACACCCGTCTTCTTCTAATACACTCATTGCCTCTTCATATCATAATCTGGAATTCCTGTTTAGCATCTCTACCCAGGTCATCTCTTGCGCATCGTTTTGACAGAGGAGGAAAAGCTGCACCTTGTTTGTAGCTTGAGGTTAGAGCAGATCTTCCAAGGATCAAGATGAGGGGATAAAAAACCAGGACTAATGAGCCAGCTCTATCCGAAAGCATTTCTTAGAATTACATGGAGCTGCAGATAGGCTGTTAGTTCCATTCTCTGAGCTGTAGGAACACCTTCCTCGCTTTAGAGGGATACTGATCCTGCTTCTGAGGACATTTCAGGCAGTCACCAGGAATAGACTGACAAATCCATCTCTCTCGTTTCAGGTCAAGGGTTGACTTACATGAACAACTGAGCGTCAGATCCTATAGGCAAGATCAGGTCTAGTATGGGTTGAGTTTCCAGATGGCCTGCAAAATTAGGATTCCAGAAGTGACGTCCACTTAATGCCAGTTAAATGAAACGAGGCAATACCTCAGAACTCCAGAATGGATTGCAGCTGCAGTGTCTTTGGTCTCTCTAGGACTCTACCTGGGGCTTGGTCACAAGCTGGCTTTGGGGATCTTTACTGGTTCCATGCAAGGCAAGAGCCAATTACTGGAATTATGGCCACAGACAGTTTTGCTGCTGCTTAGGGAGACTGGGGACAGGATGGTGCACGTCTGAAAATGTGCATTTCCCCTGCAAACCTGCACCTTCTGCTTTGGCCAATGGAGGAAAAGTGCACATTTCGGCTACATGCTTGGAAAAATGCATGGTGGAAAATGGAGAATCTCTCATCCCTACTCAATGCTGGAGATGGATTCCTTCCAGGGTCCACCCACTGGTTCTAAACCTGCTCTCTGGAGAAACAGAGAACACATCTGTTCCTTCTTCTGCATGGCAGCCTTTCAGATGTTTGAAGGTCACCATAACTTCTCCCCTTAAGCTTCTCTACTCCAGGCTCAGCCAACACAGGTCTTGCAGCTATTCCTCACAGGACTGACTTTTGAGACTCCTTATCCCATTACAATATCCTTTGTTGAAATGGAGGAACTAGCTCCCGGCACACCGTTCCAAATGTAGCATAGAAGAACCTCAGCCTAAGCCAATGTCTTAGCACAAGATTAAGACTCGCACTGGCAACATGGACGTTGATACTGTCATTCTGCCCTGCACCCAGGCTTGCACATGCCCCTGACAACTTGTTCCGCCTGGGGCTGCTTTCTCATAATTTCTTCCTCTGTCTTAAAGCAAGATTGGCTAAAGTCATTAGCCTCCTCTTACAATTTCTTGAGAAACTATCTGGGAAGCAAAGTAATCACACCAAGTGAGCAGAGTGGAAGCCAAAACAATTTCTATTCTTAGCAGTGAGTGTGTGTGTGTGTGTGAAGAGTCTCAGAAGGGATTTAGCATTATATATTATTTTCAAGGGCTCTTTGTTTTCTGGGGAAGGAAAAAGGGAGAGATTGCAAAAATCAAATCAACAACGGAGCCCGAAGGTTCAGCACGTGACAGCTCTGTCAAAACACCCAAAGAGAAGCAGTTCAGTGCATCCCTTCAGTGACAGCTAGACATTATTTAAGCAGTTTGTTTAGTTTTCAGTAGAAGAAATAAATTTAATTACATAGAATATATAGGAGAGAGAGAGAGAGAGAGAGAGAGAGAAAAGAATATACAGTATAGGCACACAGTCACGTCTTTTCAAAGGCAAGTGACAAACAGCTGACCCATCTTGACTTTTACGTGATATGAGAGCAAAATAATGGAAAACTCCGCCCTTTGCAGGTAAATCTGAACGCCAGCTTAGAGCATATCTTACTCCACAGTTTCTTCTAGGTGGGCTGGGATGAACGCTGACCTGTTTCAAGCTTGCTTGCTTATTTATTTATTTATTTATTAAGACATTTATAAGGCTTGCTACAAAAATGCTTGCTGACACTTCTCATCGTGTCTTAGAAAGTCCGCTGGCCAGTGGCAGAAGAGGGCGCTGCCCTTCCAGCAGTACTCTTTGCTCCCTGCTGGTGTTCCTTTCCCCGTTGTCGCCTGATTCGAACTGGTCACGGCATAAGCACCCCTCCCCGCAATCCGATTTGCTCCCCAGACCAGGGAGCACATCGGATTTGGCTACCTGGCAGCATCAGAGGGACAGAATCTGCTTGAGAGCAAGAGGTGTGCTTCCTCCACTGACCACATGGTGGTCCTACAAGGGTGGCCCTCACAGTGAATGGGCCAACATGTCAGCCTGTGTTATGGTAGCCTCTGAGGAATGGGCCACGGGGATGGCTGCCCTTCTCCCCTGTTGAGAGCATCTGCAAAAAGCAATCACCATCCTCCTACTAGGAGACACAGTCCAAATATTCCAGGACATTTCCCATGCCATAGGGCTGGATGTGGGGAAAAACCCCAAGGTTCATGGAACGGACATGTTTTGGTGTCTTCTTTTTAAGGGCCCAGATGTCCTCTTCTTTATCAACCTGCCAGACCAGTGAGGTCCCCAGAGGGAAAGGTCCCACGTTCATCCGTAGCCTCACTGGCATCCTACCAATCCAGAACCTTCTCTTGGTCCTTCTCTTTTTGTGGAGCTCCCTGTTTCTAGAGCCCAAACAGGTGCCAATATTTTATTGCTTTCAGTGCTTCCTGGAGACATCTTTATTTCAGGAAGACTTCCTCGTTGTCTTTCTGAAATAAGCCACCATTGTTTTTGATTGTTTATATTTTCCCCAAATTCCTGTTTTAATATGGCGTTTTGTCATTCTTTCACTGCTTCAGAATTTATTTAGACGCAGAACAGTACATACATGTTGTGAAATAATTTTCTGTTGGGCCTCCTAAAATCTTAAGAATTACCACAATGAAAAACCAACATTCCCCAGCTAAGACTTCTCAAATTCTGGGAGGGTTAGTAGGTGTCTGGAAACTTATTTTTGTAAAATTGAAGTTCCATAGAGCTACTTAATAGAAGTAGAACCTTAACCTTAATAGAAGTAGAACCTTAACATGCTATTAAGGATGTCAGTCCTTAATGGCATGGGTTTAGGACTGAGAAAATCAGGAATGTTTCAGCTTGCTAAGATACTCCAAACTTGAATTGCTCCCACTTTTCTTTGTAATGTTTTTGTTTAATTCAAGCAGGGAGAGTGTGCATATCCATGTATGTTTCTTTTTCCCCGAACTCTGTGCTCTCCCCACTGAATAAAACATGAAAATGCATATTTTATGGGCAGGGGGAGAAAACGTGCCTTTTAAAGTTCACATTAACAAAACCAATTGTTCCCAACACTAATTGCAAGTTTGGGAACATGCAACTTTTTTTAATGTTTCCAGTTCACATTCAAATGGGGCAAGTTCGCATGATTTGCAGACTGAAATGAAGTTCTTGTACGTTCCTAGCTGGATTTCTTGCTAAAGATGCTATCATTTCTTTCTGGGAAGCAGACTTAAGGGACAATTCCTGACTTACATTACTGGAGTATTGAATGTCACTGCACAAATTCTTTAAGGCAAGTCCTGCCGGGGGTTTTTAAATTTTTTTTTTGTTACACATGGAAAAAAGTGGAGTGTCAGGTCTGCTGGCTTAAAGGCAGGCAGATAGTTTGGCAAGGAATTAAGCAGGAAGTCAAGATTTGGGACTTTGGGACATCTGGGACTTTTATCAGTTGGAGCAGTCTGGCCAAAACCAGCAACATTATAAATTGGCTCCTATCGAGTCCTTCCTTGGTGGGCTAGAAGGTGCAGTCCACCTTCTGGCAGTCTATAATAATGTTATAGCTCAGTGGACAGGCAGTGTGGTGTAGTGGTTACAGTGTTAGACTAGGACTCTGGAGATCCGGGTTCTAGTCTGCACATGGCTTCGAGGCTCAGCGGGTGATGCTGGGCCAGCCGCTAACGCTCAGCCTAACCTACCTCACAGGGCTGTTGTGATGAGGATAAAATGGAGAGGAGGAAGAGGCCCATGTAAAGTGTCTTGTAGGAGAAATGGTGAGATGTAAAGATAAAAATAAGTATTATCATATAAATATTAATTATAACCAGTGATGTAATATGATTATATATTATATAAAATTATAAAATACACAATTGTTGATACATTCTACAAAATTATATAATTATATATATTATTTATTATTCTGATACTCTAATAATAATAATAATTGAAAGCATTCTTAGCAAATAAAACAAGGAAAAGAAAGGTATTACGTGATTCATAATTTGTTGCTGAATCCCTTAAAATGCAACTCTGAAAAGCATAATTGCCTTATTTCCTATCCGTAAGAGGCAAAAAGGAACATTCTGCCATTTAAACAATTAACAGCTGAAGCCTCAACTCTAGGCAATTACAATAATGTATAATGGCAGCAAAGAGGCAACTTTTCTACAGTTTCGAAGGGGGGAAATTAGATCCCTGTTCTTGGTTTACCACTTGTCAAACCAGGCATTTTTCAGGGTAACTTTTGGAGCAGCTTAAGTGACAGTGTGAAGTAAATCAAAACTCAGTTTCAGTATTTTCCCTTTTCTTTCCTGTACTTTCTAGAGGTTATTTTTCCCAGATGTGCCTTAAGGCCCAACTCCCATTTTCATTGCTCCTTCTTGTGGGCTTCACAGAGCTGGCCTTCTCATAAAACTTCTGAGACATGTTGATTTAGAAATTAAATTCTGAAGGTCCCGTATAGGCTTCCTCCCTTCCTTTAACGGAGCCACATATTGATGATGGTAAATGTTGCTGGAACAGACCGGTAAAACGGTTTTCCCTCAACCAGGGTCAAATGAAATTTCCAGGCAAATATGTTTAATTCTTCAAAGGATCAAAGCTTAGAGCAATTTAGAAACTCGAATTGGATTTGGGCATCACTAAATCAAATAGTCAGGTAGCAGTGAGAAACATCTGCTGTCATCTAGGGGCATTTGTTGGTATTATCAGATGCAGAGAAATGTGATCATGTATCAGAGAAAATTCACAGGATATTAAGAATTAAGGTTGATATCCTAAGTGTATTTAGACCAGGGGAGGGAAGCAATCCTATCTCCTCTGTCAATCTTTCAAAGTTCTTTCATTCTCTCCTCATGCTTCTTTGTTTCCAGTCCCTGGATCATCCTTGGAGATCCCCTCTGAACTGTCCCAGCTTGTCTGCATCTTCCTTCAACTGTGGTGCCCGACCTGGACATGGGACTCCAGGTGAGGCATCACCAGGGCTGAGCAAAGGTGAACTAGGAAGTCAGGGGATCCTCAGGTGATACTTCTATCTCTGCAGCCCAAAATAGCATTTGCCCTTTTTGCTGCGCATGGTTGACTCCTATTCAGCTTGCGATCCACAACAATCCCAAGGTCTTTCTTGCTTGCGGTATTTGCAGAGCCAAGTATTCCCCCCAAGTATTTCTGCATTTAGCTCAAAGATATGGAGCGCGTCTGGCGTGAGCGTTTGACAGCAAAGACAGCGAAAAACAAAACCGAGATGGTGAGATACTTACTGTGCTCCATTCAGTACTAAACCACTTCGCACCACAAGGCCTGAGGTAGCAAGCTTGCTGGCTGGGGGGTCTTTCCAAAAATGAACACTCGTAGGGATTCAGTATATCAAAGCTGTTTTCAGTCTTTCTAATACAAAGCACTTCTCTCTGCTGGGTTCCACTGCCACATTCAATTGAACACTGTATCGGACAACAGAAAGCAGAAACGGTAGGTAGCCAGGCTGGAAAACATTTTCTAAGCACTTCCCCCTTTAACTCCGTTTGCTATTTGTCATCCTAATGAATGGGCAGAGAGGGGCAAAGCATTCCCAGAATCTCCTCATTCCCATGCCCAGTTCCCATTCCCATCTGCTGGTGCTGCACAAAACACGGAACTTGTTCAAATCAAGCCGGATTTGAAAGGGACATTTCTGCAGATCTCCCCAAATTTGGGTCAATCCAATCACTCAGAATTCTTCCAGGACTTGGGATTCCATCTATTAAGTGCACAGAAATTGCAAGATGCAAGAGACGCTTGCATTCGGTGCTTCGGACAAATTATGCTCATGTGTTTTGCAGGCAAGAATAAAATCCTCACATGTTCTTATTAATGGACATAGCCATGTAATTCCAATATTTCAGCTGACCTTCATATCTTCCCCCACTATGGATCCACCAGCCCACACGGTGGAGAGACAGTGGAGGGACTCTCGCCATTTCTTCACGACCAATATTTTTGTAACTGTTAGTAAATTCCAAAGCCATTCCTGTCCATCCAAGTGAAATTATTTGTGGATCAAAAGGGCCTGATGTTTAATCAATTATCTGGTTCCAAAAACTGTCCCACGGGAAAAAGTCTGCTTTTCATTCAGAGCAGTCCCAAAGTTTATCATTTCTATTCTGATCGATCTTTCCAGATGCTAAAATATTTCACTGAAAATTGGCACTGCAATCATCCTAATTAACTTTCAAAAACCCTTCCTTTCACTGGTTAGGTTCCCCTTTGCTTCTGACTGGGGGCATCTTTATCCTTCCTGAAATGATCCTAGCCAATCAAGGACCACATTGTGACTCCAAAAATGCCACTGAGAGTAGGGATAGGAAAATGTCTATTTCTAGCTCATGTCACTTCGGCATGGTCCAGTTCTCTCCTGGGTCTGAATTAATTGCATTTATTTCCTTATTTATTTATGTAGTTTATACTCTATCCATTTTCCTCTTACAAGGAACGCACGATGAATCGTGTAATCCCCTGCCCATTATTTTTAAAGTCTACATGAAAAATATATTTAAAATATTATATAAACAAATACATTAAATAGATAAATTTAAATATATTTACAATCTTAATGTATTTTCCCCTAAAATACACAGCCTCCTTCAAAATGGCCTATTTTTTCAATGCATTTTGATTCAGTGTGCAAGCTGAAGACTGTATTGAGACATTCAAAATGCAACAGGTGGTAAATAACCAGTTGTGAATTAGAAGGTGAAGATCAGTTCATATTAGAATTCCTGGAGACTGAATCACTCAAGCATCACATGTTAAAGCAAAGCCAGGTTCCTTTGAATGGGTTAATATTTTCAACTTCCTTCAATTCAGTGCCTAAAAAGCACTAGAAAACAGGGACAATTTTCATTCTCTCGCTAGACAATGAAATACCTACACTAGATATCTCTCTACAGTTTAATACATGTTCATTTGAAAATTTGTTTAAAACAAATTGCTAAGATACCAACTAGGGCTGAATGGGAATTCCAATTTGTCTATTTATATCATGCGCTAATTTTTGTGAGTAGCATCAGTTAATCTATCCATTTCAGCAATATCTCATTTGTTCAGCAATTGTTATTAATAGAATTTGAGGATATTCCAAGTGGCAGCCCATGCAATTTTAACAGATACTTCAACATCACATTCATTCTTTCATCAAATATTCATTCTTTACATCTTTTAGTAGCTTTTCAAAGCCACGAACTGCAAGGCAAGGGTCTGAGAAAGGAGAGAACAACCCCCTCATTTGTGCAAGAGATGCAAATCAGTTCAGTTTGGCTGAAAATGTGTATTCTAGATCAGGCTTAAATTTAGAAGCAGGAAATGGAAACATTTTGATACCTAGCACTAAACTTTGAAATTGGGCAGACAAAGTGTGAATGGAAAGGCAGTTGCAATGACTTCTACACCCCAGAACAAAACGCAACAGCAACTCTGTAAACAGGACCGACTCTGTGTTAAAGATTTGTTCCACTTCTCTCGACAGCTGGACCTTGATTTTTACACTTAGCTTCTTTGTATTTATTGTAGCTTTATTCAGAGAGACAGATACATCTTTCTCTGCCCAAGAATGGTTGCAAGCATTTGACTTCGATCGGAAGGATTAATTGATTCCGTGCAGAAAACAAAATATACAGGAGACTTAACTCTTGGCTCTCACAGAATGATGGTATCAGTCTGTAAGAGTCTTGCTGGAATTTCATAACTTCAAGAAACATCTACTTTTACTTAAAGGTGAAGCGGGTACACAAAGAATCAGACTTTGACACTTGGTTGCATAAGATCTTTCTCCACACTTTTGATGGTAGAAGAGAGACATCTGTAATTCCACTTCATGTCCCTATCAGACTGTAAGCTCTTTTTCTTTTTGCATGAAAACCCATGTGTCTTCCCCAAAGGTACACATCAGCTGTGTGCATTTTTGAAAAGTGTGCATCCTCTCCCATTGACATCACCAACAAAGGTGCGTATAGTCAAGGCTATGGTTTTCCCAGTTGCGATGTAAGGCTGTGAGAGTTGGACCATAAGGAAGGCTGAGTGCCGAAGGATTGAAGAATTGTGGTGTGGGAGAAGACTTCGAAGAGTCCCTTGGACTGCAAGGCGATCAAACCAGTCAGTCCTAGAGGAGATCAACCCTGACTGCTCTTTAGAAGGCCAGATACTGAAGTTGAAGCTCAAATACTTTGGCCACCTAATGAGAAGGAAGGACTCACTGGAGAAGAGTCTAATGCTGGGAACAATAGATGGCAAAAGGAGAAGGGGACGGCAGAGAA
Organism: Varanus komodoensis; assembly: GCF_004798865.1. NCBI lineage: Eukaryota > Metazoa > Chordata > Lepidosauria > Squamata > Varanidae > Varanus > Varanus komodoensis. The sequence continues at coordinate 750,894 of NW_025335817.1, forward strand.
TGAGGTGGCTGGATGGAGTCACTGAGGCAGTTGATGTGAGCTTAAGTGGACTCCGGGGGATGGTGGAGGACAGGGAGGCCTGGAGGAATGTTGTCTATGTGGTTGCGAAGAGTTGGGTGTGACTTTGCGACTGAACAACAATGGACATTTCGAACATGCGGTTCCATTGCTGCCACTACCATTTTTGCACAAATTGCAAGCTTGAAATCTGGCTGCAGATTGCATTACGATCTGTGATTGGTGATAGGAGGCATGACCTGGATAAATACCAGTCAAAAACAACTTGAAGCAAATGTTAAAGACCTCCTCGTATATCACTGGACAGAATCCTCTACCGATTCTCCTCCATCCCACCAAATCCCTCCTGATAGCCATGGGGCTTACCAATTCCATTGCACAAACAAGGTCTTGCCTGCTTCGAGTCCTGAAAGGGGCAGAGACACTCACGTCTCAGAGAAATCAGGACAACACCCATGCAACACCCATGATCATACTGTCTCTCCTCCGGACATGAATCTTGCTGCTCATTTCAGATCACCCCACCGAATTCTGCCCATCTGAAATTACTTAACCATCGACTGTAAAGCCTGGTTTAAGTCTTTTCTGCTCCATGCACCTTCAGACAAAGAACTAAGGTTGATCCCAGATTCTGGACTAAGTTTTTAAGCCAGGAAGACCTTCCCACAGCACCTGTTCGCTGTGAAGCTCAGTGGGGGACTGCCTCATTTTCACCATTAATGAATTACAGAAGTTTGGCAGGCCTTGGAGTCTGGAAAACAGTTTTATCTACTGATGTAAGCCATGACTGAACTTGATGGAGTTTCCCATGTCCAGCATCCCATTGGAAACTATTGTCTCCATGACATGCTGGTGAAAATCCCAGAGGCATCTGGTGGGCCATAAGTGAAAACAGATTGTAGGACCAGACAAGCCTTTGATCGAAGGTCCAGCAGGATACTGCTTCTGTTCTTATTACTCACGATCACTAATTGGAACCTGTATTTGTAGAGGATTATCCTCACTGAATATTATTCCCCATCACTGAGGGTGGAGATGAACAGCAAGAAATCCCTACTTCACATTGTTCAAAAAGCAGGCCACTGAAAAGAATAGCCCATGTGAGCCTGCATCTCCCAGTCGGAAAACTAATTGGCATCTGTGTTTAATTATGTAGTCTGGCACACTGTGCCAACTGACTCTGAATGGTTCGAGCAGCATTGGGTCAGGCATTCAGACATGATCATGAAAGAGAGAGGCTACTGTGGGCAGGTTTCAGAGGAGGGTTCCCATCAGCTCTTGCCAGTATGGCCAATGGCCAGGGATGATGGGAACTGTCCTCAAAGATATCTGGGAGGCATTTGGTTGGCCACCCCTTGGCTCTTCTTGCCATATTTGCTTGTTTCCTGGATCATCTCGCTGGCTATTGTGGGAAGCATCGTGCTGAGCTAGGGAGTCCTGGGTCTAACCTAGCATGACACTTCCTGCACATCTATTCCAACCTGCCTGGATGAAGCGCTGGGAAAGAAATAAAGCCCTGTTTGGCTGCTCAACTTGCAGCAAACTGAACAAGCAAGCCGGGAGAGGAGCTGCATGGGTTTAGCCCACCCCCAACAATGCACACACCGTGTCCCGGCTTTGCACTGTGGGTATAAACATCTGCAGAGAAGGGTTCTTGTAAGACATCTGTGGACTTTTCCACTCAACAAGCTCTTCCTAGCTACTCCGTGTGTTCCTGCTACCGGCTTGGAGGCTTGGGAATGTCATATGTTGGATGCCCCCAAGGAGCTGGCATTTCTGATCGGAACCAAATCCAAGGACAGTAGAAGCCAGAGAAAGGTTCGGCCAAACACTAGTTGATTATGGATGTTGTGATCTTCCCCTGAACATTTCCTGACACACGTCCCCCGGTTAAATTATATCTGGAATAATCATAGGATTGTTGTTCTTTTCCCAAGACAACATTATCCAAAAACAATTCTTGAAAAATATGAAGGTTTCACCTTCCTCAGTGAAACCAACCCTACTGAAGTTAACATTTTTGTTCATGTTTTTGTTAAGCAGCCGAGGTGAGAATTCAGCTTTTCTTGCTTCCAGAAAGATCCCATTCCGTTCAGTATTTGGGAAGGATTAGACTCCACTGGGGTGTTATTTCATCTTCGTAACACACTCAAGAGCAAGTGGTGTTGGTTCCAGTTCTGAAATGCAAATTTTGGCTCCTGCAGCCCTCAACTGTTTCTTTAAAGGTTAAATACACACACACAATACTGTTCCTGGCACTTTCTGAACAAGGTCTTTAGAAGACAAATCCAACAATATATTGGTTTTTATGTCACTTGAAATCTCCAGAAGGGTTTTTTTCCCCTCTTTTTTCAAGCAAAGCACAATTCAGTGTTATTTAAAAGTGGGGGGCATTGTTTATACTTTGGGTAGAATTTTTGTAATATCCTGAATAGATACTTATCCTCAACACCAGTGAAAAGTACACGGCGTACTGAGTAAAATCAACACATGTTTCACACGGGCCACACTAAAAAGCACACACTGTGACCAGAGTCTGAAATTGGTAGGTCTGACCTTTGTGTTATTCATGAGGAACTTTTACACTCATGGAGCACAATTACTCCCGGCTCCAGGCAATTGCCAAAAAGGCCTCTCCCAGTGAATCTGCCTTGATACCGCCATCTTGTTTTCTTGAAAGTGAGCAAGCAGGCAGTGGCATCTCCTACTCCAGCTCATCCTGCTCTTCCTATTCTTCTCTAGAGTGGGAAGCAAGCCAAGATGGAGGTTGAAATGAGGACAGGGAACTCCAGGGGACATTTGCCCATGGAAGCCTGCTGTGTTTTGGACCCCAAGCAGATGTGCAACCAAGCCCGTGCTTGTTCTCGGGCACAATCTAGGCCAGATAAATCACTTTGAAATACACACAATGAGACCGTTCAAATACCCAGGGAGGTAAAATAGGAAAGGCAGAGGGCAGGATTAGACCTGCGGGGCATGTGAACCAGGAGGGCAAATCTGAGCTGGACATTGGGAGAATGGTCTTGAGAGTAACCCAGTTACTGTGTAGGGTGGGTAACCTCTCCATCTGTGGAGGTGTTCCAGCAGGGAGTGGTCAGCCCTCTGCTGAAAATGTTCTAGCTTTGAATTTCTTGCATGGAGCAAGGGGCCAGACGTGGTGGCCTTCCAGGCCCATCCAGCTCTATGGTTTTGGGAAATCAGGGGACTTGTGAATCAGCAAAAGCTGAGCTCATTCTGAGCCCAGTCTACCTCAGATCATGACCCTTTCCCCCTTTTGTATTCATCCAAATAAAAAAGGAAAAAATCAAAGTAGCTGCATGTGTGAAGCCCATGCATTCTTCTCTCACTGATGGAGGTATAATTGTGGACATTTTTCAAACATATGGATTTTTTCTTGCACATTCTTCAGTGTAAGAGCTCCGTCAAGCACATTTTTGGAGGTGTGTAAATCACAACGCACGCTCAGAAATGTACAAACGTTGACCCTGTTTCTAAGCTACATAAATAATTGGGAACCAGATAATTTCCCCTAATCTCTTTTTCAGATGAAACCTGCTGAATGGGTCCTGAGCAGGTGATGAAACATCCTTCTGGATACCATGCACCGCTTTGCTTCAAAAATTTTTCAATTGTTTCACTAGACGAATTGCCTATATCTTTCTTTTAATTTTTGCTTGATGAGAAAGTGAATGGCAAACATGCGCTGTGAGAGATTGATCTAATCTTCATCAAATTATGCTCACTTAATTTCTACTGACCCGAGACCTTTCAGATGAAGAGGACATGTGGCAGCTGGGTTTGGTAGAGCTCTACCATATTTTGGCTTCTCTTTGAACTGCTCAAGAGTTTTGCCCAGGTAGAAATTGCACTTTAGAAGCAGGTTCATTGACCACGCTGGATTACAGGTATGCAGAGCAGGGATGTATGAAAACTTGGCTTGCCTTTCCTCCAGTTCATGCCTCATTGTCTCAGATACAATCTGCAGCTGAGGCCTGGAGATTTCTGAGCTTACAGTGAGATTTGCAGTCCAAAATAATGCATTCATCATTGTGTGTACACTTGGAAAATATGCATGGAGAACTACATACTGGCATTTTTCGTTCCATGTGAAAAGAATGTGAGCATTTCAAGGATATGCATAACCTGTGTGTAGATATTTTTAAAGTTCATGAGAATACTCACCCATGAAAGAGCAAAACAAAGATTGCATTTTGATAGAAACATGAGATGGAACAAGCTTTGAAGCGGCATGTGAAGAATTCTGAAGAAATTGAGGTAGGTGTGATGCTTATTCCCAAAGAGATCTTGACATGGCCATTAAGTGCCCTCAAAGCGGCCAAGATACATTTTAAATTAATAAATAATACTGATTCCCTGACTGGGACAGGGATTCATTTCCTAATGGGACCAGTTTGGAAGAAAACCTGCTACCCTCCTCTAACTATGTCTATAAATCAGATCCCATGAACACAGTTTTTGCCATTTTTGTATATGTTATTTGTTTTTCAACCATGTGCATATTTGTGTTGTAAGCTAACAGTAGAGAATTAAAGTATTATGAGTTTTAAAATGTCCATGGGTGCATATTCTTGAAGAATTTATTACTTTGGAGAAATAAATTAGAAGCCTGAAGCAATAGTGTAGATTTATGGATACGTTCTGTGTGGGTGCCCAGGAGTTGGAGACATAATTCCCGTTAACAGCATTCTAAATAGCTAGCCCTAGAGAAGATTAACTCTTCAGAGGCCTGTTAAAAAAACAAAACCTTGGAGCTGCTCCACCATTTACAACCCATTCAAAGGTAACATTCTGGAAAGGATGTTTATGCAAGGAGAATGAGATTCGGGGGCTCAGCGTAGGCTTGGTTGGGGGGGAGCTCTCAGTCGTGGTCGATGCTATGGAAAGGAAATGGGAGGCTATTTTAGGACAATTTAAGCCTTCTCACTCTGAAATACGAGTTTGATGTCAATACAAAAGAAAGCCTTGAGACTTAAATTTTTAAATATTTAGGGAGGGGGGTCCAAATTGTGTCTATATTTTTTTTCTTGTGCGTATAGGGAAGTGGGAGGTGGAATTGCTGTATTTCATTATGATTTCATAGTTTGGGATTTCAGTGAAATTCTCAGCCAGCATTTTTATTGCCGTGAGTTGCTTTTGTTTGTATAACTCATCACTAATCTAATTTAGATCTCTTTCCTGACAAAACGCTTTGAGGATGGGGGCAGTAAAGAGGCACCATTCTAGTGCAGAAGACACGAAGCCCAACAAGTTCTATCATTTGTTTTATCAAAGGCATTTGGTTAATTGGCATGATCAGCCACATCAGCGGTTGATTATGATAATGAGAGAGAGCTTTGCTTCATCAAAATCAGAGGAAGAGGACTCTTCCCGTGCTGGAAGAAACCCTGATTCCAGTGAAAGCTTCTCCATCGTGAAGAGCAGCAGACAGTAATTTTTTATTTGGACAGGGCAGGCACACAGTCCAATCATTGCACTGACTAGAGGGGGAAAATATCCGGTGAAAATGTATTTGCCCAATATTCTTGCAAAGGTCTTGGACAATGACTGATCTCAGTTGCAATGGTTGAAGTCTAGGAATACGTGCCTTTTTTCCCAAAGCACTTAATTACTTACTACCTTTATTCTACAAGGAAATCAAGGGGGCTTAAATAATCCCCCACTGTTGGGGGTGAGAAAGTCAGTTGCATTCTGACTGGGAATTGGAGGAGGAGGTCCTCATTGTGGGCCAGTTCCAGACATTGGGATAAAAGAAGTGGAGGCACTTGTCCCTGAAGATGAAGGTCCTCTGTATCCATGAAGGTCCTCCATGACATTGAAAATGCTGGATGACCGGGGTACTGAATGTGTACACTCCAATCTCCAGGCCCGGCTCCTTCCCAGATATCAGGAATGGGCTTGGAACAGGGGAGTTTCTCAGAGGCAGCCGAGGTGGGCACAGCTCTGAACCCCAGGATGCACCATCAGCAGAGGAGGGCTGCCCAGTTAGAGGAACGGTGTACAGAAAGGAGGCGTGCTCATTTCCAAAAGGCCCCTCCCACAAGGATAGGGCTCAAACATACTCAAAAGGAATGTTTCTAGCATTAAATACTAGACTGGGTTCAATGAAACACTCTGAGCAAGCTCAGAGATTCATTCCGATTGTTTGTGCTTCTGGAAAACACTTTCATAAATAAAGATTTTTTTTTGCAAAGGTCTGTGGTTTGAATGAGTAAAGGGAAGGGACCCAGCTTGTGACAGCCACCCTGTTTTATCCATCAAAGAATCCTTTAGGGTAGGTTAGACTAAGAGTCAGTGAAAAGCTCCATGTCACCTAGTGAACGTCATGGTGGAATGGGGATGGAAACATTGATCTCCCAAGTCCCCAGGTCAACAAATTGACTCTCATCATCCTCAGCTAAACCAACATTTTTTTGGCTGATAAAGAACATTTCACAGAATACAACAAATGCAACCTGTGAGCATTTGTGGCAATAGTTCTTGGACCAAAGAACAGAACTGGCGTGATCTTTGACTCCAATATTTCCTTAATTTAGGAACTCTCCTTTCTCAGCATGGGTAAGAAATGTGTCAATTCACACGTCAAAGTGAGCCTCAAACCAGGGCATATTTTACTATTGGTCCTACTTAGGTATTCTGTTTCTGTGTGTTGCAAGTGTGTGTGGAAGGGACCGCACTATCGTTGCCCCCTTGCTTGCATTTTCATTGCCCTGTGACTCCCTGAAGGTGAAGGCCTTCTATGTCCATGGAAGATCTCCATGATATTGAAAATGCTGGATAACTGGGGTACTGAAAGTGTACAATCCAATGCTGGGGAGGGCCACATGTGGTCCTTGAGAAATTGCTGGTCTTTGATCAGTCCTAGAAAGCAGAACCAACGGTCTGTGGTGATGGGAGTTATCCTCCAGCAACATCTGGAAGGTCACACCCTCCCAACCCTTGCAGCACTGAGGGGGCCTTCACTAGGCTCTTCTTGTGTTCTTTGGACATGGCACAAGCTAGAACTCTATTTGTTCCTCAACCAGAACGAGCTCAGAAAAAATCTCCATGTCTCTTCCAGTCCTGTGCATTGCACTGCAGAGGAACTAGGAGCTCAGCCAACAGGTTCACCTCAAATAGCTGATCAGGGCATTGGGACAAGCAGCCCTTCTGGCCCCAAGAAGTTGCTAAAGAGTCTGTACAAAATGGGAGGCTACTCTTCAGATGCCGCTTGACTGCGTCCAAAATTCCTGCACCATGGGGAACTGTGCTTTTCAACTTGAACGGAAAGTAATGTTGAAAGTTTAGTGAAAGGAGAAGAATGCATTGTTGTGAAAAAGCCAGATATACTTGCGACTAGCAGGGTCTCACTTCCAAAGCCAGTCTTGTTGTATCTAAAAAACAGAATGGCTTTATTCTATATCATGCTTCTTGACTTTCCAGCTGATGTACTTTACTCCTGGCATCCTGCTGATTGGGTCACTGCTAGGAGAGCTCCTAGAGTTGACTTGCTCCTTGTTCTGAGCTCTTCTAGGGTCTCAGCAAGTGTCTGGTTGTACTAACGAGGGAGATGGACAGCAGATGTGGCGAAGAAGCTGCTGAGTGGGCCAGAACAGTTGGGAACATGGCACCGCTGCGAAGGTGATGCTCAAACCCAAATAAGGCACAAGATCCAAGACAGCAACCAGGAAAGTTCAGCAGATGTTTAGGCATTGTCCTAGAAGAAGAAAAGTTCTGAGGCCAATGCTTTATAGCATCCAGTAGGGCAAGGGGGGTTCCTTGAGGTCAGCTGATGTTCTGCAAAAGCTGGCTGGCACTGCAGCCTAGGGGGCATCCCCAAAGCCCCGAGCTGAGCCTGCCAGGCACAGAGTGAGAACAGAGCAAGAGGTGATGCGCTGGAGCCAAAACTTCTGAGGGCACCTGAAAATGATTGGGTGAACACTGGCAGAAGTGCAGCCTAACGCAAGAGAGCTCTGTATGGGGTGGACTCCGTCAAACAAGCCCATTAGTTAGAGAAAGAGTATGGAGTGAACACTGTCTCTTTGCCAACTCTCCTGGTCACTGTGACCACTGCAGGACATGTTCCTGATGGTTTCACATGGACATTTGGCCCAACCAGAATCTACCTGGAGAAGTTTTGGAGGTAGCAGTTCCACATCTGTGGAATTCCCTGCCTCTGGAGGTCAGGAAGACCTTGTCCTGGTCCAGCACCTGCTCACAAGATGCATATTTCAGGAAGAGTTCTTTGATGGAACAGTCATGGTTTCTATGGATTAGGTTTTTCTATCTATTTTATCTTTTATTGCTCATGTGCAGGACGCTTTGGAGGGTGTTCCTCGATAGGATCTGATTGGTTCAGAGTTGGTTTGCAGTGTGGCTTGAAATGAACAGGGTTCTTTTCGGACTGGGGACCTGGAAGCTCAGACCCAAGAATGAATCAAAGCAAACAGAAGGACAGTCACTTGTGAGGTTAGTTGGATCTGCCTATCTCAAGCACACTGATATTGTCATATTTTTAGGGCAAGCTCATTCTCTCAAAAATCCACACAGAGATTCCTGTTCTGTGCTTTTGTGAAAAATGCATCACTGCATTCAATTGGTCCACATTTTTTTTATACACATGCACTTATGTTTACTCAGGGCATGCTTCTTCCTAATATGGGCATTTTTATGTACATTCTTCCTGGGAAAAATCACAAAAATACAGATTTCAGAATGCAATTCTAGCTTGGTTCTTTCCTGGAGGTGTACATCTATTAAACAAGAAACCAAACCACCAAATGCAATAGCATACCAAGAAACCAAAGTGAGTTCTTCACCCATTCTTAATTTGGACAATCAGATCCCCGATTATAGTTTATCATTGTTTTCTCCCCATTAATCTTTGCTAGTTGCACAATCTTAGGCAGGAAAAATACAACTGTGTAGAGGAACAAAGCAATATCCTTTCAATCACCATGTGCTTTGTCCTGGTAATGAAAACACTCAAGTAGAAAAAAGACATTGAAAACAGATGAAGCAAACAAAGGATAATTCTTCAGGAAAAAAAATAAGCCCAAGTTCTCTGGAATGTGACAATTACCCACCCAAATCCTGTTTGTATTGGTGGGAAAAGGGACAGGACGTTCTGCCAATGTATGCAACGGACGTGCCCAGTTTCAACCAGTGGTAAGCACTTTAAGCCCCATTGATTTCAATGGGATAGCTTTCCAGCACCATCCAATGAGTGCTTTCTCAAGAGGTCTCTCTGATTCCAGTAGGAGTTATTCCTAGAGGAGTGTCCATACTATTGCAGACTGAAGCTACCAAAGGTACTTTGCAGGGCTTTGTTTTGCTCAGACTTTCTCCAGCTTTTCTCGAGGTACAACGAAGCAGGAAGTGGGAAGGGAAGTTGGACTGGTGTCTGCTGCACTGAGGAGCAACAGATCTGCCCTGACTACCATCGAGTCGCCTTTCCTTCAGGGTTTGCTGAAGGGGAGGCAGAAAGCAAGACTTCTGTTTCCACTCCAGCCTAGAAGACCAAGAACTTCCCGCCGCATTACAGACATTACAGCCTCTTCTTATCAGAATTAAGAGATGGCCCCGACATGTTATTTCCTTGGCTGCCCTTTGCTTTTCCTCCTGTGCCGTGTCTTTTTAGCCCACAAGCCTGAAGGGAAGGGCTGTGCTCTTTTTATTCGCCTGAAACCTACACTGGGACTCCTCCCAGCTGACAATTTATTTATTATTTATTTATTAAAACATTTTTACGCCGCCCCATTCGCCGAAGCCTCGGGGCGGCTTACAACAATAAATTAAATAATAATAATCATAAATTAAAATGTAAACATTAGAATAAAATACAAACATACAATATAAAATAAGCCGCCCTGGCCAGATAAAATTCAACAATATTAACATTTAAAATGCCGCTTAAATAAAAAGATCTTCACCTGGCGCCGAAAAACAAATCAGGAGATAAATATTTGGAATGAATAAATAAATTAGTGGAAATTACCTGGGTCCAGCTTCCAGCAAACCACTCGACTTTCCCCAGGCACGGCCCGTTGTTGCAGGGGGTTGTCTCCGGTGGTCTGTTGTGTCCGCAGCCCTCCAGTGGCAAACTGCTGATGTGGTTGGTCATACAGATAACGGACCGCGTGCGGACGCCAGCACCGCATTCTGCCGAGCACTGTCATGACGAGAGACCCCAGGTGCAATCATTAGCCATCGTTAGAACTATGCGGAACAGAAAGAGTGGCAAAGGCACATCCCATAGTTTGGAAGGTCACTATTTCCAATCATGAAAGGAGATGCGATGAAGGAACTTTGAGACACGTGTTCTAGGATTTGCATAATTGATTGTTTCCCCTTAGTACTTTTTCTTTTTTCATTTAAAAAAAAATTAGAAAGAGGGGGGAAACATAAGGGGGTTTCAAGGGAGGTTTTTTTTTTTCTGATTTATATCCTGCCTTTTTCCTACAAGGGCTCAAGGCAGCTTACATCTCCTCCTCCATCTTATCCCCACAACAGCAACCCTGTGATGTAGGTTGGGCTGAGAGGCTGTGACTGGCCCAAAGTCACCCAGTTGGCTCCATGGCTGAGTGGGAACTAGAACCCGGATCGCCTGAGTCCCAGTCCCATGCTCTTCACCACAACACCACACTGGCTCTGTTCTCTGTGAAACAAAGACATGTGTTGAGGAGGCGAAACGAAGACTCGCAAGGATGCTCACATCTGGGGGCAAAGCATCACTGGTAAGTCTAAGCATCTCTTTGAGGTTGTGCCATGGAAGCCCCATGCTGAGACGGTTGGCTGCCTCATTTGGTCAAACCAAAGTGGTCATAATTAGCACTAAGTGGAAACGGACTCCCCAGATTCATCAGCCTTTTTGTGGTCCTGGAAAGTGGGAAGAACATTCCACTGATTTTTTTCAGGTGGGGCTCTTCATTAGCAGAGGAGGTGGCCAGTGGCTTTATTCATCCACCCCACAGTATGTCGTTGTTGTAGGTACTTCAGTAGGGACCCTGCTGGCGGCTGGTCACTCCTTTGCATCTTCCATCATTCCACTGAGCTTTGCTCTGGAAAACAGCTTGGGGAGGGGTGGCCAAGACCACCAAATATTTCTCAGGAAACTGTCTTCTGAGAAATGTTGGCTCGGACGTAGCACTCACACTCCACATCCCTGGTTACTTGACGAGAGCGGAGGTAAACCTGGCCCCTCCAGCGCTCCGTGAGCCTTCACCCACGCGTGCCGGAGCGCGCTTCCCTGGAGCACTTCCTGAAAACACCGCTGCCAGCGACGCGTTGGATGTGAAGCGCTCATGGATCTCACCAAGAGCAGTGGGTGGAACCGTCCCTGTGGCTGGCCCTCTCCTTTACACGGGGTGGAAGGAAATGGCGCTTCTTAAAAGTTCCTCACATTTCAATACCCCAAAGTGTTTTGATCCGTGGCCAACCCTTTACCCTCCCCCACCCCATAAGAACGGGTTAATCTGGCATTGCATTTGTGCTCTTTTCGACATTTTCTCCTTTCATTTCTTTCCCCGCTCTTTTGTCCCCTCACCACCTCCGAAGGAGAGGGGTGGAGAGCAAAGCTGCATTTGATTTTTTTTTTTTGTGGTGGGGGGAAGGGGGATTATTAAAAATAAAGAAAAACCATGTGCTGACTGCTGAAAGATGTATGCATAATTGAATTTATACAGTTACAAGCAGTTATATTATATTTCACATGGAAAGAAAGCCACAAATAAGCATTTGTTACATGGTATGAAACATGCACCATATTTGGCATTTTGTAACTCTCTCTCTCTCTCGCTATGTGCGTGCGTGTGTGTGTGTGTGTGTGTGTATATATAATTTCATTAGTAGCTATGTAATGTTGCAAAAAATATGGAACATTCCTGGGAGATGAATGGATGGCTCTGTGCTGAATACTATTTTCTTTTACTGGTAGTGGGGAGTTAGCAATAATTCTGGGAAGCAATAAAGTATGGAACCAGGTCTGGGTTTGAATCTTGCCCGAGGCTGAGGATTTCTTGGGCAGTGCTACCTTCCAGGTATTTTGGACTTCAACTACCATCAGGCATTGCTAGCATGACCAGTATGCAAGAATGCTTGGAGTTGTAATCCAAAGCAACAGGATGGCACCAGATGATGCTAAACATGGATTATGCCTCAGGAGTGAGCTGTAAGCAGGTGTCCAACAGGTGCAAAGAGCCAGGGACCAAAAACCAGGAGTTCAAAGCCAGGGAGGAATGTGGGAATTCAGAAAGGGCAAGCAATTGGATGTTGGAAATGAGGAACCAGCAGGAATTGGAGTGAAAAGATTGCCCAGATGTCATTGCTAAGAGAAAAGCAAGAGTCAGTGTCCACGAGAAGGCAAGAAGTCACAATGGAGGGTAAATTCAGGAGACAGAGCCAAAAAGTATAATGTCTGAGAGAGCACAGGGATGGCACCCGAAGCAGAACGACCAGGTCCTTATGCCAGACAGGATGCCTGTCCAATGGAAGAGGCGCAGCTCAGTGGAAAAGCATCTGCTTTCCATACAGAAGGTTGCCGCCTTGATTCTTAGCACCTCCAGGTATTGGTAGGAAGTAATTCTTCCTAATGCTGGAGAGCCACTGCTGATCAGGGTTGACAATACCGGGCTAAATGGATCATGCAGGGATTGGAGCCTCTTCTCTCAAAATGCAGCACTCCAAGCTGGAAATCTCAGACTCTGAAGCTGAGCTAGAAAAAGAGCAGGAGGGGTTGCCATACGTTACTGAAAGACCAAGGTGACTGAGCAAGGTTAGCCAAGCAGCTGCTGACAACCAGAACACCTCTTGTTTGGGTAGAAACACTCTAGGACAACAAAGATCAGAGGGGGAAGGTGTGAGGTCCTTAACCCTATGGTCCATCATCAAGGCAAATAAGAGGTCCAATTATGTAATGCCCACTGTCTCTGTGTCTGGCCCATATAGAGCATGAACCTTCCTGAGGGTGGATCCAGACTTTTTTGGGGGACAGTTTGGAATTGTCTCCTGACATGGGTAACTCCACCAACCAGAAGGATCACTACGTTGATAGATATACTTGTTAACAGCATTATCATCACCCATTCTGTACTGCAGAACCAGCCTAGCCCAATAGAGCTCTGGATTTTAGAAGGCTTTCACTTTGACCTTCTAGGGAGGGAAAAGGAAGAAGCTTGTGATAGACCAAGCACCTAGCTCAGCCTGTGGCATGTTCCTATGCTCCTCAAGGTCAGCTTGAGTGGAGAGTCTGAGGTTATTGCCTGGGAAATGCCCTACTACACCAGTTCTGTGGTTCATCACATGGAGGGACCACACACAAATGAGATCTAGCTACCCTGCATAAGGAGTTGAAGTCCACGAATGGAATCCCCAGTCTCTTTTTCTATGTCTGCAAGTAGCTGGGCGGTGGGGGGATGCAGTTTGCATTTGCCACAGTCCCTGGCCAAAAAGTTCCCCTGGTGGGTATTAACTGCACTGTGGGGAGCAGGCAAAAAGCATGTGTGATTTTACATGAGCGCAGTTTAAGGTGGGAAATAATACAGCAGAAAAAGTTAACCCCTCTCCTCCAATGTAGTGGCGCCAATCCAACATTTTCAGGCTCGTTGCTGCTAACTTTTGGCTTTCCAAGTAATGTCCATTGGCAGCGCAAATGTGTCTTTTTTCCTTCTCCAAGAGAAACAAGGATTGGGAGCTAGGGATGTATAATACATTCATTTTAGTCCTTCTATTAGTAGGATTTATTCAGTTTGCACCTTGTGGAGCTGAAGACAGTCCTGAATTCAATTTGCAGTGAGAGGTTCATACATTTCCAGCTTGTTGAGTGATTTTAGTGAGCAAAATACATTCAACACACACTCTTGAAGAAATGTTCTTCTAAACACTTAGTGCAAGGCAAAATTTCAAAACGCACACATTTGACAAACAATGCATGGAATTGAGGGGAAATGCACAGAAAAATATGGATGAATTTTGGTGTGAAACAACGATCACAACCTGGTACAGAAATGAGTCAGACTGAGCTTTGAAGAGGAAATCAGAGAACATCAATTAACTCGAGTTCTGCTGAGTTGTTCATCTCTGTTGGGAACAAGATTTCTCGGGAAGGTACTTCAGAAATTCAGCTGTGTTCTGTTTTAAATAGCTATAAACGAGCTTAGCATACAGATCAAGTTTCAAATACTATGTGAAAGAAGAAGATACAAGCTTGTCCCACCTACTCTCTTGCATTGTGCAATAGAGTTAGGCTTTGCAAAGAATTCCTCAGCAGAATTCAATCAGGATGTGCTTTGGATCCTTGGGCTTCCTCCCACCATATATTTTTTAAAATTAAATCAAAGAGGTCCATCGTGGAAGGGGCAAAAATCAGGCTATATACTTGTGAAATGATCTGGCCAGAGACTCAAGACAAGCCGACTTGACTTGCAAGCGAACGAGCAGACAAGCAAGATGTGCCCAGTGCTGCAGGTGGGCATGATGCCTAGATGTAAAGGAATTTTACCTGAGTGTTACACTTAGGGTTGAGCTTCCAGTTAAATCTGGGTCTTTGTGCATTTCAAGCGATCCAGAGACAGCTTAGAATGGGCAAAAAAGGAGAGGTCAGCTAGACCCTCCCAGGTGCTGCCAGGGGAATGCCTTCTGGATTGAAAGGGATTGAAGGCCAGAGGAATGGTTGGGTTAAGCTTCATGTTTAGGGCTCAGGATTGTAAAGGCTGGGTCCCTCTGCAGGAACTTAGAACATCCCTCGGGTTCTCCACCAGAGCACGAGATCAACTGAGATACCTGCTACTTATGAGATACATGTTGTCTCACTGGAGGGGGAGTCCCTTAAGGTTCAGGTTAGGGTTCCTAAAACATGAGCTTTGGGCTGAACCAGCAGCTAGCGTTGTGCAGAATGTTTTGAGGAGGAAATCAAAAAGCGATGTTGCACAGCAGGGCGTCAGGGATCCTGTTCTGCACCAGGAGGCATGATTCTAATGACTGCTGAGCTGAAAGTTCTCAGGTGACATTTGTCAGCGTGATGTTGAGGGGGTGGGAGATGAGGGAGCAGACTCATCTTTCACAGGGACCAGAAGAGGAACCTGAAGCTGTCTAGAATGGACCCTACGTGGCAATGTCAACAGTAAATTTCTGCAGAGTTCCTATGGCACCCCATCTCCCTAAGAGAAACGGCAGTGGAAGCAAAGGGCGGCTGGGAGTCTTGACCAGAACAAACATCTCAAATCATAGGTGATCATATCATTCCAAGGTCACCTCTTGGAAAATGTTCCATTGTTCTTCCTTTGGGGGAAAAGAATATTGTCCTTTTTGCTGGTTTGCTTATTTTTAAAGGAAGCCCTTTTAAAGTTCAAACCTCCAATGTAATCACGGGAGGAAAGCTAGCAAAACGCACCTAACACAGTGGCAAAGGCTTGTAAATCATTAATAAGAAGTGGTGACACCCCCACTGTTTTTCGCTCCTGAGATGAAGCAGAAACAGCATAAAAATGGATCCCCCCCTCCATCCACCCACACACAAAGCCACTTCATCTTTGGACTCTTGTCTCCAACATAAATAAATACCTGCAATGAAATTCTCAAAACCTCTATTCAAAATTCACAATATGTCCGTCGGGCATACAGCAAAAATGTTTGAATGATATTCTCTGGGGTAAAAGCAAAAATGAAGTCATATTTTTTAAACCTGTGTGGGAACAAATGGCACATTTGGAGGGAGGGCGAAAGAAAATTCAACCCGCAGCTAATCTGGATATTCAAGTGGGCAGATTTACACCCAGGCTGGCTTCAATCCAGAATGCTTTACTGCATTTATTTATATTTCACTGACTTGGAGGATAATTCTTTTCCTTCTGTGCCCATGAATTATCACTCCAATAAATTTCAAAAGAGACATTCATCCCCATGTGAAGGAAAGTAAACAAACAGAAAAATACTTCACAATTATAAATTAGCTCTCGCAGCTCTGAAAGTTGGAGAAAACTATAATGTGCCCAAAGAGTCTGGATTCCTCTGAATACAACCCATGAATTCTGCAGTTCAGCTTGTTCTGAGTCACGTAGATTCCCTGGGCTTGCAGAAAAGTTTTTTCTTTTTTTAACTTTCTGGAATCGCTCACAAATTAGTGAAGATGGTACCCTTCCACCAGCCTCAGATTAACTCAGAAATGACTCGATTTAGTTGCCTTAGTTTTGAGAAGAAATAAAATTTTCTGGGATCACTAAGAAATCTTCTCTAGCAGTTGGGAGCATTTGAAGCATGACTTACTAAGCCCCCAGAGCTCATGTTGATATTTAAGGGTCTTGGGGGGGGGGGGCAGGGAAGGTGTTACTGGTATTGTTAATAGCAATTATGGGAGTGTAAATCAGCAAAAAGTGAACTCACCATGGTTCTTAGAATTCCACCTTGAAGCTCATTCCCACTTGTGACTTATCAGATTACAAGCCTCGGAGACTTTTTACTTCTTTCAACATGAATATCTGTGTATCTTTTCATGTGCTTATCCCCAAACCTAATATCTCTTGTGCACATTTTTGAAATGTACATATTTCACCGTACTGGTCAAACCAAATTGTGCACACTTTTTCCAAAGAACATTTCTTGTAGTGTTTGCGATCCACAGATCCCATTGCAAGCTCAACAATGGAGGAACCTCAAGAATTCAACCCAGCAAGGTGAAGGCCACCACAGCCACCCTTACCCGCTCACTCCATTCCGTGAGAAACCAGCTTTTGGCACAGGGGCCCATGTCGCAGTTCTCTATGTCGTTCGGCCGGAGCTTCATGTTGCACTCCTCGTCATCGACAACGTCTCCAAGGTTGCTGACGCACTTTACGTCGCGAGTCCTCTGACCAACTCCACACGGCACAGAGCACTACAACAACAACAACCACAAGGACAGAGATCTTTGGAGCACATGTGCACAAGAGCGCCAGGCCACAGCTGGGGCCTGGCAGCACTATTGCTGGGGGGAAAGAGAGGGAATCACATTCTGTGCCCAGGGATTATTGGAGACACCATGACACCGCTGCCACTCCTAGCCTTCCGTTCAATTGTGTGCCGTCTTAAATTATTTAGGTGCTCCAGGATGCCCGGTGGGGAGAGCAGTGACTGGAAAAAGCAGCTCTGATGTCCCGGAAGGGCACAGGCTGGAGAGCCGCCCCTGGTATCAAAAGCTGTCCTGACGCATGCCACCCCAACATGTGGGGTGACGCTGTGGGGACGGGCACCCCAATCTTGCAACGGGGGGTGCTTGCAGCTTCTCCACCCCCTCCACTCCACAGTAGCATTAAGAGCTCTCCATCACAAAGGAAGGAGAGGTCACCTGGCGAGTCTCTACACCTTTCCCTACAGGTGTGCGTCATTCCTGTTTACCGATGTCCATTCTGTCCGAATTTGCCATTCGCTGCAGATCTTCAGCTGGCACGTACTTGTGGTCTCCGGTTTCTCCAGGCGGTGGCAGCGGTGGGGTTGGATCGTGAGGGTGCGGTTGGCGTAGATCTGGCGGCACAAGACTTGGCGGTGCTGCATTCCGAGGCCGCAGGTTTTGCTGCATTCGGACCACTCCCCGATATCCCAACTAAAAGAGAACAGGGCAGGGGAGAAGAAACGGGGTGATTTCTTTTTGGAATGTGCCACCTTTCACCCAAGGGACATTCTGCGCAGTGGCAAACGGTGTCATCCCACAAACACAAGAAGTGTGGGCTCTGCCAACTCCTTCTCTTGGGCGAATCGCCATGCACTTCTCGAGCAATGGGTCGCACGTTATCTAAAGGAGCGCTTGCGTCCATATCTGCCCTCCTGCCGCCTGAGATCGGCAGCAGAGGCCCTTCTCCAGGAGCCCTCCGTGAAGGACATCCGGAGGGTGAGCACCTGGAGGAGGGCCTTCTCTGCAGTGGCGCCCCATCTATGGTATGCGCTCCCCAGGGAAGTCCGCCTGGCGCCGTCGTTATTTGCTTTTCGGCGCCAGGCCAAGACCTTTTTATTTAAACAATATTTTAATTGTTGACTGTATTTATTGAATTTTTTCTATGCCGGGATGTTTCCAGATTTTGAATGTAAATGTAAATGTATAGTTATTTGTTTTGGAAGCCGCCCCGAGGCTTCTGCGAATGGGGCAGCATATAAATGTGTCAAATAAATAAATAAACAAACAAACATGCAACTGCTTGCAAGAGGGGCTGGGCAAGCATGATGGAGCAGTTGCACAAACATAATGAACAATCAAGTGCACAAAGGGGCGTGCAACTTCTTGCACAACCGTGCTCAAGCCGAAGGAGCTTTGATTGCGCTCTCCTCTCGCGTGCGGTTCAGAAGTACCAGCGCCAGCAGGACGGTGCGGCTGGGCCGTGGCCTCTATTTGCATCTACTTTTTGCAATGCTTGTGATTTAGGTTTCCAACATTTTATAAACACACCAAAGAACTTTGCTTATTTGGTGGTTTAGAAGTGCAGTAAACAAACACATAAATATTTCACTTCTGATTTATTTGAGGCACAAGCTTAGGCATGCTCAGAGGGGAAAACTTCTTCAATTCCAAACATGCCCCTGCCAGGGTTGTTACGAGGACATGTTGGAGACAATGCTCAGTCCGACCAATGCGCACTCTTCGCAACAGGGAGAACTAAAGAAAGCGGGGTCTTAATTCAATTCTATGCACACATTGCTCTCGCCTCCCTCATCTTTGTATTCTTACAAGGCTGGGCAAGGAAAGATGTTGCAAGGCTCGTCCTCCGGGGTGGGCCTGGTACCGGCATCACAGTAACTCTCGGAGACCTCCTCATGGGAATTCCTGTTCACACACCGGAAGATCGGATACTGCACTCCTGGAGGTTAAAACACGGTGAAACATCTGCTGAATGGCGGATGAATTTTATTTATTGACGGACAGATGTGCAGCTGTTCCTTGACAGAGCTGGGCAACTGGTAGCTCTCCAGATGTTGTGGTCGACAACTCACATCAGCATGGACAAGCACATGGTGATGCATTATGGGACGCCAAAACTTCTAGAAGGCTCCAACTGGCCCAGGTCCGCTTATCGGGCTCACATGGGCACAGCCAGCGGCTTAAAGTTGAAAATATTGTGTTGCACTGATTATCAGCATGCATCATTCATTTCATCACCTACTTCCTGTACTAAGAGTGGGCCCCTGCTGCTCTTTGGATTCCGCACTTCTGTGAGTTTTCCGATGCACTCCATGGTTCCATATTTCCAAACAAATTGCATGTTGGAGGAAGTTAACTACAAAATTGTGTTTATTTGTATATTTGCATGTGTTTGGGATACTGCACACAAAAATAATTTGGTTTCTGTCATATAAAATGCAAAATAATGTGGAAATGGGATGGACTGAATACAGATGGATTTGTTGATCCAAAGACGCTTCTCCTTCTCCAGCTGCCCGTCTCTCTCTTGTTTTATCTCTCTCTCCCGCCTTCCTCCCCCACTCCTGTATTCGTACTGCCCCTTTGTTGTGGCCCATGACTAAAACAAACACATTTGAACTGAATCTCAGTATACCCACACAGTTTCCACAACGGTGAGAACCTTTCCTGAGTTGTCAAGATGTGCCTACCAATCATCCTGCGTCAGAGAACAGATCCCCATCTTGCAAAACTTGGGGCAAGATTTCCAGGCCTCAGTGAGCCTTAGAAGAAGAGCTCCTTCTTGTTTTCCCCTCAAATACCCCTGGCATCATTTGCCACTGTGCACTCTGAATAAGGCATCAGCAGAGTGTGTCTGTGTATAAAATTGTGATGCGCCTTCTTGGTTCGGTCCAAGAAGTTGCCACAGTAGGAAAAGACATCAAAGCGAAAGTCTCCGGTCTGAGATCCTTGACACCTTCCACTAAGGGAAGCAAAGCGGTACAGTCTGAAGGGGTATGCGTGTGTGTGTTAAATTAATCTTTGCAGAAAAAACACAGCAAAGTTATTTAAGTCACAGTGAAGATGGAAGAAGAAACCTAAAAGCTACCACTCTCTTGCCGATTACTACTAACGGCTGTTTGACGTGCAATGTAGAAAAGCGCAGACTTGCTCCTAAAGGAAATGAAAAGGCAAGCTTCTGCCAAAATCGAATAGAATGCATTCAGCGGTGTATTCAACCGGGAAAGTTTTCAGCATCACACATGCTAATTTACAATAATTTCTCTTGTAGGGCCATTATTCTTCTCCTGGTAGAATTTGCAGGAAATATGTCACTTCTGGCAAGGGGCCGTGCTCAGCATTTGTCAGCGTCTCGTTCCCATTGTGCTGCGGCTGCTGAAAAGGGAGCAGGCAGGTTGAAACTCAATCGCGTTTTTGCAGCTACCTATATTCTTGTTGGAAGTGGGACCCTGCGGCCGCGAGCTGGGCAGAGGCGGGCATGGGGGAGCTCAGCCCGTGTGAGCCCCAGCTAAATTCCCCTGGCCACCTGCACTCGAGAGCACAACATGTTATGCTTGGCAGGCAGAGCTTGGCATGGGGGGTCCCAGCCCTGCCCTGACTACCCACGGCGAGCGCTCCCAGCCATGGTGCCTGTGCTGAAGACTCAAATGCTCTGCCAACATAAATGGAGTGCAAAGGAAAGGGAGGAGAGCCAACATGCACTGCAGGAAGAGTTCCCCACCAGCGCTTTCCTCTGCCCCAATATGGAGGGGAAAAAACCTCTTTTCAAAAATAGGTCCTATAAATCACAGGATTCAGAATGAACTAGGGCTGAGCGAAATGTACTTAACAGATCGTGGCTGGCTCACATCTGAAGAGGAGCCTGTGGAATTCGCCCTGGTTTTGTGCGAAGGGTGGCAGTATTTGCTCCCAAATGCCCAGGAATGATACTGCGCCTGGGGCGTTTGGGGAGGGGAGATGGCCAATGCAGGACACCGTAGTTGCCATCCCAGCTGTGAGAGAGGAAAGGCTTCGTTGCCTGCTTGGGCCTTTCTGGACTAAGCCTGCTCCCATGAACCACGCAACTCCACCTTTCTCGGCCTGTCCTACTCCTTACCCGGAACTTGCCCTTCTGATGCCACCACACGTGCTGGACCCACAGGTTACACCCCTCCCCTGTACTGAAAAATACTCTCCCAGTTCCCAGGTGGTCCTCCGAGGGGAAACCCAAAAGAACCCGGAATTGGTTGTAGCACGTGCGTCCACTGCTGGATGCCCTCTTCCGGGGACCCTTCTGCATCCATCTGCTGACTGGCATCATCAGGTGAAGTCGTGGCACCACGTAGGCGTTTGTTTGTTTGTTTGTTTAGCACCTATCACTTGTTTGTCGATTTTGTTTTCAGCCATCACACCGCAAGAGCCGCTTGACAAAATGGCTGTTCCCACCCATCACAAAATCGATGAAAAAGCGAGAGGCGCTTAACAAAACAATTTCCTACATGGCACCACGACGTCATTTGACACCGCCGGGCGGCAGACTGGTGCAAGAGGCATCTAGTGGCGGAAGCTCGTGCTACAACAGGCTCGCCCACCAGAGAACGATGCCGGCTTCTTTTGGGCCCCCCCTCATATATCACCAACGCCCTAATATCCAAGCTCTGCTTAGCTGGCAATGCCAGGGTTGATGCCAGCATACGCACCCGAAGGTGCAGCACCAGGGTCCTTGCATTTGCAGTGCACCACTGGGAAGGACGCCAACCTGTTTCCCTCCATTGCCCTTTCAAAAGTCATTGCTGCCTAAATGAATAAGTCCCCCCTTAACAGAGGTGTCCAATGAATAATCCCCCCTTAATTGATATTTTTCTTCAGTGCCGTTGCTCCCACTAGATTCTGGCTACGCCTTTCTGTTAGAGACAAATACGCTCCAGGTACGCCATTCATCTCTGCTCCGTGCTTTGCCTCAGGCAGGCCGCGATTCCCCAGGGTGGAATATATGTGTCAGCTGCAGGCGTTCTCTGCATTGCCCACCTTTCCCGCACGTGACGGTGCACTCCGTTGTACCAATCCGCTTCCAATTGTGCTCTCGGCTGCGTCTCGGAGGCTGGCCGACAGGCACCTGGTTGTCTGGCTGATGGGAGGGAAATCTTCCGGGCTGGATCACTGGGAAGACTCCCATGGGCTGCCCAACGGGAGCGCCTGTCTCCCCGTGTTGCGACTCCTCCTCATAACTCACCCTCTCCGTCACATCCAACTGGCCGTTGAACGGCTCTCCTGGGCAGAGAGAGACAACCATGAATTAACCTCACGAGCATTTTTCTCAGCAACCGGTCTGTCTGCATGTGGTGCGACTGAATCCCCATGATGGGCTCGGGCAGTTTATGCAAGCTCAGAAATGATCCTTCGCAGCCAAAGGCAAAGTCGATCCTACATCCAAAGGCCATACGATTCTGTTCAAGCAAGACACTCCATTTCTCAACCAGTAGAAAATTCAGGAGCTTTCTTTTAACACTCACATAACTGCACAGAGCAGCAATTCAGACTCCCTTGCCTGGAAAATTTTGAAGTCTGTTTACACATAGGAAGGCCATTCTTCATTCAGTTCAAGGCTTGTGGGACCGTCATAGGAAGGACTAGACATCACTAGACTCAGACGTCGGGGAAGGACAAGAAAAATCATCCAGACAATACCAGCATTGAGGGAACAAGGCATTCTCTCGCTCTCTGAGAAGCACCATTTCAGCCTCACTTCACCCCCTGCTTTCATTCGCAACCTATTTTTTTCGTTTTGAAATGTGCACATTTGAAACAGGAAGAGTGCCCGTTTCTATGCACTTCTTTTTTTAAAAAAATGGTACACACTGTCCCCCCATTGACATGAAAATGTGATTTTTATGAAAGCACTTTAAAAAGTGAGCATTTTTCTTAAACACAATGGCAAGCTCGAGAATCTGTGAACATCTGCAAGCATGTTTTGAAAGCCATGCTGTTGTCTGCATTCACATGTGAGGCTGCGAACAGGACAGGTTTTGATGATTTGCAGCAGAAATGCAGTTCTCATACATCAACAGGGTTTCCTTGCTTTAAGAAGAGTGTGATTTGCAACTCAGCGTGGTACAGTCCATATCAGAAATACTAAAAGATACACAACTTTGTCAATCTCAGCCTGAGATCATCATTTTCGTCAAGATCGAGCTAAAATTCCCAATTGCCCACAACCCTTGAACACAAAACCCAGATAGAAATCCGCATGCATTTCCATAAGTCATTCACATTTGCTTTTCTGTGTGCATTTTGCAATCAAGTCATTTTTCCTAAGTGCTTTTTATTGCTAAATTTCTGGTTTGTGAGCACTCTTTAATACCCACACACATCCACATTTTCAGCAGATCTTTCCCAAGGTAAGTTGCACTAGAAAGCAAAATAAATTTTTTTTTAGAATGCAGCTCTGTTGTAGCCACCTTAAAGTCCCAGGAGGTGAGAACCGCAGAACCTAAAAAACAAAGAAACAAGCAAAACTCGGTGGAACAAATTTCTTGTGATCTCAAGAACTGTCTGTGCTTACAGTGTTCGCTTGAGGAAGCTCCAGAAGGCAAAGCTTTGAGAAATGCTCTGTCTTACCTGGCCGTCTGTGCAGTGGGACCTGAGGGCTAATGACGTTGGGTCCTGGGATGATATACTCGTAATGGATGCCCGGGTTGGGCTGCTGATGAATCATCTAAGTCAGGGAAAAGCCAAATGAGCAAGCTGTATCGGCAGTGTGTGTCAACAAGCATTACTGTGTCCGATTTTCTTTCTACTGCAAGCAAATGGGCAGGAGATATCACAGAGACCTCTGCTTCTGGACTCACTCTACGACTTCAGTGCTTGTAGAGCTCAGCTCTCCCTTTTCATTGGGACTGAACTCCACACTCCCCCCTCCCACACATGAAGCCTTCAGACCTTCACCACCCACAATGTTCTCAGCTCTGTCCCACCATCCCTCTTGCCCCACTGGGTGGTTGACCTCCATCCAAACCTCAGAAGATTGCTGAGAATCAGATAAGATGATGACCGGGAACTACATGCAAGAGAGAAAATGGATCAATAATCATCCTGCCTGAGTTCAGGAGAATTTATTTCTGACTATGATTCTCTCCGTGCATGCACACGCACTCCATTTCAAAGTGATCTGCATGCTCCTAATTATTAGGGGTGAAGGTTTGTTTGCATTAATGAGCACAGAAGACCTCTGCGGTTAGCAGGAATATTAATACATCTAAAGTTTGCTGCTTACATAGACATCCAAGATTTCGTTGGTTGGCCCATCGGCTAAAAAGGATTCTCCAGCGGTGCTTGAGATTTCGTTGGGGCGTTTGTAGGTGAACAAGGTTCCTCCACCTTCATATCTCCCAGGTCGGTCGATTGCCCAGTTCCCGTTGATAATAGACCGACCTGATCGACTCCGCAAAGCTGTGAGGAGAGAGAAGTAAAGGCCATTCTACAGAAGGCAAAGTAATGTAATGTTTGCAACAGGAGAATCTTCTGAACAAGATAAGCAAAATCAAAAAGAAAACATTTAGGGATCAGAAGGTTCACTGATTTGCAAGGCTGCTCTTCAGAGAAGGATCCCAGGAAGGTCACAGGGTCCAAGACTTGTACAGAGGACTTCTGCAGGGATGCCACTGCCTCAGAGAGTATTTTGCAAATTCCACAGCCCAAGAAGAATTGCCTTCAGGAATTTATTTTATTTAAACAACTTATATGCCACCCCATCGCATGAGCCTTGGGGCGGCTTCCAATCATGCAATCCCATGCAATCCATCACCAGTCTCTGGAATCGTTTCCTGCTGGAGAGACTGCCTGTCTCACTCCGGAAGTGCCTCCATGGCCGCACCAAGAAGTGGCGACTGGCTACCCAGGGACAGAGTGTGGCCGTTCAGTTGTAGGCTGAGGTTTTCTACAGAGATGGAGCTGTTTCACTGTCCGCTGAGAAGCCCTCTTCCAGGTATCCCCATCGCATCTTCGGACCAGGAGGAGCCCTCCCAAGACACTGCTTCCTGCCGTGTGATCTGTCCATGGTCCTGATAACCTGCCACTCACTTGCATGTCTCCTGCCCTTCAGCTGCACCTTCCAAGTTTGGACTTCATCTTAGACAGTCCTTTTGAATGTATTTACTCACAAAATATGCATTTCTAAATGTATTTGCCTTCTCTTTTTACAATAGTTTTACATAAAATGCACATATTCCCCACACTGTAAAAATCAAGCAGAATGGCATCAAGAGCTGCCATGGAGCACAAAACGTGTCGGCTCTCGGCAAGCCAATTTTCTCTCTCTCAGTGCTCTCAAGGATCTTCAGGTACCATTTCATTTCTAAATTTGTTATCCCCCTTTTTAGCACTTTAAAATGCTTGGATTTGTGCATCAATAAGTGGACTTCTCCCAAGCTGAAAACCTGTCTCAGCCTTTCCCAGCCTGTTGTCCTCCAAGTGTCTTAGACGAGAGCTCCCACCATCTGTGAGCAATGGCCTTGTTGGCTGTGACTGATTGGAGTTGAAGTTCAAAGCATTCAGCAGACCACCAATTTGGGAAGGCAGTCCTACACCATTGTGAACAACTGAGCAATTCCTATTACTTTCCATTTATAAGCAATGAACATCTCTGCTTGAGTCTTTATGGAATTTAGAACCAGCTCCACTCAAGAGTTGGTATATTGCAAAGGAGAAACATCTCAGATCTTAAAGATGTGCAAATTTTGAAGGGTAACTGACCCTCAAACTAGTCCAGGAGGTGGGAGTCAGAAAGCAGAAAGCTCATTTGAGAAAGCAGACTAACAAAAATCTTTGAGTGATTTTATGTATCTTTAGAAGCATCTTTTCACGGTAAGAATTTGAGTTGAAGTGTCTTTCCCACTGGGGAAGCATCTTTGCCACTGGTGCAGGGAGAGCAGAGTATTGCTAGCACAAGCAGCCATATATTCTAATTTTCCAACTTTAAGGTCCACATTTGTTAAAAGATGAGGGGGGGATGCTAAATGTCCTTGGATAATGACTTACAGCCAGTGAATTGCTTCTTATCCTTGGTTTGATTTAATTTGAACACCTGCAGTACAGATCGGCTTGGCAAGCCTTTTCTTTGTCTGGACTTAAAATACTATTTTTTCATATGGAATATGTCTATTAAAGCTTTTATTTTGATTATATTTTAATAGTTCCTAATATACGTCTTTGGTTATTTTTGTTTAAATCAAAGGCACAGAAATTAAATAAAAATGCTGGCAGAGAGTCAGTGGTCAATAACGTAATTGCAAAAACACTGGATCGCTACATGAAAATGAGCATGTTTGTCAAAGTCTCATTTGATATTCATCACAAATGACCAGCTTAAGTGAGGCTTGCCAGTACTTCCTCATTATTAAACCACCAATAGAAAATGAGCCTATTTAAATGCGTGGACAACATATGTCCATGCTGTTCCCATCAGCCAGGTTCAGGAGATCTTAAAAACCAGCCCCAAACGGGTGGCAAGCCTCTTCAATGTCCACAGTTTTTCTCTGGTCCCAATTAAAATCTCCTCTCTCTAACCAGTCCTCGGGAAGATTGTGATGCTTCCTAAGCCAGAATCCTTCTGAGACCAATCGCCATGGACCACTTCTCCAATAAAACTTTGCTATCCAGGGAACGGAATGCAACAGTAGTGTACCTGTGACCAATGCTTTTTTTGTAAGAAAAAAGGTGCCGGAACTCATGAAATTATTTACCTTTCATGCGTAGTCAATCACTGTACACACACCCACACATCAGTTGTGTAACGAAACATAATGGTTGCCACCCGCAGTAAGCTCCACACACGACCACACGACCAATCACAAGCCGAGCAGTGCCATCACAACCAGTGTGGACGAAGTACACATGCATCAGATTCGACACACAAGCAGCCCGCATGCACCATTTTAATGATTTTGCCGCCAACCTGCTATGCTCGACAGGGCGATTCAAATCCATGTGGACCAAACATCAAATTTTCAAAAGTTACTTTTAAAACTTGGAAAATCTGTTGAAAAAAGGTGCTGAAACTCTGTTCCGGTGCGTTCTATAACAAAAAAAGCACTTCCTGTGACCACCAGATGGTGGAGATAATTCAATAGAAATAGTTGCCTTCCTTTCCATCATTCCTGTCTTGGGAGGTTCCAGAGATGCATGGTTGGGTACCATCAGAGATAGAAAGCTTGACTAACTAGGCCTTTGGTGTATCAAGGAAGAATTTGCATTGGAATAACCTGTTCCTGATGTCATCTATGCAACAGAAGAACAAACCTGCTGCATCAGAACTGTGGCCCATTCCTGTATCCCATAACTGCCAGTCAGTTGCCTCTGAGAAGCTATATGCATGTTGAGCAATCTAGTCTTGCTCATTGTATGCCCCAATATATAGTATTTGATGGCATAATCCCTAGGTTTAAAAGTAACAGCAAAGCATAGCTTAGCATTATTCAAATGAGCCTCGGGTTTATTTGTATACTCTTCTCCTCATCCAGCACAATGAAAGGCAAAGATCAGAAGGGTTTGCTTCCATTTTCAATCTAACTAGTTTGTTATTACACATGAACACAGAACAGTGACTCATGTAAACTATAGTTCATTCAAACAAGCTAGGATGACTATCCATGGTTTGAAATTGGCTTGTTCAGACAAATCATGGTTAACACTGACCATAATTTGTTTGGATTGAACGTAACATTATACTACATTTAGCTGATGACAGAAGCAAAAACTTCCACTCTCCTCATGACCACTGTAAAGAAAGAAAAAAGCATAGAAGTCATAGAGAATGAGCAAGCCCCCTCCTCCTCCTCCTCGTCTAAATCCCTTTTAAACTAGGGATGCAAGAGAAGGTTGTTTTGGGCTTAAAAGACCCTTTAAAGCATGGTCTATCAATACAGGCAAAAATGCATCCTCCAAAATTGTTTGCAAAGAGTCAGATATCTCATTCCCAATACCAAATTCAAGCTCTGCCAATTTCCTAATTTGGATACATTTCTTCAATAAATCAAATCAGCCTCACTTTAGCCGATGGGGAAAATTTGTGTAAAATTTAGAAGATTCAAAGAAATTTTGGGAGCTTTGCATTAACTTTCAGTCTTGAATCCTGAATGTCCAGCCAACTCTAGTTTAAGGCGAGGAGTCTTTTGCAAAGCTAGTACCATAAATCGGTCAATATGTGAACTGAAATGAATTTTTAGGATCTTGCAAATAAAGGCTTTGTTTCACAGCATGTTGTTATCGTTTCATCTTCGTTGCTGCTTCAGCACCGGCATTCAATAGAGTGAATGGACTGGACAATATCTTAATCACCTTTAATTTCCAGTACTCAGAATGCCAAATTGATTTCTTTGGAGATGTGAGTCCATATGTTGAAAGTGCTTCCAGAATACAACATGTGTGTAGTTTGGAGCTGGACTGTGAGAGAAACTTTATACACACAAAGCCAGCATTTTTCCCAATTTTGGACACTTGCATAGTATGAAAATATTGTACCTTTTTCAGGTGCCAAATTGCAACCAATTATGTGTCTGGAACATTTTATACTGAAGCAAAGAAACCCTGCTGGGGAAAGGGATTCCCATTCCATATTTTTAAAATTAAAATCTTGATAGTTTTACATTGTGGAGAAGTGGTGAAACTCAAATACTTAAGGTGCAGTCCTACGGTTTGGCGGGTTTCCTGCTGTGACTTTGAAGGCCCTCCAAGATCACTGCAGGGACCCTCTTCTTCAAGGGGGCCTCCCCCCTCCCATTAAACCAGGGTAGCTCTTGCTCCCTTGCCATGGCACAGAAGTCAGAAGCTTGTCTCCAGACCTGAAAGAGGTGGGCAAACAGAGACACCACCCTTCTGCCAAGAACCTGGGCCGTTCCTCTGCCTCTCCTCCTCACAAGGAGGGGAAAACCAGCCATCCAACTGTTTTCAAGGATGAAGGGGATTCAGAGTCGATCCAACTCTCAGTACACTTCTCATCCTTTCTTGGATGCCTCGAAGCTCAGAAGGTTATGGGCACCACAAAGCATGGTGCCCTTCTGAGCTTTCCTAGTAAAACCTACCTGCATTTTCAAACTTAAACCAGCGTTGGAATTAGAAAAGGAGATGGCTGGAAGGCCCCAAAGTTACATCTCTAAAGTAGGACAGGGGGGATTCCTTCCTACGCCACTACGTTCAGTGCCTATTTAGCTTGGATGCTTTCTAAAATCAGTTCCAAACTACAAGCGATGTTTGTGGGACTTCCAATTCCTTCAATTCATCTGCCTCCTTGCATGTTCCCAATCTGAGCCCTGATAAACAGTGCCAAAGCACCATTTCAAAGGGGCCACAAATATGACGGCATTTAAAGTCTGGCTTTTCCACGTGGTTTGCTACTGACAGGTAGCGTTTTATTTAATGCAATCAGAGGTACAAGCCCATCAAGCCCCCTTTCTCCCCCCCACCCCCGCTAATTTTGAGCAGTATTTTATCTATGGTCATTACACTTTGGCAAAACAGAGAAGTGGAAAAGACAGAGAGAGCATAAACGAACCAACGACTGCGGTAAATAGCGCATGAGAGTTGCGGTGCACAAAATTTGGAACGAAAGCAAAGGGCAATTGGAAGACATTCCTAAAGCTTTCTTTCTGCTTTGAAAATGAGAACAAGTCGCTAGCATTCTTATCATGCATTCTTTGAGGTTGGCGTCCAAGTCGCTATTGTGTCTAAGCACCCGAGTGTATACTGACATGCAGAAAAAGGCTTAGATCATCCTGACTTTGAGAAAATTGCACACCGCAGATAAATAGTAATACAGAAGAATTTTGACTCTGTTCGCATCGCCAATGCAAATATGAGCAGGCACACGTTTGGTGTGTTAGAAATTTTCCTGAATTTCCAAATGTAGGACTGCATTGGAAAAATGCATTTAAACACACAGCCTGAAATCCACATTTTCCCCATTTGAGAACAGCAGCAGCAAAACCAGAATCAAATGAAAATGAGCTTCAATGTGATTTTGAGGCCATTTGGTCCAACTCAAAATCCTGATTTTCACATCCCTGCAGATAAATGTGATAAAATGTCCCAAGCATGTAATGTTGCCAAAGCAGAAATGTCCATTGAAATAAAGATTCTGCTTAGAAGCAGCATCCACAGACACAGAGGCATTCTCAGACATGTGTCAGTCGAAGACAAGCGTGTCCCCATGCCATATACAAAAGCACTGCTTTGAGATTACAGGGCTGGAATTATGTGCTCCTAGAACCCTCTTTGGAACTGATGGTCTGCGTACTGCATCGTCTGCTTTCTACTTTCCCTGTCGCACACCTTATTCAAAAGAGGAAGCCGTGTCTTCTACAGAGAAGCCTCCTATAATTTCATTTATATCGAACGTGCTTCCATAGCCAGAACCCACAGAAATTTCCTCCTGGGGCTGCTGAGTAGGAAGGGCACGCTTGAAATCCCTGTAGCTACTCTCTGTTCTCACATGAGATCAGATAAATGTGTCCAGGACACATCAGACGGAGCCAGAGGGGAAAAGAAGACAAGGCCAACCTCAGGGATCAACCTCATCCCTTATCAGGGACATGATGGTCATAACTCCCTTTGACCACCTTGTCCTAGATAGATGTCTCTCCTACAGGGATGCTGAACCTAAGCCCCTGGGGCTAAATCCCCACCCATCCCAATCTGGCTCTCTGGGACTCCCCCAGAAGGCCCTGCCCTCTCCCTGCCTCATTTTCCTCCAACCAATCGGTACTTTTAGGGCAATTTTCCCATTCCAACACCACTGAAAGCTGTAGGTAGAGAGGAATGAGAAACTGGTTGCAGGCTGCCATGACATTCATCGCAACACAGAAAAGCAGAGTTGGAGGGGGCCATGAAGGCCATCGGGTCCAACCCCCTGCTGGTGCAGGACACCAGTTTACACCATCCCACTCAGAGGGCTGCCCAGTTTCTTTTCAAATGTCTCTAGCATGGGTGAGCCCATGATCTCTCCAGGCAACTGGTCCCACTGAATCCTTTTTCCTTGCAGTGAAAAGGCACTCCAGTAAAACTGCAGAGAAGAAAATTTGCTGTGAGGGTGCAAGCAATCATGCCAGTCATCGGTGGGGTGGGGAGAACATATTTATTATCGATGGATTGAGTGATTGATTTCTATACTGCCCATTAACCAAAGATGGCTCTATCAATGGAGATGAGCCCAAGGGGGCAGAAATCTAAGGCAACCTGCAGACTCTGCTGAAATTGGGAAAGGAAAGAAGAACAAGGAAGCGTTCTAAGAAAGCATTAGAGAAGAAATAGAAAGAGGTTCCTGACTGGACACTGCAAAATGCGTCTGGCTTAACTTGCTGGAAATTTTCCAGGCTTTGCAGTGAGGAAATGCGAGCGGAGGAAGGAATCCATGTTGTGCCAGGAAAAGGCACCAATTGCCCTCCTGCCCTTTTCCAGTCATACTTTGAATGGTTTGCACGGGGAGGTTCCATGCCAGCCGTTGGAGATGTGTGCATTCATTCTATAGAAAGCACATATAGCTGGCTATTCTCCGC
The DNA here is from genome assembly GCF_004798865.1 of Varanus komodoensis. Classification (NCBI taxonomy): domain Eukaryota; kingdom Metazoa; phylum Chordata; class Lepidosauria; order Squamata; family Varanidae; genus Varanus; species Varanus komodoensis. The sequence continues at coordinate 782,313 of NW_025335817.1, forward strand.
TGTCACACAACTGCCTGCTACAGAGAACAAAACCAGCCTGGTCTTCAGCACTGCAGATCACTTGGCACTGGGGAAGTTAGGGGTGAGTTGCTTGATTCGGATTAAGGAAGCTCTAAGAGCCCAATTTAGTGTGTAACGAGCTGGCTGCTAGAGTCATGTCTTGGCCAAGATCCATGCCAAAGGTTTTGCAGGTAACTTCTAAAGCGACGGGCAACTTAATGACTTCTGTAGAATGCAAAACTCACTTCAAAATGAAAAAAGTGCTTAAAGAAAACAGAGTTTGTGTGGAGCACGGAGAGACGTCAGACATAGCTCTGTGTCTGCACTCTGAAAGTAAAAGATGTATATTCACAGTTGAGGAGAAGCAGCCGTTTTATAAATATTATTGCAAAAATCCCCAAAAACCCTTCTGTGCTTTCAGTGACTTGACTGTACTTCACGTGGACGTGTGTTCGGGGCGTAGGGTTTGATGACACAGGGTTGTATCTGGTGTTGATCCACCTAGAGCAGACCTACCAAAGTAAATAGAAATTAGTTTACATCCCACTCATTGTAATGGGTTTACTCTAAGTGGGCTTAACATTCTATAGCATGCATTGTATGTATTTGCAGCATTGCAGTCAATATGGATGCAATATGCAACAATGCAAAAAAATAATTTTCTCTTATGCAGATAAGGGTCTTGAATGCAATGTTGGCATAGACTGTTATGAGTTGAGCTATTTTTTCTTTAAAAGCCTTTCTTTTCCAAGCATTTATTGTGTGCTCGGCATTCCCTATTCATGGCTGTTTGTGTTTTGTTTTTTAATGATTGCATGGCCCTCAAGTTTAATTCCTGTTTTTACACCATACTTCTAGTCAGCTTTTTGCCACCTTCTGTAGTGAAGTGATTTTGAAGGAAAAGACGAAACTTTGGGATCTCAAAAGTGCTTCTCCTGCCAGATTGTTGACCCCAAGCAGAGATAACCCTCCAACCATTCAGTCCAGTTTAGACTTGCATAAGTGCACCTTTGTCCATACGCTTTGAAGGAAGCTGGACTCACCTGTGATGATTTGAAGAAATCCGTCCCGTTCAACTGCACCGTGAATCTTTGCATATATTAAAAAAGAAGAAAAGTCAAGCGCATCTAACTTCTGTTCAGAACCATTTCCAGGGAAGAAGCACTTCTCTGGATTAAAAAACCAACCAGGGAAATCCATATTTCATTTTTATGATGTGAGCTGGCTAACCGGGCCAAAGAGGGTTTGTTACTGAGATGGCTGCAATCTTGCTGGACGATGAGGTAAAACAGCGAGAAGCAAGCCTGGATTTGCTAGGCCTGCCCTGGCAGATTCTGTCATGACGGGAGACGGACGGTGAGTTCCTTGGCGTGAGAAACAAGCTTTTAGTATGAGGTGTGTCTCAATGAAGACATTGCTAAAGAGACAGGAAACAGGTCCTCGCAAGGACCTGATAGCATAAATCAGATTCCCTCCGGATGAAGCACAGCAAATGGCATGCAGTGGATTGTGACTGGCCTGCCCTGAGATTTCATCCTGCCATGGTCATCGTTTGCGTGCTGACGACCTAAGATTCATGGTCACCATCTGCAGGATAGTTCTGAAATCAGCCTGAGAATGGGACGCCAGTGACGAGTTGGCTAAACGGCTTAATGGGGTCAGGGCCACACCGCTGCGTCCCGGGAGCTTGATGAGTCCAGAGGTGAATCTGAAGTGCAGCCAGGATGGACAGGAAAGGACACGGACATGTTGGTGATGACAGTCACAGCTGTTTACGATTATAGGAAGTTGCCCTTTATTAAGTTGCCCTGCTTTTAAATTTGCTCAATAGGCATGTTGTACATCATCAAGCATCTTTTCTGCCCACCTCCACTCTTTAGAGGATTTAACCAGAATTGTGCTCTGCTTGCTACTTGGGTAGTTTCTAAGTCAACCCAGATACTAATCAGGGCACCTTATTGCTAATGCACCCATGCCCCTTTGTTCAAATGAATTGGTGCTACTGTGAATTCTCACTCATGCAACTGAGCACCAGTCCTGCCAAAAGTGCAAATCTGGGCCTTAAGTCCACAGAATTTGAGTGCATTGGAAAGGAAAAGTGGGCTAGAAATCTAAGGAATAAAAACACAGAGGAACGCCACTCAAGTGTGGAGCTGACCAAGTAGCTTTGGGTCTGTCATGGAGTCCCAGCCTGGCCTTCCTTCCAGGTTCTTGCAAGAACAGGATGGAGTAGATGAGTATCCATAAGCTACCAGGAGTTCCTTGCAGGTAAACAAAAGGGGCGGGATAGAAAGAACCTTGCTCTGGACCTTCCCACTTCGCTTTTCCCTGTGCTGAGTTCTGTGCTCTTCTCAGCATGGAAAAAAGGACCAAAAGCTCAATCCATCTGCCTACTTGTGTTCCTTAACATTCTTCACGGGGTTATTCAATGGCACATTCATAAGCTCAGCTCCGAAACTCAGCATGCACTTGGCGCCAGTCCCAGTGTTTCCCCAACACTGGAAAAACACAACGGAATGGTTCCCTAATCCAACCACAGCATGGGCATTCAGCTTAGGGAGGAGAGATTAGCTGCATGCTCATGGCCCTTCACCTTCATTCTGCCTGGCATGGAAGGGACAGGAGAAGAAATGTTTGTGCCTCTCACAAGGGCTGCAATCAGGGAGGTGCACAGGAAAACCGTCACGGAAGAGCCGTAGTGCTGGCCAAGGTGGGAAAGGGAAAGATGTGCAAACTCCCACCCCACCCATTGCCCACTTCAGGAGACATTGCCGGTCTTAACAAGTTGTTTTTGCTTTCCCTGTCAGAGCACATGGATGAGGGATCTTGGCGTTGATCCCCCGCTCACCGTTGCAGCCTGCTTATTCCCCTGCCCCTCACTCTGGCCCAGACAATGGTGGCGGTGAGAAGAAGGCAGGCCAGTTCCCTGTCCCCTCACTCACTGACTCTGCACCTAACAGTCAAGCACCTGAGCTCCTGGATGAGGAAGAGGATGAGGCTCAAGAGCACCTGGCAGCATCTCTATTCATTTTCCTCCTATTCTGCCCAATCGCAGAAGGATCTTCAGCTACTGTATTGAAAAGGTCCCCTCAAGCCAAACAATCCATCAACTGCAACATAAAATAACAAAAGCTGAAACGGAATTCTAACAGCTTAAACATCCACGACAGGTTCAGACAGCTCAGTGCAATTTCAAGTGTTTAAAAGCCTCCGAGTCGTGGTGCTTAATTGCAAAGTTGGCATCAGCCAGCATCCTTGGGGAGATTGTTCCATAATTTGGGGGCTACCATGTAGAAGGCCCTTTCTTTGCTGCTACCAGCTGAACCTCCCTTTGGGGAGGGGGCAGTTGGAGGTAGACCCTGGATGTTGATCATAGTTCCTGGGTAGATTGCAGCCGGAGGAAGCCTTCCGTCAAGTATCATGGCCTCAAGCTGTATTGGGCTTTATAGGTTAAAACTAGCTCCTTGAGTCAGGCTTAAACGTGCACAGGCAACTAGCGCAAGCAGGCAAGAACCGATATTCTGTGTTCCGACCTTTGGGATGTAGTCATTGGTCTGGTTGCTGCATTTCATACAAGCTCAACTTCTGAGCTGTCTTCAAGGGCAACCCCACGTCAAGGGCATTGCAGCAGTCAAGCTTAGAGATTACCACAGCACAGGTGGCAGTGGAGGTAAGAAGGCAGACTCACTGAGAAAGACCATCCATGGAACGTGTTGTCTAAAGACACTCAAAAGACCAGAGCAGTGGCGGCAGCTACGAATCAGTGCAGACACGTCCCCTGATGGCTTCCGTGAGCCATGGGTGCCATGATGCGCCATCTGTCAGATGCAAGGAAATAAGCAAACAGCAGGTTGCTCTCCTTGAAGGGACCACAGGGAGGGAAAAATGAGCCAGATAGAAAATAAATAATTTAGGCCCCAATAGTAGCAATTAGGTGAAGCCAAGTGGCCAAATCCAATTAAATGCAGCCCTATTTTAATCTGTAATCAAGCCATTAAATTAGCTAACCAAGGGATTTGTTTAATTCTAGACATCATCCATAACATGCAATATTATTTCTTAAAATACCCCTTGATCTGAGATCATTCTTCTTTCCTTATTACACAATTCAGGTGAAGAGCTTAACAAAATTCAAAAGAAGGATTAAAATATTTCTTAGCAGAATGGGAAGCTGCAAAGCAATACTGAACACAAAGAGCAATTTAGCATACAAATTAACCGATGAGTCAAACCTGAGGGATGGTTAGACTTTTCCTCTGTTGATTATTTTTTCTGGATTTAACAAATTCTCTTAGTGGAAGGAAAGAACTAAAGAAGCTTTCAGGTGTCAAAATAATGCCCTTGAGGTTTCTGTAGTCAGCCGAAGGGAAGGGACGGGACGGGACGGGCTTTCCTTAAACTTTTTTGTTTTGCATCTATATGATAAATCACAGCCATTTGTTGACAGTTCTCATGTACATACTCACCTGGTCTTTAAAAATGTAGAGTTAATGTAGACACAGCAGCCTAAATGTGTGGATCTTTTGAGCATCTCCCACAGTGCTTCTAACTTGCCCATTCTTTGCTTGCCATGCCAATGTGGAGAAAGAGTGACAAAGCCGGCATGATTCTTGGCCCAAGAAACTCTGATTTATTTGGGTTCTCCCTCAGCATTTGGCCGCCAAGAAAAAGGATCGCACATCTTCTAGTAGAGGGTACGTCTGTTTTAAAACTTTCTGCTAGTAACTTATAGCCAGTTTTCTTACATTAAGTTTTGTTGAGGTACAAACAGAGCAAGAGAGCAGAGCTTGTAGCTCACAGATTTAAAACTGTCCTGCGAGGAACAGCTGCCTTTCCCGCAGACAGGAGGGATGAGTGATGCATGGAAAATCTCATGCCCTCCTCTTCCTCAAATTACTCATCCTCTTTCATGCTCAGGTAGCATTCCTCCACTGCACCTACGGCACATCTCCCAAGATTCAGCAGTCCTGACCAGGTTTCCCACTGACTCTGATGCCGAAGAAAGCACAACAAGAAATAGTCACAAATTGCCAACCATGCATTCACGCTCCTCTCATTACTGATTCCAAGTTCAGTTTTGCACAAGTTTGCCCCATGGACAGACACAGCCCTGCTGTACTCTGTAGAGAGAATTTGTACCTATTGAAACTTTTGTAGACATCTGGAAAGGAATGCATAAATGCCCAATTCAATCATGGTGCAGTTTGTGCAAAGTTTCTAACTGATCACTGCTGCATTTGTGCAGTTTTTGTTCTGTTCGGTTAAGGCACAATTTGTCTCCATCTCTGCAAAGTGAGCACTGATTGCAAATGTGGATTGGATTTGAGCACAGGATAAACGGTGAGACGATGTCTGGAGAATGGTCTCAAGCGCTACTTGCTTGCTCGTCCCTGGCCAGAACTGGATACGAGTGAGAAATTCTTGGTAATGCTAACTTCCCAAATCCATACTTCCTAAGGCTAAACATAAAACAGAGCACAGGTGCAAAAAATTCATTCTTTTTCAACATGTGTGATGCAGCAGACACACGAAAAAGTGTGCTTTCAAATCACTGTATACAAAAACACATGTATGCAAAATAGTAGAAGTAAACCAGTGAGTATCTCTAGGGAACTATGCACAAAAAAAAAAAAAAAAAAAAACCACTTGTGAAAATCTGAGTACTTAAAAGCGCACATATAAAAATGCACATGTTTGAAACATTATTTCGAACTGTGCACATGCAATTGAAAAAAAATGTGATCTAAAGACATACCCCGTTTTGTATGGACTAGAAAACAAATATATCACGAGCCAATGGGAAAATGGGACAGAAGAAATCTATCAGCAGGGAAATGAGGATATGGGTGAAATGGCGCTTGATACATCCACCCCATTCCTAGTCCAGGCTGTGAGGTCACCAGATTGTGAAGGTTTTTAAAAGTCTGTGCCTAGGATGAATGCAATCCAGGTGCATTATGCACCGTAGCTATCTCACTCCATCCTGCAAGATCATTTGGTAGGCAACAGCGGATGCCAAATGTCTGAACTGGGCCACAGTCCTAGCACCTGCCTCTTTTAACCAGCCTGCGTTCACTTTAATGGCCTTTCTTTCATACCACTATTTATTCACAAATACAAAAATGGATTAGCTACAGACACTGGGCCTCTTTAAATCAAAACAAATGTAGAGCAATCTTTTGTTAGCGTCTGAATCAATATTAGTCATATGGCTCAGGTTTCATTTAGAGAAGCTAAACATTGTTATCTTCCTCATTGCCTTGTGTTTTGCTTAAGATGCCAAAACACGATCATGCAGATAGTAAAAATGAGCCACATTTGTCTCCGTGCGAATGCAACACCTATTGTGTGTTTGTTTTTGTTAGTCCTTTTGCCCTCTCTGCAGTAATACAATGTGGAATTCTTGAGCGGAGATAATAAAAAGTGCCATTTTCTACTCTGGAAACAAATGTTCATGCAGTGACAGGTGAAAACTAACAATGATTCACCTTGCATTATTAAATGTCACAGGAGAACTGACGGGGGTTACAGAAAACTGATCTTTTAATAACGACCTTGAATGGAATATAAATAGTGTCAGAAACGTCTTAAGGGACAAAGTGAGGGAGAGGTTGCAGTTAGATGTAATGATGATTGTTCTCCTTATTTCTGGCTAAGTACCCCACCCTCAAAAGACTAAGGGAAAGTATTCACACTAGAAGAACAGATACACAGAGAAATTCAGTTCAAGCAGGTGTGAGAAACTTCAATCCATGGGCCAAAAACTGCCAACCGCATTGCCATCTAGCCCTCTAGCATTTTCCAGATGGGTCCCACCCCTTCCCCAGACCACCAGCCGTTTAGTGGCTTCCTAAGCGTTCCACATTTTTCCCACCTTCAACACAGCTGGCATGTTTGTCCGAAGGGTTACTTACTAGTGGGATGTGCTTTAAGCTTGCATTTTAAGGATTTTGAGCCAGTTCCTTTAGCCCTTGGGCCCACCCATGACTGGAATGTTGCCCCTGAGATCTTTTTAGGGAGAGAACTGAACTCCCAGGTGGGAAGATGTTCTGCATTCCTGGCTGAATTGATCTATGTGCATTGCAAATATTGCTCTCTGTGGACGTTTGAGCCCCCAGCCAACACAAATTAAATATGCTTTGCATGAATTATACGGGTGTGGTGACACTAAGCAGTCTGTCTTTCTGAAGCACAATGGACTTTCTGCCCATTTCTGATCCAATGACGGGAACTGGGCTGAGTCAGGGTTTTCCCCACGGACTTCCATCTTTAAGATGGGCCATGGCTTACGCGCTAAAAAAATGCTAAGGAAATGTGTGAACATTGCATTACTTGTAAAACGTGCGTGCATTTATGCAATTGACCTATGTTTATACAATTTATGCAAATGGAGCTAGAACTGTGTAGTTTTCAACTACCAGTTTATGCATCAGCATGTCTGTGAGGGTGGAAACCAAGAGAAGGGCTTCCCCAGAAGATCTGAGAGCCTGCACAGACTCATGGGGGGGAATATGGTCTTTCAGACAGCCGAGACCCCAGCCATATGGAACTTTATAGGTCATCATCAACCCTTTGCTGTGCCTGGAAACAGCCTGGGAGACAATGAAACTGTTTCAATGGAGGAATCGTGTGCTTTCCGTATCCAGTCCCAATGAGCAGTCTGGTCACTGCTCCCAACCACCTGACGTTTGCAAACATGCTGGTAAACAGCATTAGTTGAAACATACCCTTGCCCAAATATTGTAGGATTCTGGATTCTGCCAAGTCAACCACCAGTCAACAGTATCCAATTTTACATAGTAGAGGTGATGAAATGCAGAACCTGTTAAGATCAGAAACTTGGCAAGTTTTACTAGACATCAGGGAGGAGTGAGACACAGAGACAGAACGTAAACTCCTATTAAAGTGTTAAAATAACAGTGAAACAACATTTAAAGCATCCAATGCGCTCACAGTGTGTATCTCTGATGGGATTGTTTCCACTGTGCACCTGAGGAAAAGAGCCCGTCATTTGGGGTGGGCCCTTCATAGCAACTATGTCTGAGGCAACCTTAACCATTATATTATGGTTTTTATTATATATTAATATTTTTATTGTATAATTTGTTATATTTGTATATTTTGTTTGTTGTGAGCTGCCCCGAGGCTTTGTTGCGAAGGGGGTGGCATAAAAATGTTTTAAATAAAATAAATAAATATTCTTCAGATCTTCAAGCAAATTGGTTCTGAAGGCTCAGACCTTGAAGGACAAGGTTTGAAGACTCATCTGCTACGCCGAGATGAATAAAATTCATCCCAAACTGTGCCCACAACATGTCAAAATGTTGGGCATGGAAGGGAAAATAAATTGAAACCGGCTTTCTTGAATTTTGCCATTTCCATGGGCAAGTGTGTGTGTTTCCCCCAAGCTCCACTAACTATGCTTTTTTCGGCTCCTACCTGTTTAATTTCAGCCACTTAATTGGAAGCATATGAAACACCCGTCCAACTTACCTGTTTTTGCTTTTTCTTGAATAAAGAGAAAATGACAGAAATGGCTCCGTTGTTGGAAAGGGACCAGTGAAAACAAGTGCAGCCCAGAAAGGAGTGGCGAATTTTGCAGCTGTGCGAATTATTTACAAATCCTTCAGGGTCCTAGAAGAAGTGGGATATGAAGTGCAGAGGAAGCGGGTTTCTGCACTTCGGCTGCAAAGGAGATGCTCCAAAGTCAGTCATCATGCATTTAACCCGCTGCATTAATGCACCCATTGTCCCTGGTTGGGAAAATGAGAATTTGATCAATGCAACATAGAACATTTTATGGGCTGTTCTACTGCAGTTTCTCCGGGGACTGGCAGCATTTTCCAGGCTTTCAGACCAGGGGAGTTGCCAGGATATCAAACAGGGACCCCTTGCATGCAGACTGCGTGAGCTCCAGCCTTTCCTCATATTTTGGGGTCATCAATAGGGCTCCCATCAATGGGACAACTGTATCAATAATGACAGCTGGACATTTTCCAGGTCTTGCCTCGCAAAGTATTTTTGCTCAAGGCTGCTCCCACTGAGTCCATTTTTGGGTGATGTGAAGGCTCCCCTTAGGTTTAGTACGACAAGGAAGGCCCCGTCTCATTTTCCTCTGGGCCCTAAAGCAAGGGAAGGGAAGGCGGAAGACCATCAGCTGGGTCTCTGCATTATGCATGGACTCCTACCTTCAGAAAAGGCAAGAGTGTGACCTGTTTTCACTCTGTTCCACAAAAGTGTGAAGTTCGGTATTAAAAAAATAGTTATCCCATCGTTCAGCCTTCCATGTTTTCTACCTTTCTTGCTATGCTAATTTTCTGAGGGCTGGTATCCAGGAGCTAATGTTGGTAGAAATGAGTTCTGATAGATTTTTCTCCACTCAAGGGCAAGAGAAAAGCTCCCCCTGTCAGCTGCTTCAAAAGTGATAGGAAGAAGGTTTGGTGCGCCAAGAACTGGGCCTCCAGTACAAATTCCCCCTCAACCTTCTGATGAAGGATGGGTATCAACTATGCCTGATTCATAAGCTCTGGCATGGGTTGCAGGGGCTGAATGGAGGAAGGATTACATGGCCAGTGTTCCACAATCTGGCATCTGTGAGCCTGCGCTTTTCTATTTTCACACTGCTCCTTGTTTTGCCCCGCTCACCACCAATTTTGCTTGATTGTTCTGCTTTTCTTCTCCTTCTCCTTTGCTGGTCATGGGAAGCACCCCAACATTCCAAGGAACAAGAACATTCTTACCCAATCCAACTGAGCAAACCAAAACCACCTGACAAGAGTCCTTTTGGCACGCAAGCCCACAAAATCACAGTGCGCATCTGCACCAAAAGCCGGCCTCGCTCTTGCTTTCTCTTCTGAAACCCTTCAGCTGGTACCTCTCCGAGCTACAATATAAATAACGAGCTGGCTGCATAAAGCATAGAATGGCTGTGAGTAGCAGGTTTGATCCTGCCAAGAAGCAATGAAAGATCTCTGAAGCTCACTCATGTTTTCCAGCTAATCAGTTAACGAAGGTTCCTCCTCTCTCTAGGGAGAAACACAATACTCTGCTCCAACACACCCTCTTCACAGTCGCCTGCTTTCTTCTTCTAACAAGTAATTGAAAGGAAAGTTTAACGCTGCTTTCTTTCCATACCCGTGTATATATATTTAAATACTCCTATTTAAAGCTAGCAACAATGGGATAAGGACATAAGGTGCCTTATGAGACCAAGACCTCAGGTCCTTATAGTCCAACAGTGTCAACACAGACTGACAGCATCTTCTTGGGGTTTCCACAAGCGGTTTCTCCAGCCCTACCTGGAGATGTTGAAGACCGGGCATGAAGCCTTCCACATGCAGACCTGAAGCTCAACAACTGGCTCCACCCAGACATTTCCAATGGGATATTCCAAAGAGGAGGAGATGTTTGGTGACAACAGAGGATTAAACAGGCGTTTATGTGTCATTGTTAATCATATTGACAATACTGACAGATTGAAGAGAATGCTGAACAAGAGGAAACCTTGGTCCAATCTTGCACAACTCCTTATGCTCCAGGGCTATGTTCATGCTTCAGGAGAGGGGGGAAAAAGCCCCATGGAAATGACTAAATTCTGCGTCAACATTGAGACTGAAGAATAGGCTGAATATTGTCGAAGGTCCTCGACTTCATATGCCCTTATTTCAACTGTAGGGGTGTGCCTTAATCGATTTTAGCAGGCATTACGTTCAGTTTAGAGGGCTTATTAATTAATTCAGCAGACATTCCCAGCAGGTGTAGCATAAGCCTAATAAGCTCGTGCAAGGGACATGGAGACTGGGGTCTTCCCCCTTGAAAGCAACAACAACAACAACAACACCAACAACAGGATTCTGTGGGGAGAATGGTAAGGCAAAAATAGAGCGTAACTCCTAGCAGAATGCCAGTATTTCTGCCATATCGCAGAATAATTCAGCATTATCTTCTCTTCTCCTCCTGATCTTGAATTACTCACATGCAGCTTGGTAGCTTGATTGGATCTACCAAAACTGATCTTCCTGCAATGGGCTGCCTATCTTTTGGACAAAGTGGCAGTGTGGGATATTGTCCAAGTGTTCTGGATCCAGCACATGAGGAAAGATTCTCTGCCAGAGTAGGTCAAGGTCCTCTTTCTTCCAGGCTACATGTTTGCTGCTGAAGACTTCCAGACCTACGTTGAAGTCCGAAGGCAATTCAAAGCTAGGTTAGGCTCAGGTCCAGGCAGAATGTAAAGTCTGCAGGGAAAGGTCTCAGAACTAACAACAGATTTCTAGCAGAATTGATTAAGCAAAATTACTGACTTCATGATGTATAAAATGAGGTCTGGTCCAAATCTCATGGTTAACAGGACTGGTTTCTTTTAGTTTACAGTTTTTGGAAGGATACCAGGTAAACCTGCACTGGATTCAAGTAAGTTCTGATTTATGCAAATCCAAGCTGCAGTTTTTGCAGCCCAGCAGACGGATCTTTTACTTTTGGGTGGGCGTTCATGCAAATTCCCAACTGCACTAATATACATCAATGCTAATATACCAATGCTAGTGAATGAGTGTCAGTAGAACAAAATCCTTATACATCTATGAAGAAAATCTGATTGAGTGACAAAACAAAAGACGCCTGGCCATCTTCAGAACACACATGGAACAAAATCTGTGTATTGGAAGCCACCTTTCCCAACACATTAGAGCCTCGCGATAGGGAGCATAGAAATATAACGAATAACTAGCAAAAGTAAAGAATAAAAATGCTACGAGGAAGCAAGCAAGTGCCCTAACAGGCTTGTTTTTCTCCTTCACTTGTCTCGGAGGGAGCTCTGGGCGTGGAGTTTACCCTGCTGAATCTCTGGAGGAGGCGGCAATGTGCTGACGCAATATTTAAGGAGGTTGTTGATGTGGTATGGGACAAGCCACCATCAACAACCCCCTCCCGCAACAAGTCTGTCTTCTCACCCCATTGTCAGCAGCTGCTCATTCGCCATCCTCTCTTTCTCTTCACTGCTTGCTGCTTTGACGGCCAAGAGCTGGGAGGAAAAAGACGGCAGCATCTTGGTTGAATAAGTGGCTTACGCCAGGGAAGAGGATGAGTGACCCCACCCTTTGTCCATGGGTACCTGTTTGGGAGATGCCCAGGTATGCCTACGCTCGGCAACAGCCCTGCTCAGGGACCCAAGGAAGACCTTGCAGTTCCATGCTTCCCACCACCAGCCTGTGTGTTCCTAAGGGCTGAACTGCTCAAGCTGCAATGTGGGGAAAGTTCCACTGAGCTTGGTGCAGCAGGCACTGGGAATTCTGGGAATGCTCTCTAGCACCACACTTGGAAAATACAGTTGAAAGCAAAACAACACAACAGCTGTTAATTACACACATCCAAAGGTTTCTAAAAGGTAGCGACAGCATGAGCTACCAATCAGTCCAAGTTGAATCAATCTCAAATGTACAAATGCAGTCATGGAACTTTGAATATAAATGTTCAGATTCCTGACACTGTGCCTTCCAATACACTTCATTTGATTCAGATATACTATATGAGATGTCAATCAATATTTAACGAAAGAAAAATCTGCTAAGAATAAACTTTCAGCGTAATAACTGAACACTGAATCGGTCAGATAATAGGCAGCATTCTTGTGTACATAAAGGATTAGAATATAAACTGTGAACTCTTATCCCAAGGAGCTTTAGAAAAGCATAATTTCCCATAACAGAATTCAAAGGTGAGGAGCCAAAATCTCAATTCCAGAACTGGAAAATACACTTTGAATTTAAATAACTATCACTTGGCCAGACAAGGAGATGGATTTAACATTTTGGGATAAATACATTCCTGTGTGTTAGTTTTATGGTCTATTTGTGATTAATGAAGCATTAATTGGAAGAACTCCACAGTATTGTCTCAGGCATCAATTCAGCCTTTGCTATGCAACACCAAGAACCTCATGCAAAATATGTTAGACAAGCTGCCATTGCAAGAGGTGAGTCTTATTGTGCAGTTTGTGTGTTTTCATCCTGCTCCACCCTTTGGGCAGGTTAGGACTTTTAAACCACCAACCCCAAACAAACAAGGTAACCTACAAATGCATTGTGATCAGACAAACTGCAAAATCCCAACCTGATTAAAATATTGCATCTGCAAATCCCTTCTCAAGTTGAGACAAGAAAAGCACCAAAACCAAGATTAATGCAATAACAACAGCAACATCCAAGTTCCTTCTACTTTTGAAAGAGCAAACTGGCTGGTTTAACCTGCATCTGAGATATATTGGGGTGGAGTTGGCCAGCCAGTGATCCTCCAGGTGGTGTTGCTGGAGGACAAACGGGCGATCGGAGCAAGTCTCACTTTCAGTCACTGCTCCGTTGTGCCATTTTGCTAGAGCGAGGTGCAAACACAAAACGGGGGATCCAACCTATGAAGGGCCATGGAACCCTATTCAGAGAATCCTGGCCATCTTGAACATCTCTTGTTTATCCCCATCTGACTAGAAGTCAGATGTAACCCTGCAAAAAGAGGGGATGTTTGGACCTGGGAGGACAGGACCTCTTCAGCTGGACAGTAGATGGAAGGGCTGATTGGCCAACGCTGAGAGAAGGATCCGGCTTAGCACGATGGTCACGACAGAAGTGGACATGAGGCGTTCCAGATGAGCCATGCATGTTCGCCTCGACACGGGGGTTTGGACTGGAGCGGGGGCTCTGAGACCCTCTCACCCTGTACAGTTCCAGAGACAAGAGAACAGGAGGGATGTCCGTAACATTGGCCAGGATGTCTCCAATTTTATATTTAATTGTGTTGACGATTTTATTTATGTTTGTAAGCCGCCCCGAGGCTTCGGCGAATCGTGCGGCATATAAGTTTGCTAAATAAATAAATAAATAAATAAAAAGCTCAGATTTCTGGACCAGTTCACGGGAATGGCCATTGGATTAGAAAGCACAATATTCTTTTCCTTGAGTTCAAAGATAGTTGCAGGTCCCAGTTTTATTTGTTTAAGACTGGCCTTGATGTAAGCATGCTGTGGCATTTCACGAAAGGAACGATGCCAGAAAACAGCATCATGTCTGTCCTAAAAAAAGAATCAGGCCCATGTATGGGAACAGAAGGTGCCTCCGCTTTCCCAGAAGTTCAGCAGTCTCCAGAGTTCCTGTAACTTTGCCCGTGCCAATGCCAAGGTGGATGTGCGTGTTTTAAAAAAAGAAACCTGTCACATATGATTCCCTTTAAAGCTGATGGTCCCACTCAGGGGCCTCTAGTGCACCAAATGCATCTCTTCTCCCACACCAACCCCAAAACCAAATGTTCTCATGGCTGCTCTTCCACCCAGCTGAAAGCCAGGACTTTGCTTGCACCATTAAGGCAGGCCGTATTTCCTGTTTGCACAAGTTGCGATCGGCTGTGGGCTGTGTGTGTGTGTGTCTGTGAGAGGGGGGGGGTGGGGAGAGTTGGTTTTCTGCTGCATTACATACACAATGCAGATAACAATACAGCTGATCTATACAATGAAACTGAGAATTCCCACTTTGCACTGCAACCGTATTTTTTGTGGAAGCCACTTCACAAAGACCTTTTCAGCTAGCGCTGCGCATCTGTAGAAGGAAAGCACAGTAATGCCCAGCGTCCCCAGAGATGGAGGGTCAGCCTCTTCCTTGTGTCCGCTCAGAACTCTGGTGACTTATTCCCATACTAATCTGGGAACTACACAGATTAGTATGGGAATAAGTCACCAGACACATCTACACACCTCTGTACGGACTACACACCACATACCAAACGCCATTTTCTCAAGAGATACCAGTGGGGCTGCCCTTTGTCAGTGCCATATATTTCCTTTTGTCCAGCACTCTTTAACACACTAACCGAAATCTGTAAACACACACACCAAACGGGACTGAGTTGTGTTGCTGTTTGGCTGCTTGCTGCTCTAGTGGCACTTGCGCCTCTTGGTTTGCTATTTGACCCCTGCCTGTAGCATCTCTCTGCTTGGGGAGCCCCCGGGCAGTACACCCACCTTGGGTCCCTCTCTCCATGGGGGCCACCGCTAGGAGATGTTAGTCTTTGCTCTCTTTCCCATCACAGGCTGGCTCGGCCAGCGGGGAGCCTGTGAGTGGGAGAAGCGGGGGACCTGCCTTCTCACGCACCACCTTGTCCAGGCCAAGGTGAAAGGCTGTGCTCAGGCAAGCCGCAGCAGGGAAGAGAAGGAGCAGGTCCAGGGGGCCACGGACTTCTGCTAGGATGCGGGCCTTCAGGGGGTGCCCAGCCATGCCTGCCCCAGACCCGGGGCCTGATCTCCACCCTCATACTGCCTTTTTATAGAGCTTTGTACACTGCGCGAGAATCCCTTCTGAATTGTGGTTGTAAATGTAGCTCGATTCATAAATTACGAATTACATTTATTTTTCTGGCTGTTTTGGGCTAAAAATAAATGTCATCGCAATGCACAGATTGCAAAATGGGGCAGGGAAGTAAAGGATGAGCGACCCGTGAATGTTATTTGCAACAGAAGCTTGCAACGCCCATTCGGGTGCAGAGAGCACTTGCGATACATGTTTGTAAGCAATCCAGGTGATGCATTAAGAAGCCCATGAAATAGCTAGGAAGAGAGGAGCATCTCATGCTGTTGCTCAAAAGATGGCACCCTTAGAGCATCCTACACCTGGGGAGTGGGCACCATGAAAAAGGCCCCATCTTTTGTTGCCATCCTCAGAACCTCTCTTCTTGATGTTAGTGGTCAGGTAGCTTCTAGCCTCTGACATTAAGTTTCCTTCCGGAAGGAAACAGAACTTACCTAAGTAGTTGTTGCTCTTTGCCATCTCCGTGATGTTAATTTTAGTTGCCCCCTCTGGTATCTCAACTATTTTGTGGTACCCGAGGTTGGTCAAGGTGTGCTTGAAGACTCCCGAGACAACTTTGCAAGCGGTGTTGTCCCCTCCGCAGATCCCGCATTTGTCCACCACCTTGTCGGAGCCAAGATAGTCATCACAGCCAATGCTCTGTTACAAAGGGGGAGAGGAAAGCAGGTGAAACAAAATCAAATGCATTATGCATCAGGGTGAAGCAAATACAGAAGGCTCATGGTTCAGAGCTGACAGCTACAGATGTTGGAACACAAACCTTGGGCTCATATAGCAACAGTAATGAAAGCAGGTGTGATCCCAAGTACTTTGGTGGGGGACCCCTTGTCTCAAGAGGCTGGAGTTCTCCAGCAGCTTCTGGGACTTGGGGACAAGGAATAATCCCCTCATCACTGTCACACAGTCCAATGTAACAGTTTTAGTATAATGTAACTGAGAACTAACAGATTGTAACTGAGATTTGTTACTGATTTGTTACAATGGAACTGAGATTTAACTGAGATTGTAACTGAGATTTAACTGAGATCTGTTACTGATTTATTACAATGGAACTGAGATTTCATTTACTCACGTGCTGATCTAATCCACTCACCCATTCCTGCTGAATTAAATTAACCAGAATTGCCACCATGGAGACCTACGGAAAGCCATCCTGAATCAGACCAAAGGCATCTCTTGCCCATTGCTCTGTTCCTCCACGATAACCCAGATGCCCCAGGAAGCTCACACGCGGAACATGAATGCCGTGGGTCCCTCTGGCTTCTGTTATCCAGGAACTGTTCCACAGAGCTATGATGCTCGTGATGCTGGAACTCTTCCTACATGAATTTTTCTAAGCCCCTTGAAAGCCACCCCTTGGCCTCTGCACCGTGTGCTAGCAGATTCCATGGTTTATGTACAGTGTGAAGAAGCACTTCCTTCAGAAGCCGCTCCTGGATCCCGCGTTCAACGAAACCCACCACCGCTCTGCCAGGCATAGGCTCACATTGAGCCCCTGTGTTCTCCTCAAATACCAGGAGTCTCCCTCTTTCAATAGCATGAAGGAGATATTTATAAGACTGATGAGTTATGGCATATTGGAGCAGACACCTGTAATTGGTCCAAAACTGAACATTGCTGGTCTTGGGCCTAGAGCCAAAATCATTTCAGGGGTGAAGAATAAAGCCATTTTTCTGGCAGGTTGATTTTTATATTTTCGGTGTGTGTTTGTTTTAAGGGCAGCTGCTTGACGCAGCTCAGAGCTTTGGAATGCTCAACAACGACAGAGAAAAATGTTGGTCTCCAGCCCAACACGGAAGGTGAGTTATTTGTGGGAGACAGGGTGAGAGGTAGAGGACATTTGTAATGGGAGGACCTGTAATCAGGTGATGAGGATGAAAAATAAGAGGCAAACAACAGGGAGAAAAAGAATGCAGGCCAGGGCGAGGTGAAACCAGTCCTGTGGAGAAGATGACTTTGTGGAAGGTGCTTTGGAGGGCCCTTCATGGGATATTAGGATGGGCCAGCTTTGTACCAAGTGCTGGTCCTAAGGAATGGACCGAGCCACTTCCAACAGGTTCTCTCCAAAGACAAGGTCACCAGGGAGAAAGGAGTTAGTCCGGCCTTCTTACAGCGGTGCTGGTTTTCTCTCTGAATTGAGTCATCGGATTTGAACATCAGGAAACACCTGACCCTTCCTCACCTGCAGGCAGACACAGTGCATTATATTCTGTCACCCCAACATGCTTCCACCACACCCTGGCGTATGTAAAGACAGGTTTGTGGGACCAGCACAACTGCCCTTTTAGGCATGCCAATCTTATTCTCCCCTTGCACCACTGGGCACAGCGATGGCTGAATTTGTCTGTTACACTTCCACCACATTTGTATCTGGTAAATCTCAGTTTCATTCTTTGCTGAGTGTGATGTGCTTTGCAAATCATGCTAAATCCAGAACTGAAATTCTCGCTCATCTGCACCAGCCAAATTCTGCAGGCTCGGCAATTCGCGGCACAGAGGAGACCAAGCTGCACCGGCTGCCCGTCCACAGAACAATGTAGCAACCCGAATTCCATGCAAATGTGGTTGAATATCCAGGGATTCCAATGCACAGGTGGAGCTGCAAAGCACTAAAAGCCCCACAGCGCTCGTTTTTGGTTTCTCCCACACATGGTTTTTTCAGTCTCAAGTTCTTTTTGTCTCAGATATGGGAAACTTTGTGAATTTTGATCAATTCTTATCAAAGCTCAACTGTGCTCAATTTTGGATCAAAGAATTTCGATCAATTCTTATCAAACTCAAACAAATCATCAAAATACACTGATGGGAATTGAGAATTAAGGCCACCAGGCGTATTTCTATGCACGGTTAGGCCAAACAGTCCTACTTTTTTCTATCTAGACTTGCATAAGGTTGCACCCTTGATCAAGGCCACCGATAATTTCCAAGGAATGAAGGATTGAGAAGTGAGAAAGGAAGCAAACAAAGAACTGGACAAGGATACTTGCAATTAGATCAAGAGGTACTAAGACATGTCAGGCAGAAGTAAAATGCATCCTGGTTCTATAAAGACTGTGAAGTTTGTCACCTGGGGAATTCTTTTTCAAGGTTTTACTGAACCAAATGAGATTTGTGCAAAAGCTTGGCCAGTTTGGGCCCTAGGAGTTTTGATGGATGCTGTTTATTTTTTTTCCCCAGAGATGCAAATTTCAAAATTAAATTGAAATCTTTGGAATTTGCTCATCCATGACACCACCTTCAAGGTGATGAACCACTCTGGATTCAGACTCTCACTATGTAATTGCAACATTTGCAAAATAATCCCCCAAACCTGTTGCAAATCAAGCGCACCCCCCTTTCCTTCCCCTTTCTTTCCCCACAACTGTTTTTCTTGGATGGTTGAAGTAAACCTTGCAGATTAGCCGCACAGCACAATCTATTTGAAAACTTTTGCCCTTTCGTTTTTAATAAGCATTCTGGAAACGCAAATCTCTCACTTTGATGTTTCTACTGAACGCACTGGCAAAAATTCTCCATGGGTGCAGCTCGTTATCGAACTGCGTAAGCAAAAAGACGGGTCAAAAGACTTGCATGCCAAGATTCAACAGTGAACCGAAATGCGAGAGCACTGCTGTACAGACCGTCCCCGAGGTTCGTAAGGAGGGATGGCCACAGTTGAACTCCTCGGCTGCACCGCTGCCATGCATGCTGCCTCTACAGTCCCACGACATTGCATGTCCCGTCCCAAATACCCCACCGTTATAAGATCCCTGCTAGAAAGACTCTGGAGTGGACGTGGAGCTTCAAGGCCCTGCTCCAGCCTTGGAGGAGCAAGCTGATCCTGGCTCCTCTCTTCCTGAAATCTTCCCAGTGACCGGAAGTGGTGCGTCAGGAGAAGTGGGGGGCTCTTCTCCATCCACAGGTCTCCCAGGCCCTACTTCTGCCCCCACAACACACAGCAGTCCAAGTAGCGCAGAGGCCCAGTGAACAGGGAATTTTGCAGAGGAGAATGGCAAGTTTGGCGAAGTCTGTGCACTTCCTTCCGCTCTGCATGGTTTGTGGCCGATGGGTCTTGGTAGGCGGAGAGTCCCAGTCTCAAAGACTTAAGTATTTCTTAATAGTGCAACTTATATTTCAAGTAGGGGCTCCAGGTGGCACAGTGGTTTAAACCGCTGAGCTGCTGGGCTGGTGGATTGAAAGGTCGCCGGTTCGAACCTGCACAACGGGGTGAGTTCCCGTTGCTCCGTCTCAGCTCCTGCCAACCTTGCAGTTCGAAAGCATATAAATGCAAGTAGATGAAAAGGTACCACTTCGGTGGGAAGGTAACAGCGTTCCTTGCACCTCGGTGTTTAGTCATGCCGGCCACATGGCCACGGAGACTGTCCGCGGACAAATGCTGGCTCCCTCGGCAAGGAAACAGAGGTGAGCAGTGCCCCCTAGAGTCGGGCATGACTGGATGTAACATCAATGGAAAATCTTTACCCTTACATTATATTTCAAGCAAGAGACAATTTGCAAGTGAATGACCTTACTTTGAAGCTGCATGGAAGTGAAATGGAGCAAATGGAGAACGGCCATATCTTCCAGTCATCTTAGCAGAGACATTCTCTCTTGTGTGAGGGAGAAGAATGCCTTTTCGAATGACAGAGCTGCATACTGATGGCCCCGCAAATTCTCCATGCTCTATTTGTTAGCAGAGAAATTAAGGGGACCATTTCAGCAGAGTTCTGCAGAGGAGGAGAAAATTACTGACAGGTTTTAAGAGGTGAAGATCAGTGTGAGTGTTAGCACTAGATATTTCTTTCCACAATTCATCTCACACACACACACACACTTTGGGCCTCAGTTGTGGAGGTTTTACTTGGAATCAAGCTTTATATCTCTTCGCACCCAAAATCATCTTCTATGGCTCGAGCAGAAAATCTATGACACGTAATCAGTTGGTCATTTGGCAGGGTTCTTAAGAAGGGGCAGCTTTCAGAACAATCGCCCACCAAACGATAGGGCGAGATCAAAGATTTCCTTCACTACTCCAGAACTCAGAAGCTGCCCCCCCACACACACATGCACCAAACAAGCAAGCAGGAGAAATGGAACCCTTGCACCCTTGTCTGAAATTTAGCAAAGTGTTCCTTGCCAGCTTGTCGCTCCTCAAAGGGTCCTCTAATTTGATCAGCAACAATGAAGTTATAAGCATTTTTCTTTAAAAAAAAATTAAGCAGCTCAGCAACAAAGCCCCTGGCCTTTGAAGTCTCTGAAGGTTCAGGGCAGTCCGTGGGAGGCACAAAGCTTCATTCTGAAACTTGCTCCAGGCTTGGATCAAGTCAAATTCAGCAGCTTCCAAACCAGTCTAAATTGGATTGGGCTGTTTTTCGAAGCACCAAATCAGGACCTAAACTGATTCTGATGGTTGGTACATACCGTAATTACTTATGTAGTTATATTATGTCTCACTTTTTTAACTGCCGGGAACTCAGTGAGGTTTATATATCCCTCATCTTCTCCATTTTACATTCACAGCAGCCCTGTAAGACTGAAAATCCATGACTGGCCCCATGTTACCCAGTGAGGTTCATGGCTGAGGACTAGAGCACAGATCACCTGAGTCCCAGTCAAACATTCTAACCACTACACCTCTCTCCCTCGCTCTGTATATAAAGTTGCCCAATTAATCAGGGTGCTTGCATTGGACTAAACATGTTCCAATTAATCACTTTTGCACCACAGTCCTAATTTTGCCCATGTACTGCGTAGTGTGAACTTCACAGCTGTTCCAGAATCCCACTAACATCTGACCCCTGAATATATTTTGTAACGTCATGGTTTATGCTAAAGTTTTCACTTTACTTTATAAAAAAAATAAAAACAGACGTCCTACCACATGCCAAACATCTTTGGGATCCTCAAAGACAAGCCCACGACGTGTTCACAAAACCTTTATAAGTTGCAGGTCCCCAGCGCAGAAACTGTTTGAGGCTTGTGTGCCAAATTTAATTTCAATTAAATCCCTCAAGAAAAACAAGGGGCGATTTGGATGAAACATTCAGTGGTGGACTTAAGATTTAAAGCAATGTACACAATAGGATGAGGTTAGTGCCAAGCATTCACAGAGATGAAGTGCTGATTGATTCCCCAAATGGAAAGCAGATGTTAGTGTTTCATCGCTAAGTGAATATATTTAAACAAGCCCAGCGACGGCAGCAAACGCATTACAGAGCGACACTCGTTTGCTCCCACTGATCTAGTGGCACCAGATCGTGAGTGGGCGATAACAGGCATGATGTGCCCCAAGCCGATGCAAGATGTCAGGATGGGCACAGCAGTGGCACAGGGTTTGCTGAAGACGTGCTGCATCTTTGGAAGACCAGAAACCCGAGAGGCACTGCAGCACAGTGGCCGGATAGTGGGGCTTCGCAGAATCGTAGAAGAGCAGAGTTGGAAGGGGCCAAGAAGGCCAGTGGGGAAGCGGAGTTGGAAGCTTTGAAACAGATTTCAAAGGCCACCTGGAACTGAGAAAATGTGGAGAGGGGATAATAATAATAATAATAATAAAATCTGGTCTTGATAATAATACCTATGAATGGGGCGGGGGGAATGTCTCTCCTTCTTTCCCCTGCAACCCTAAACATCTAGCTAGCATGTCTATTCTGCACTTTAAATGAGAACTAAGCGAAGCAAATTCATACCATTCGGCACAGCCTCATTGATCTATCTTTCTCCATGTTTTCACCTAGACAGACGGGCAGTGGTTCTCCGGGCTCCTGTTCTTTGCCAGCCTCGACTGAAATGGGAAATGTTTTCCTTGCATAACAGAGCTTTGCCACAGAGGTACATCCCAACTCCACTCTGTGTGTCCTCGTCTCTGGGATGGTGGCTGAAGAAGCTTGGGCATAAGCAAAAGAAACCCACCTAGATGGACCATCAGCATTAGCTTTCAGGGGACTGTGATGGTGCCATGACCACACAGATGTCCACACCCAAGACCATCTGTTTTGTGTCCGGCACAGTGTGCTACTTCGGGATGGCCTCAAATATGGTTTTGATTTTTTATGCTTACACCAATAATACTCAGGAAACCTTAGCTGGGGGATCAGGCAGGGCTGCATTAGGATATGGCCAAAGACAGAACAGAAATCCCCCTAAGCGATCTTACAAAAACCATGCATGGTCATGTCACACCAAAAAGAACGCCCTGCAGAAATAATGAAAGGCCCATGTTTACAACCAGTATGATGTAAGGGTGGGCCATGCAGAACTGCATGAAATGGTATGACAGACAGGGATCCTCCAGAGAGAGGTGACAGCACCCAGGTGAAGGAAATGGCTCTTCAGAGCAGCTTTCCTCATCCTTGTGCCCTGGAGATGCTGGGAACTGTTGCCCACCACATCTGCAGGCACCAGGCTGGGAAGGGCCATGAGAGATGCCTTTTGCTGCTTTCTGGGATTCCAGCAATGCTAGACGTATTCTCCAGGGCTTCCTTTGAACATCGCCTGGACATGGTGAAAGAAGAGGCATGAATGGACTGTGCTTCCCATCTCCCCATGTCTAGGAAGCATCATTGCTAGTCTAGGAGAAACTCTTCTTCACTGAATGCCCCATGTGTTCTGCCCTGAATAAACTCTTCTCAGTTTTATCCAGGGGGCAGCCTAGATAGATGGACTGGATAAGCAGAGAAAAGGCTCTGCGTATGGTCTTAGGTCAAATCCGACAGCATCTGAAGAAGCCATCTTTGAGAATCAAACTGGACGGGGGAGCTGAATGGTGACATGGGAGGAATGTGGTTTGGGATGGCAATGCACCTGATGCCCTGCGCTCTTTGCTTCCCACACTCCAGCCCAGCCTCCCTCTGCCCTAGGTCCACCTCACACCCATCCTTCACACGGGTGTCCAACAGGAAGCGAGTCCAAGCACATCCCCAAGGCTGTCGTGTGCACACCACCCGTATGCCCATTGTGCAAGCAGAGTTCTGACACACGCACACGCACACACACACTATCTGTACATCTGGGGACGTCACGCAGAGAAGCAGCCAGCATTCTGCACTTGGCCTTGGCTCGGCCCACTTCCTGGCCAGGGCCAAGCACAGGAAAAAGTCCAGTGAGCCCCGAGCGCCAGATTCCACCCTGATTTTTTGCATCCCTTTGGCGAAGCAAGCTGAAGCAACCCCATCCACACAATTAGCTTAATCGAACATTGCAGCAATTAATGAAAGTCAGGATGTGTGAGTGACTCACACTTCCTGTTTAGCTGCAGCTTTAGTGATAAACATGAGTGGAAAAGTTTAACAGTAAAGAACTCCAGATGGTTTCCATCCTAAGCTCGCCCTACTTCCACCACAGTGAAAGCAGGATCTTCTTCAGTAAAACAGCCTATTAAAATAAGCAAAAGTATCAACGAGAGAGAGAGAGATTAATTCACCAGGTAGAAGCCATTAATTCGCCAGCCACACGCAGGATTCTGTCTTGCTCCAGAGTGAGGGAGGAGCCCGGTGCCTCCCTGAAAGCGAAGTAAGGCTGCAGCACCACGGAGAGCTCCCGGTGTGCAATTTGATTTGCTTGGCGATGACTGAGACCTGAGCCATGCTTTCTTTGCCCGGACAGCACAGACCCCTCTCAGACTCCCCGCTTTCCCCTGGCCTGGAGGAAGGCACTTCGCCAAATCTCCGAGAGCTTGAGCTGGGCACGCTACCGGTGATGACACATGGCTGCCATGAGTCATGGAGCTCTGCAGTGGAGCCACTGCTGGATCCAGACTTACTGACCAAGCTTCTGGTCGAGGCTTGGGGGTCCCCAGAACCACCAGCTGGGGATGCTGTGCCATGTTGTTGCCTGCACTGGCACAAGCACCACTATTTTCTCAGCCTTGTACAAATGTCCAGGACACTACTGGGCTCTGGGGCCATGGGAGAGTTTATCTGGGAAAGAATTGTTGCTAGGAAAGAATTGCACCAGTGGGGTGCCACCATAGAGAAGGCACTGTCCTTTGGAGCCACCCTCTGTATTATCTGGACACTGGTGCAGCTATTAAAAATCCGTATGGGTTATATGAAGATGGGTGAACCTTCAGATTTCAGGTTATGCAATCAGAATTGCCTCTCTTTTGCATCTAGTTAGTTCTTTTTGGGTCACACGTGAAGCCTTCTGTTCAGTGGAATGACTAAAAGAAATCTGTAGAAGCTAGAACGATCTATGCTACTAGCAACAATTTCTCAGTAAGTGAAACACATTTCTGAATACCCGATTGGCATAAAAGCTGGATGAGATGATGTGGAAAGGAGGTTGGACCTGTGTTTATGGATGTACTAAGGGAGAAAAATGTGTGCTTTCAAAAATGTGGACGGAATTTGCACAAATTTCATGCAAAGAGGGAAGACAAAGCTCAGATACGGACATAGGCTGGAACATATTCGTGGGGTTTTGCTGATTCGTGTATCCTACCTGTTCATGAGAATCTATGAATACAATGCAACTCTATCTTAATGCATCACATCACCTAATGTGGGATTCATCAGAAAAAAAAGATACAAGCACAAGATGAATGTAACATACGCAGCATTCTTGGCCTTGAGTTCAGTTTTTAGGACAAAGGCAAGTCAAATATTTCTCTTGTCCAGTTTTTGTACAACGTGTCAATAATTCACCCTTATATATTACTGATCAGCTGTTCAAGATTTCATCTTACCAAAGTTCTGGGCTTCATGCCAATGCATCAGACTTGTTTAATCTGCCACTTGATTTTCGGTAACAAGACAGATAAGCTTTGTGTCAACAATTCTACTGGTAGCATTTCAGACAGTTGACTTTCTCTTAACAGTTCCCTGGAGAACCCATTTCACAATTCCATCCTCTACACCTTCTGTCAATTTTACTGTCAAAACACCCCCCCCTTTCTCATATTGCCCCTTTAAGACCCCCAGAAACCAGGTGGACTTAACATGTGTAGCAGATTCAGAAGTGTCCAGTGTGTCTCTCTGATGTGCTTTTCAGATATCTGGCCACAATTACCAAACAGTAGAAGGCCCAATCCTTGGGCATTTGCCAGTGAAAACCTCTCCCGTTACAACTTGAAAAGAAATAATAAAAGAGGACTCCTCAAAGTTTCCATTACAGCAATTCAAATGTTAACAGTTGTCTAGTAAATAGCGTGGGAAAGAAGTCACAGACATTTTCTACCAATTCATGCAAGGTGATGGCTCCCAGATGTGATTTGGTGTGATGCTGTACATTCGTGGGGAATGAACTTTCAAAAGTTCACCTGTGAGATAAATGCAGAGAAGTAGTTTATCTTTCATATGTCACTGCTGGGGGTGTATGCATTGTGTAGGAATTGCAGCATTGTGACTTAAAAGGATACCAGCACCAACAAAATATCAGTTTAGTAAGACAAGATGCATGGATGACCCCAGGAACCCTAAGACAGTGACAGGATGTGGGGTTGAAGGGTTTTGCACTGGATCCCAGTGAGGAACCACAACTGGAAGCTTCGCTGAGAGAACAGCCCTCCAGTTGCATGGATGCAACCTTCATGCTCCCTTCAGAGCTCTCTCAGCTCCCCCTCCGCTTGCTTGAGAGGGCAAAAGCAAGGGGTTGGTGGCAATATGTACTTACCTTGTTTCCAACTAGTGGTCAGAAAGCAAAAGTGTTTCTTCGGAAAAATTGGAAATACGGGTGCTCCCACGGCATGCTTTCAGGTGCAGTTCCAAATATGGAGGCCAAACCAAAATGTCGGAAGCCAAGAATAAAACCACTCGCTCGTCTGGCCTACCTTTGCTCCCCCACTCACACGTGTTGCAGGCCACCCAAACACACATGCCTGGTGTGGTGGACCGTACTTGGCATGGTACAAGTCTGGCAGGCCTGATGTTACATATACTTTGTGGTCTTGACTCCCATTCCAATCCACCCAACCACGAACTTCCTGAGGGAGCTTCGACCATGCCATGATGGATTGTACCAAAGTGGACTGCATGGTTGGGTGGGGTGGGAATTCAGGTCCCCCAAATCCACATCATGTTGCCCTTTAACTCTTCTCAGCAATATTTCCTAACACACAAATAACTAAATCCAAAAATGACACAAGTTTGTTTGTGCGCGCGCTCTCTCTCTCTCTCTCCCCCCCCCCTTTCCCAATAATACCAGGCTGTTTTTCAAGTGTTTCCAATCAGATATCCTGCGGAAAGAATCTGTGTTTCATCCCTTTAAATATTTTCCATTTGTCTCCATGGATGTGCCAACACCGGATCTTCTCATCATCGCCATTATATCCTCAGTCTGTCAGCTTTACGAGGTGAAAGCATCATAGACCAGGTAGTAAACTTGATTAAAACTGGCTAAAGCTATAAAGGCAGCTTTATGCCTCCAAAAGTGAAGAGATTTGGAGTTACTTCATTTCTCTACCTGCACTGAAAACCATAAACCATTTAAACCAAAACAAATGTGCCTAAATGACTATTTCCTTTGGGTTTACCTTCATAGTCATTCTGTAAGACACACACACCTTTCTTCACAGTTTGAAAGCTGATTACTGCTGATTTTAAAGGAAAGGCTTGCTTAGAAGGATGGAGGAAATATACTGCATTAGAGCTGGGTTACATAACTTGTTTAACAGCACTGAAAACTGCCAAAAGTCTACATAGCGGGTAGACAAGAGATCAGTGGTAGAACCCCTGCTTCAGTGCAGAAGGCTCTGAGCTTGACTCCTGGCCTCTTAAGCTAGAAGGATCAAATATGTGAATTCTGCCTTCTTCAGACCCTGAAGTCCAAACCACGTGGAAGACATCAGCCTAAACACGCCTCGCACAGACAAAGTGCTCTGACTACAATTTCCTTCTGCCCCAAGCAGCATGGCCAGTAAACATGGAGGATGGGACTTATGGTCCAAAACATCTGGAGGTCATTGTGTTGGAGAAGGATGGGACAGAGGACAACTGCTTAGTTGTCTCACGCCAGGACAATAAACAACCCTTACTGTTGCACAGGGATTCTTCCAACAAGGAATCTCATAGATTGGATTGGGTACCTACCCTTGCAACTTAGTGTGGATTACGCATAGTTTGGCCTCAATCCTCTCTTCAATCATATATTGATTTGCCTTCCTGGACTTCAGGCAGTAGAATATCTCAAACTTTGGAAAAGCACATTTCTAGTCCAGGAAATTAAAGAAGAGCTCCAGATCTAATGGAGAACTAGGGAACATGTATGGTCCATTAGTATATGCACGATCCCTTAACTTTATCGTACATCAGCTTTTGAGCCATTCATTAGTTATATCCAACTTTTCTTGTACTATCAAACTGAAGGTTACCATGTGTTGGTTCCCAGGCAGTCACCTCAGCCATGCCCTGCTTAGCTTCAAGTGTGTCTGAAGTATATGTACATATACTTTTCTGTCTTTAAATGTGCACATACATATCAGAATGTGCCATCTGGAGGGGTGGGAGGCAACAGGAAGTGATAATAAAATTGCATTCAGAATTCATAGCTCAATCCTATGCTTTCGCGCTTAAATACCAAATCAAAACAGAACAGAACCACTCTGTGTACACTGCATTATTTTTCCTTTCTTCTTAAGACATTGTGATTATCCAGGAGCTGGGCTAGAATCTGAAAGGATAACCCACTCTTCCCAATCACATTTGGTAACTATAGGCATTTTGATCCTAGAAGGAATTACTCTCCAACCAAGGACGGGCACTGTAGGGACTCTTCCACCAATGTACTCATTCCAATCTTCCCCCCATTTTTGGTGGAGATACCGTTTTTGGGGGTGGTCTGAATGACCAGGATGAATGGGGAATGTTGCTTAGGTTCTTTTCCTCCTCAGCTCTTGAAAACAACAACAACAACCAAATGTATCTCTGTCTTTTTTGCTTCCTTCTGTTGTTCCACCGGAATACCGAAGAAGGGCAACTGAGTCAGAGGAGTCACGCGTCTCTAATAAGAACAGCCCTTTCGCACTGCTACAAGTAAACCCCTCTCATCACTGCAGATCACATACCACATTCAGGCTCATTTGGCACACGGACGTAATACATGGAGCAGCAAATGTGTTTAGATGAATAGTGAATAATGTTTACCTGAATAGTGCACAAAATAAGAAAATGGATTGGAAATGCACAGAGCAGGCTTAAGATATTCTGCCCTCTGAGAGGAGGGACAAGATGGTCCAGGAGCTGGTTGACTCTTTTACCAATGCCCGTGAAGGGGCAGGCAGCAAGGAAGCTGGGCACAGGGCAGGCTGTGCTACTCAGAGCTGACCCTCCCCAGTCCCAGTCCAATGCCCAGAGCATGATGCCAAGCATGGATGTCTGTGTTTCCAACACAATAGGGGCAACTGCCACCATTGCCAAGAATGCGTGAAAGGACCGGTAGAGATGCCCGTACCATCACACGCCCTACCAACGGCGTACCTACGGTTCCTTTCTGGTGCAGAATGGGATGATGCCTTGGGCAGTGCGCAAGGGCAGAGGCAGTGGTTCTGTGGACTGGGTAAGGGGCCCCTTCCTATGGGTAGCACAGTGGAATACATTAAGTAGTGTTGCTGCACTCTGGTTACGTAAATATTCGGCTCATTCCTTCTCAAAGACAATGTGCCTTGTTTCCAAGTAGGAGCCAAGCATGTGGTGAACAAATGGATTAATCACACCAACGGAGAGCCTTGAACTTCCAAATGAACTTCAGATTGTGATGCGTGTTTAATTAAGTATGGTTTAGCCTTAAAAAAAAAAAACCAAAATAGAGTGCTGTGTCAGGTTTACATAATATTTTGAAGGAAGGGCTTTGGGAGGTCAAAATCGAAGGGAAATGAGTGATTTGATGCTGAAGATTGTCTAAGCTTTCACTAATTACGGCTAACCTGAAAAAACATTGCAACACGATTCCTTCCAAATCTGGAATGGGAAGCATTTTTTACATTCTTAATTCAGCCTGCTCCAGGGAATGTGTGTGGATCCTCAGAGGCTCATTCAAGGCTCACCAATGAGAGCATCCGCAACGGTAGGTCAACCATCTCAAAAGCCAGTGGACTAGGGAAAAGACCCCACGGCAGAGACCCTGCTTTGCTTGCAGAAGGCTGTTCCCCGCTACCTCCCAGTGGGGTTGGAAAAACCCCCGTCGGATGCCATGGAGAGCTTCTCGTGCCAGTCAGGGCCAGCAACACTGGGCTGCATGGGCCAAGGCTCTGGCCCCATCCAAGGCAGCCTCCACTGCTCCTAACCATCGTTACAGGCAGAACGCTATATCGCTAATGGCTTGCTTGGTGTTTGCTCTTTGCAGTGCTCATATCCCATCGTTGGTAATATTAAATATTCTTTCCAGCACTTCCTCTCTAGTAAAAAGGTAGAGAATTCAGTAGGCATCACTTTTCTTAACATGGGGAAGAGCATGTTCACCTGTCCGAAAAAGAGGTGAACCCCCGAAGTCAGCAAAACATAGCTGGACCAAAGCAAGATGTTCATTGCCTTGGACCAGTAGCAGGTTCATGGAAGGAAGGAAGGGAGGAAGGGAGGAAGGGAGGAAGGGAGGGAGGAAGGGAGGAAGGAAGGGAGGAAGGAAGGGAGGGAAGGAGGAAGGAAGGGAGGGAGGAAGGAAGGAAGAGAGGGAGGGAGGGAGGGAGGGAGGGAGGGAGGGAGGAAGGGAGGAAGGGAGGAAGGAAGGGAGGGAGGAAGGAAGGAAGGGAGGAAGGGAGGAAGGAAGAGAGGGAGGGAGGGAGGGAGGGAGGGAGGAAGGAAGGAAGGAAGGAAGGAAGGAAGGAAGGAAGGTCATGCGTACATTGTTCCAAAAATAGAGAACTTTTCACACATTAGTAAATCATAGCAAACACAAACTGGGAAAAAAATTCTCACCCAATCCTCTTACTAATTTTAGGAGCACCCATCTCTCTGGTTTTTGTTTTGTATTTTAAAAGAACTAGAAATACGGCCTCTCTGCATTTTATTTGAGAGCATATCTTTGCACATTTCTGCGAAGCTTTCCTCCTCCCAGCACAGCTGATGAAACTTAAAATGGCAGCCTTGGCTGCCGTATCACAAGAGTTCAGAGAAGTGAGCCATAAATCTGTTCAGACCCAAGCACTGGGACTTGACAGGGTTGCCAACCGGGCACTCCGCCTGCTCAGTACAAACATCTAGGTTTTCAAGAGAATTCTTTCGCACACCAGTCTCCCGCTGACCTCCAGTCCTCTCTCTCAGAATTACCACTTCGCATATTGTATCACTCACGGCCGGGGGAGTGCAGGAAGAATGGCACGTCTCTTCTAAGGCAAACCAACCCACAGAAACACATTTCATGCAGTGCAGACCAAGTGTTCACTGAAGGCCCCTTTCAAAATGGGCCCACATTTCCCTGTGTGGTACATTTCGGCCATAAAACGTGACGGGCATTAACCTTTCTTGAGAAAGCTTCAGCTCATGGCAACTTGCTCCACTCCGTTCTCACAGCGAAGCATAACAACAGTTCAAGAAAACGATGGCATTCTCCTTCCCTCCTCTGTTTAACAGCGACAACAAACGCAAGTGGCTACACACAGATGCTTGCCCTTTGAGGACACACACGCGTGTGGATGTACACCAAAAAAACAAGAGAACTTTTCCTGGGTGAAATTAACACATGAGGATGAGACCAGAGAAAACCCACCTTCGTCTGGTTGAGCTGATTTTTGGTTTGCCTCCTCCCCCCGCCCCCATTCTCAGGCTTCGTTTACTTAGAATTCCGTTGGAATAACTTGACACCCCTTTGAGTTGGCCACCTATTCAACAGAAATGAGGGACAGAGGTGGCCCAGAGGGTCACCCATCAAGGATGGTTGCAGAATCTGGTACGCATTTTGCCTTTGAAAGCCTATCACAACCCAAGTGCGCCCATTGCTTTCCTTTTCAAAAGATCTTGATCCCCTTTCAGCATCGATGACAAAGACGACACAAAAGCCATTTCTCATTAGAGAGTCCCTTTCCCAAAGATGCACCAATATTGCTGGCCATTAAGACCATGAGACCATTCTTCCCTGATGTTTCCAGTCCTGCCCTCGTCTTCCTTACCGTCACCCTGAAAGGCAGGTGGCCCCCCAACGAGCTTCAGATGAGCTTGCATGCCTCACAGCCACACAATGGTGGCTAAATCTTCATTGGCTTAAAATTCTTTCCTCCCCAGAAACATACAATGGCATCGCGCTGGCACTTTTGAGAGTTATTGATGCAGGCAAAGATCCGGTTGCATTTCAAGTGTGTCTAAGGACAGGACAAGAGGCTCCATTGCGAGGGGCTTCCTCTAACGGGTTCAGAGGAAAACTCCAGATAAATAACTACATGGCACACCACGTTCCCTTGGCCTCCATTTCTTTTCAGCGTTGTCCGTCGCTTGAAAATAGGCTCTGTTTAAGCTCATTACAGATGTGCAAAACCCCTCGAAGGCATTTGGATAGCCTTATTGTTCCGATGGAATTCCACCAGTGGCTTACCCGAGCGGGAGTCTCCCTCCATATGTCCTCCCAACTGCGTGCCACTGAGCGTTCCTTGAAAAGAAAGTGACGCAAATACAAAATATTGTCCGCCTGCATGTGAACACCAGAGAAAGGGGTCTGAGAGGGCAATGTGGATGAGATGGTCTTTGGCGGCATATTACGGGCTGCATTTTGGACTCAGAGTTGAATCCCACATGATGCACAACAGGAACAACATCCATTTTAATGCTTTTACTTTAAAAGTCATGCTTGGAATAGACACATAGAAACCAGTGGGACTTACATTAGCCTGGACTAACCAGATCCATTGATCCCTGTGCATCTTGCTACAACAAAACCTATTTCCGTGATTCTTCCCCTATGGTGTGTTCTTAATTATTTAGGATTAGTTATTCAATGATTATTCTTAATTCTGTGCAGCAACATCTTCCTCACTGGAGCACACACCTGCCACATGATTTGAGAAATACCCAACGAACTACACACACCTTCAAACAGGGCATGGACAGGAAGTCGTATCCTCTGCTGGGAGGACACACAATCACTTCCCCATAGCCTGAACTACCTGATCCTGCCTGGAAGCTAAGCAGGATCAGGCCTGTTAAGAACCTGGATGGGTGTCCTGAATGTATGAGTCTATGATTATTGCTGTACCTACCTGGAGAGCTTTGGCTGTGGATGGGTATAGAAATCTAAGCGATGAAGATGGTGCTGTGCCAATGGCTAAAAAGAGGGCTCAGCTTTGTACAAGCCAAACCAGAGACCCGTTGGCAACATCCTACATTTTCTACTGAAAATCACTCGATGAATCCTTCTCCCACCACTGATACGCACAAAATGTTGTGTGTGCCTTTGCTGCCGGGATAGACAACCTCTACCTCTCCCAATGGCTTTCAGTGACAACTCCTGACATCCCCAGTCCTGGGCCATAGCAGTGCTGGTGATCATGGCCAGAGGTCAACCATGGGCTTTTGAACACACCCAAATCCTCCACGCTTCACTTCAAAGCTCAGTTGGGCTTCCTCCCATTTTCATTTCTCATATACATTTCAATTCATTTGAATGGGAAAAGTTCACAGTTTGAACATGGAAAGTGCATACTTCTGGATGCATCTTCCAAAAGTGTACATATCTCCCATTAATTAAAGTGTGGAAAAACTTTTTCAAATATATTTCAAAGGGTGTATTTTTAAAGGAACCTCATAGCTTGTCTGAACACAGTAAGTTAGGGAATATACAAACAATTTAAAAAACTGTTCAGGGTATGAATGGACACATTCAGACGATTCCCAAACTGGGGAAAAAATGTTTTCCGACATTCCCAGATGGGTGTAAGAGCGCGAACTTTGTTACCATGAACAATTCATGTCTTACTGATTTAAAAGTTGCTTGGTGCTTTGCTCAAAAATAGGTAATCACCAATAATTAAAATATATCTCAGCAGTTTCAGGGTGGGGCAAGCTGGACTTTGGGGAGCGTCGCACCTTGAGATCAGGTGTAACTATTTATATGAAGTACATATACTATGTCTTCACTCCCCGTTCTTGAGATTTAACTTCTAGAGACCTTGGGAAGTGACTGGGTACTGAAGAATGACAAGTCTAGCGATTCCCATTAAAAGGAAGACATGTTTGTGATTGATAGTTTAATTTAATGTTTTTCTGGGTTATGTTTAGCCTGGGTTCATTCTACTGGAAAATTCCATAAAAGAATGATGTTATGTTTTAAAAAAATGAACAGGGGATTTCCAACTTTCAGAAAATGTAGACAAAATAGTCAAGAGCTGTATATGTTAGAAGAAGGGAAACCAGTGGAGGCACTTGAAGGAAAAGGGTGTTGTATGCAATGCAGCAAAGAAATAAACCTTCAACAAAACGTAAATTGGAAAAATGGGTGGGGGGCAGCAATTTACCAGGCTGTCAGAAGTATATGGAGGGAAAACATTTTATTGCTTTCAAAAGTACTTTTAAAAATAAAATAAATAGGTTTTACTTTATTTTTCATCCTGTCATCTAGAGAGGCCCTTGCTCCCAGGAGTTATAAAAGTGCTAATATCAGAGGTTAGAAAAATCCAGTCCCGGTGCATGATCGGACTTTACTGTTGGGTTTGACATTTTTGTTAGCAGGTTAGTAGATGCCATAAAGCTGAGAAATTTGCCTCGCATAGTGTCACCTTTGCAACTGATGGCTGGAAGAGTAGCCGCCAATCCATTTTTTAAAAAACGAGTTCACTCTGCATTATTCAAGAAGTAAATATCTTAATAACCAGTGTTTTTTTAGATGTTTTCCAGAACAAGGCCACACCTTAGAAGGCAGGAAATTAGAATAACACAGGAAACTCATCTGAATAAACCTGTGCTAACCACCTGTGAGGTACCAGCACAGTCATCAGATCAGGTATTATAGTATCCCTAACAAGTATATCTTAAGCTCCATCCTTCCCACTCCACAAAATCAATAAATAACTTGTTACTTTGCTTGACATTGTGTACTTGTTGGATTTGTGTGGGATTGTAGAGCAGATTCTCAAGTAAGCCATCCAGGTTTTAATTAGCTTCATAGCTGGAGTTCATAATTCTGTGATGTGGAATATTAACTGAAGTTACTCATCATTGTGAACAGGTGAGAAATGCCTTCGTGCTTGCCAAGGCTAAACGCAAACCGGAACATCTTTTGTCATAAGACTGTGCATGTTCTCAAAGTCTGTGATGAGAGCTCACCTCTAGAATTCTAAGAAGTGATTGCAGCATCCTTCACAAACTCATACAAATCTATGTCTTTGGTTCAGGACACAAATAGAAGGATATTCTAAAGTTCCATCCCATTCTTAACAATGTTGAGGGGATTTCTGAGACCAGAAATCACTGAGAGAGTCTCTAACATGGTTCCCATGGGCATCCAAAAATAAGTGTCTTTTTAATGGTTTAGTGGACATATATTGATTTAAATGAAATGCGTTTGTATGACTTTCTACCTTATACGTAAGATTTCACAACAAACTGAAACAAGTATTCGTTTAAAGTTGGTGTTTATATGCTACCCATTCACATATCAAAATCACTGGGTGGTGTTCAATCTATTAATTGCATTATAGCAGATGAATGTTTAATCCCTCCAGTTTTGTAAGATTAATCTTTAGCCTTCAGAAGGGCACAGATAATTCTTTTTCCTTTCCATTTGTTGATTCCCATAAGGGATGTAGATAATTTTAAAGTGTATATACATCAGTGATTATTAAAGACAGTTCTGGTACAGCATTTATCTGTATAATAACCTCCTCCCTGAAACAAAAAACTTACTGGCTATTGCTAAAACATATGTTTTAAGCAACATGTACTGTATTTCCACCACCAGCTATTAGCCAAATTAAACAATGTCTTATTAAACCAACATTGCAATGTCCAATACACACAAAACAAACATGTTTGCAAAATAAGATCCTAAAATCCAAAGTGCCAAAGATAACAAAGTGGTGATTCGCTTGCCTTTAAAAAAATAAATCAATAGAGCCCATACCAGTTCTTCAAATTCCCAAGTATGCCCACAGCTCCACAATGGGTAGGGGCCACTCACTTAGATGATCAGTCACCATCTTGATTTGAAGCTGTGAGACTCCTTCATCCCTGTTTTTTGATAGATTGCTCTACATCTAGGTTGTTCTAGGTTGGAATCAGTGCAGCGAAGGGCCACTAGGATGGTGGCTAGTTTGCAGGGAAAGCCAGATGAGGAGAGACTGAGGAAGCTGGGTCTTTTCAGCCTTGAGAGGAGAAGACTCAGAGAGGACTTGTTAGTGACATAAAGGAGGTTCCCTGAAGAGGTGGGTCATGGCATTCCCCCCCCCCCCTGCAGTGGCAAATAGGACGCGTTCCAATGGAGCAAAGCTCAAGGAACCAAGATTTAGGGTGGATGCCAGAAAGTACTTCCTGATGGTTAGGACCCTGAGGGTATGGAATGGGCTTCCACGGGAGGTGGTAGAAGCCCCATGGATGAAGGTGTTCAAAGATAGGCTGGACCTGCACATGGTAGGCATGTCATGTGTGGAGCCAGGTGGAGCCAGGGGTCAGACTAGATGGCCCCAGAGACCCCTTCTGACTCACTCTGTTCATATGTTTCTATCCTGGATGTCCCTGCTTTTTTAAAAGCTTCATTAAGTCATTTACTCCCCCTTCACATCACTCTCCTTTTTATCCCCGATGTGAAGTTTCCCCAAGCTGCTACCTCCAGATGTATTGGCCTACAACTCCTTCATTTCCGTCCATCACAGCATGATGGGAGCTGCCTAAAAAGCAGCAATTTGGGGAAGGCTGATTAATGCAACTATGCAAATTTGATTTAAAGGCAAATTGGGACCCAGCATCTTTCCCAGCAAAGGAACGTTTAATTGCTAAACTACATGCGAAAAGGGGATCGTTCAAACTTAGCTCAGAAACATTTTCAGCAACTTAAAAGACTGACATTTTGTTATAGTCTTTATTCTCAAGTATGAGGAGGCTATGGAAAGAGGACGAGATGTGGAGGTGTTGAGTTCCCCTTGCTCTCATCCATGGTTGGCTGCTCTTTCCAAACCAGGCAGGAAAGAAAATTGAACAAGAAAAATGACAGGCCCACATTTGGAAAGCAGATGTCAGGTAACAGGAATAATAATTAAAAAGCCCCGAGAAGGTTTAAGACTGGAGAAATGCCTTGTTGTTCTTCCAGGACAATCCCACAGATGGATGCTGGAAGTGTTAGGACTTTTGCTCTTTTCCAGGCTGCAAATATTTAGACTAACTTCATGTAAAATCAGAAAGTAACTTCAAAGAAAGGGTTGGGATGCTCTTCGGTTCCTTGAAGCCTCCATTTCTCATCATGATGAAAAATCTGATGGGTTTTAAGTTGCCACTAACAATTAACATGCTCACTCTCCCTCCCCGCCTCTCTCTAACTGGGTATGATGCCCTCTGCAAATTCACCAGCAACATAACCTGGCTTGGGGAAGCAGAATTTTGCTGACGCTTTGAGAAGAGTATTTTTGAATTTGTAACGGGCACTTCTGGTTACGGAGAGTCAGTGTTGGTTCCTCTCTTATTTATTTCTGCATTGGGGGACTTCATTCTTCCACCTAGATGCCTCCTTGCAATGAGCTACTTCATGCTTCCTGCACTGGGGGTGCTTGGTATGCGTGTGATGGGAAGGGATAGCAACTATCAGCAAGAGCTTTGAGTTAAACAGTGACCAAAACTGAAGCAGAGAGAGGGCACTGTCATTTGGGCACCGTTTCTGCCTTATTATGGAAAGCAGCATCGGGTGGCTTTTTGTCTTATAGATGCAACAAGAAACAGTGCATTGGCCATACTTTCAGCACTGCCCCTGTGCATCAATTTCATCATCACAATATCGATTAAAGTGTGACTTGTCCACGTCATTCTGATGAGTTCCAAGGCAATCCATAAGCTTTGCAGGAGGGCCAGTAAAATTCTTCTATAGCTCTTCGGCATCGCCCCAATTTCTGCATGTTTTACTAGAACGTGATCTCCTGGGTTCTCCTGCAGATCAACGCTAGATTAAAAGTTAGGGCCAGTTTTAGCCAGGCCAGTCCAGAAGCAAACTGCCTTGCAGACTTCACTGCCCCGCCCCGGGGTTGCACTTCACGGTCATTTTTCAGTTGACACCTGTGTTTGCTGATGCCTCCAGCTATATAAACAAGCGTTCCCTTTTTAATCTGAGCACAATAAAAGGTTCTTTTAGGTTTGGAAACCTGACATCTGGTTTCTTTGGCCAGTGATGGCAAACACCAAATATGTCGGTTACTTAATCCCACTTTCTTGGCATGTGGCTGTCAGAA
Organism: Varanus komodoensis; assembly: GCF_004798865.1. Lineage (NCBI taxonomy): Eukaryota > Metazoa > Chordata > Lepidosauria > Squamata > Varanidae > Varanus > Varanus komodoensis. Next base: position 819,915 of record NW_025335817.1, read on the forward strand.
ATGTGAGACACAAGGCCAACGCACAAGGCCGTGTGGGTCACTGTCCAGAGCAGGATCCACCCACACGCGTGCAGCGATTCACTATCCTACACACAAATACAAGAGAATGGCCAGAAATTGAGCATTTTAAAGTACCAACGCGGATTAAGGAGCTCGGAACCTGCATCTGCTTGTTTGGAAAGCCTTTACAAAGTTGGTGGGGGGGATTAGGCATTAAAACGAATCCCACCCACGATGCATGGCATCTCCAGAGCCTTAATGGATTATTGCGTAAGAAACCACTGCAGGGCATTACAGATGTGCTTGTCAAAATTAAATGAAGCTAAAAAGCTGTATTATCAACTACAATTTCAAGACTCCCTCCTTTTGAGAAGCAAAGGCAGTCTAGCATTTTTAAAGTGACATCAGTTTTAATTTGCGTTGCCCCCTGCCTACAGACTTCCAGGCTTCTGTTACACGAAAACATTCGGAAAAGAAATACAGATGGCTTCCCGTGGGTCTCTAGCCCCCAGGCCTCTTCCCACTCACATCCCTCTAGCATATGAAATATGAGGTTGTACATAAGCCATACAACTCCTATGAAATGGCACCTACCCCCAGTGCTGCATACACACTTCATCATACACATTCATGTACAATTTGCAATTGTGCACATGAAAAGCAAATGCAGTCCATGTTCGGACTGATTGCTTTGAATGAACATCTTGCCCACTTCTCTAGTCCAGCATGTTCAAACTGGCTAACAACAAATCTGCATGTTAAAGCAATAAATGAACCCAACACGATGTCATTCCAAAGTGTTGGTGCCAACACTGAAAGGGCCCTGTCTCTGGTGAGCATTGGTCATACCTTTAGTAATGACCGGACATGGAGCAGGGTTTCTGAAACAGCCCTTAAATCAAGGGCAGTCTATCACATCAAGATCTGGAGAATTAAAAGCTCCTTAGCATTGCACATATGTGTAACAGTATCATGCAGAATTATGAGCTGAAGAATATTGGCTGAAGTTAGCGAAAGCTACAGCAATTTCAACCAGTTCTGGAATTAATACTAGAAATTAAATTGAGCAGGACTAAGAAGTTCCTAAATAAATGGACAGAGGAGTTCTATGGAGAGCCAGTGTGGTGTCGTGGTTAAGAGCATGGGACTGGGACTCAGGTGATCTGGGTTCAAGTCCCTGCTCAGCCATGGAGCCAACTGGGTGACTTAGGGCCACTCACAGACTCTCAGCCCAGCCTACCTCACAGGGTTGTTATTGTGGGGATAAGATGGAGGAGGAGATGTAAGCTGCCTTGAGCCCTTTGCAGGAAAAAGGCAGGATATAAATTGAGAAATAAATCAATAAATGGAGCAATAATGCATAGAATTGGGGGGATTTGCTCATCCAAAGGACTAGATAGTGTAAGCAATGGAGGGATGAGGCAACAGAAGAGAGAAGGTTGGGCTCTCAGCAGCCACACCTAGAAGCTGGGGTCAACTTGGGAGATGAGCAAAAAGAGAAGCAGATTCTCACACTCCCACGAAGCTGGGGAGCCTTCCTATCCAGACATGGAAGCAACAGGGTGGGAGGTCTCCATGTCATTCACCTCACTTCCTGGCTGGATCTCACAGAATCATAGAATAGTAGAGTTGGAAAGGACGTGAAGGCCATCGTGTTCAACCCCCTGCTGTTGCAGGACACCAAGTCACACCATCCCACTCAGATGGCTGCCCAGTTTCTTCTTGAATGTCTCTAATGTGGGAGAGCCCCCCACCTCTCCAGGCAGCTGGGTCCACTGTTGCATTGCTCTGGCAGTGAGGAAGCTTTTCCTGATGTCCAGCCTGAATCTGGTTGTCCCAGCTTGACTTGGTTATTCCATGTCCTACACTCTGGCATCAGCAAGAAGAGATCTTGACCTTCCTCTTTGTGACAGCTTTGAGGTACTTCTAGAGGGATACCCTGTCCCCCCTCAGTCTTCTCTTCTCAAGGCTGAACATGCCCAGTTCTCTCAGTCTCTCCTCACAGGGCAGTGTTTCCAAACCCTGGATCATTTTCCTCTGGACCCTTTCTAATTTTTCCACATCTTTCTTAAATCTTGGTGCCCAGTACTGGACATAGTATTCCAGGTGATGTCTGACTAGTGAGGAGTATAGAAGAATTACTACTTCTTGTGATTTGGAAGTAATACTTCTGTTAGTGCATCCCAAGAGAGCATTTGCCCTTTTGGCAGCTGCATTGCACTGAGGCTCATGTTTAGCCAATTGTCCAAGTTACTCCAAGGTCTCCAATCTCATCTCACTCAACCACGGAAACAAAGATGACATGCCAGACTGGAGCTTTGGAGCCGCCAGCCCAATGCACAGCTAGACATGTGTCTGTCCATTGATGATAGAGAAGTGCCTACAAGGACCTGCCAGGATCAGAGCCGAGCTGAGAAGCGGAATCAGGTGGAGCTTCCACTTACCCTCAAGATGACCCCTTGAGCTGTACCACTGCTGACCCAACAGCTCCTATCCAGAAGCTCCTATGGGGGAAATGGACCAAATCCACCCACCCAGTTTTAGAGGCCTTGGCACAGCTGTGTTCATGCAACACTGGAGGCATTCAAGAAGAAGCTGGACAGCCACCTGAGTGGGATGGTGTGACTTGCTGTCCTGCAACTGCAGGGGGTTGCATTTGATGGCCTTCATGGCCCCTTCCAACTCCACTATTCTATGATTCTAAGATTCTAGGATTGGGTTGTACATCTGTTATTCACAAAGACTTGGGAGATGACCTTTTATTATTTGTGTGCTGAAATCTGAGCTCAGTCCTGGAAGCCGAAGCAAGACATTCAAAATTGTCCTGGATTATGTCCATGAATGGAAGCAGCTTGAAGTAGCTGTGATCCCAGAGCAACAGTTTGCCTCTAATCTTTTGATTTGTCTTGCAGTTAGATTCCTGTTTACAGTAAACATGGGCAGTGCTTCATGCTAGCATTAACGGTGATTGTCATACGTCTGCAACGCAGTCTTGGCCTTCCCTTGATCTTGTCCTCTTCAGTGGGCTAATAAGTTTTCCAAAAGCTGGAGAGCTTCATACTAAGACAACAGGGGTGCTTTGGGTGCTTCTTTTTGGGGTACGTAAAGCATGGAGAAGCTGCTCTCCATCTTACGATTCCCTCGTCTTTTTCTTTTTACTCTCTCCTAGGCTCAAAGCCATTTACAGGACACAGCCCTGGGTGTGCATACACACACAGCCTAACAAACTCCACAAGGAGAGACATCCAGAAAAGTATACCGCCAAAGGGGCACAATGTATATCGCACAGGGGAATACAAGAAACAGTCTGCTTCGTTTTTACACAAATTTACCCAGGTCACACCTGCAGGACTAAATCACAAACTGCAGTCAAAGTGCCAACGTTTTTGGATTTGCGATGTGATTTCTGGGGCAAAAAATGCGCTCAGGAGCATGTGTGCACTTCAAAAATTGGCAAGAGAAACTGGGCACCAATACCCTTTAATCAGTGGGATAAGGATGTATACATTTGAAAGATGTGGCCACGTGATGGGGACATTTGGGAAAATACATACAGAAATACACATAGGTTTTCATGCAAAACACACACAGGGACGGGGACGGGGAGGGAGCAAACACTGGTCGTCCATCAATTACACTGGATGCCAATTGAATCCGGGCCCAAATTAAGGTGCTGGTGATGACCTACAAAGCCCGAAACGGCTTGGGTCCCCTATGTGCCCTCGCACCCCTTGGGATCAGAGGTGGATGCCCTGCTCCAGGAGCCCCCCTTGAAGGAGATTAGGAGGGTGACTACTCAGAGAAAAGTCTTCTCTGTGGTGGCACCCCAACTACGGAAGATGCTCCCCAAAGAGGTTTGCCCAGTGCCAATCATATTCTTTTCGGCATCAAGCAAACCCTTTTTATTTTCCCGCTATTTTAATACTTAGTTTGTTTCAACTGGGGTCTTTCTCTTCATTGCTGGATGCTGTGTTGTTTTGCTATTGTATTGTTCTTTGTTGCAAGCCATCTCGAGACGTCAAAGTGGTGGATGGGGTGGAAAAGTTTTAAATTAATAAATTAATAGATGCCTCCAAGAGGTCCACAGGCAGGACAGGAAGTACCACTCATCTCCCCTAATTCTCCAGAAAGTGGCTTGGCTCGCAACAGGGATTTTCCATTCGGCCACCATGGCTAACAACTCACAACAAAGCACTTGTTCTTCTGTCTGTGCATTTGCCTAATCCCTCTTTTTAGCCATCTCCGTCAGCAGTCACGTCTACATCTTGTGGCAATATGTTCTGCCACACACATTATGCATCATTGTTGGCTTTTCTCTGGTGTTTTGTTTCCTATCCTGAATCTATATATGGGAATGAATGAATGAATGGATTGATGACCAAATTAATGGATGGCCCCGGACCTAGCATTATATGAGAGAATTACATTGGAAAGAAGGAAGGAAGGACGGAAGGAAGATCTACACCTATTAATGAATGAACAGCTCTCTGGAAGTTGTGCTACAACTCTCATCCTTCCTATTGGCTATGCTGGCCGGGGCTGATGGGGGTTGGAGTTCAGTGAGATCTGGAAGCCCCCATCTTTCTCCCCTGACCCAGAAAAGCTGCACACACCAACAGGAGGCAAGATTTGCTTCCCCTGTTAATTGCTATGAAAATACAACGAATTTGCAGAAGGCATTGCTATCCGCATCAAAGGTCATCACATCATGGGCAAGCCATTCTTGACATTTGAGGTGTGTGGTTTCCACTGCCGAGTGTTTGCAACACGTCTGGAGAAATGAATTGAGCACTTGCAGTATGTTTCCAGCACCCCAACTGTACTTTGCCCTCACACAATGAAGCATAGGAAGAAAATCTTGCTCTCAATACAAACTAGCCCCAACATGATTTACATAAATGTTGATTCAAGTATTCTTCTTTCTGAAGAGGAAACATTTGGCCTCCTTTCAAGCAATGAACAAAAGAAACCCCAAGAACCACTTTCAAGCACCACGATGTTTGAAAGGACAGATGCCTAATCTTGTCATGGCAGAGAAATTTGAGGAGTAAATACATCCACGCAATGTCATGTGTTGGGGGACTGTGAGAAAGGGAACATTTCTCTTAGCCCAGGAAATGATGCTCCTAGAATAAGTCACATCAGAGGTAGGGGGCAGAGCCCCTTCTTCTCTTCCCCCCTCCCCCAAATACATCTATTCTCAACTATTAACTCTCCACAAGAGCTGTTTGTGTCCTTTTCAGGTTTACAAGATGGCTGGGGAACACTGGAAGGGTTTCCTAGGAAAACAAGCCCTGATTTCTCCTGGTGAGAATTCCTGGATTCTGAATTTCCAACTCCCGAGAAAAGGGCCTACCCAAGCAATTTTGCCCAAGGCGACCAAGCTTTCTGTCTTCACCCATAGATAAGGGATGTGTGTACACCAAACTCAAGTTCCACCATGCTCTCTAAACCCCATTTCAAAACTCATTCTGCCTTGTGCCCATATCAGCTTGGGATCTTCCCTTCTTGTCTTCGTGTGCAAATTTCTCTGCATATACACAACAATGGTACACTTCTTCGAAGGGGACACGTTCTGCTTCCATTGATTAAAGCATGTTTGCATAGTTGTTTTTTTAAGTAACACAATCTCTGATGATGTGCAGCTGTATAAATGTAATAAATCAAGCTGAATCTGGGACCCAAGTGAGTGGAAACACACAACACTGAGTGGAGGAGACTGGCTGAAGCTTCAATAGGAGGGGAAAATTTGTTTGTCCACTTAATCATGAGCATAAATCATTCCTCACTAAAGCCCACAACCAGCCTGAGAAATGATGCCAAAGATACGCCAGCAGCCCACCAACACTTCTGGGTGCAGAAAACCAACTCTCCACTGGTCCAGAGAGTAAAATTTCTCAGTTTCTCATCCAGATGCCACCTTCTTTGAAGGAAGCATTAAGAGCAAATTCTCCTCCAGTTCAGATTAAAATCTGAGCTAGGCACGAATTCCTGGTTACTCTCCCCATTCCCTCTCCTTTTAAACTTGATCTGGAATAAGTCCTTTCTGATTAAATACACCATAAAGTAAATCACACGAAGTAGCATAATATAAAACACTACCTAAAACAAATCATTGCATCAAAGACGATGACAGAACAAGCAGCCGGGGGGACGATGAGACACATCTGCGTGAGGTGGCCAGAGGTTGCCATGGCAACCGCCTCTCAAATCATGCATGGGAGAGCGATCCAGAGGGTTGGGACCACTGCTGAGGATGCCCCCTTGCATGCTATCAGATGGGGAAATTCTACCAGAGCCACAGTCAAGGCCTCCTTGAGAGTAAGAGGCCAGTTGGGTAGCCAGCCAGGCTGGTGATGGCAGACCATGGGCATGTGGGGCAGATCCAGTGGCCAGTAGAAAACTTCATTTCCACATGAACCACAGTTCTTGCAGCAATATTTTGGGGCAGGGAGAGAGGGCTGGATGGCTCGTAGGGGGTGCAGGTGCTCCCATTTGGATTAGGATGCAAGCCTGAAGCATACTAGGCAGGACCTTAAACCCCACTGAGGCCTGCACACATGGAAGTCCAAGAGTCAGTGGGGTGGTGGACCCACTCTGGGCCTCGTCTGGGACTTTAAAGGGGCTACTCACTGTGTTGCACCAGTTTGGGGAGTAGAGTTCAGCACCAGAGACAGCTCACCTGAAGTTCCTCCAACTCGGGCCAGGAGCGGGGCTCTGCCCCGCACCCCGCCGTCGCCGTGGCCCACACAGCCCGCACAATGCAATCCAGTGGAGGACGAAAATCCGCTGCACCTTCTATTCCATCGGAGATCCCAATTAGCAAACGAGGTGAACAGATTTGGGAACAATTCATTGAAAATTCTCACTCTTCATGTTCTCTCATTTCACGACCTGCAGCAGCTTTCTCTGACAGACACATTTCTGTCCCTCTAATGTGAATTCAAATGCCACTCAGAAAATGAATGATCCAGATTTTCTGGCATTTAGCCTGGCACCTTGGAAAACTACCTTGCCAACCAACAATATTTTGTTCCTAGTGCAGAATGTAACTGCTTAAAGGCTCATAATCAAGCAAGGCCCATCCATCTTCCTATCATGAGTAAAACCACGATTTTCCGGGAAATTGTGTCCATGGACGCCCCAACAGAATGCATTCATAGCAGCCCGAGCTAACACTGGCCTCCAAATCAAATACTAACTCACTGACTAACTCACCCTTTTCCCAGCCAAAGCTTCCATGAGACATTACCTGAAAGATGATGACATTTCCATGAGTCAAACATAAGCTGTAAAGAGCAAGACCGGGGAGCTTGGAATAAGTGGAAAGGACAAAAGGTGAAAGCCAGAAAGCATGAGATCACAGGAAACGCTGACAATGCGATTGATGGACAGTCAACCTATTGGTGGATTATGGAGAATTCTGCCAGAACAACTGTGCCGGGAAAGGCCTGTAATGAGCTATAAGATTCAGCTTTGCTCAGGTCTGAATAGCCCTTAATTTGATGCAGCAAAGCCTTTATCAAATTTACCCCATGTTCAGAATTGGACACGCCGTGCCCATGCTGTCTGAATGAAGGAATACCCCTTAATGCCACGGGGAAGGGACAAGTCCACACCACACCTAAGGACAGGCATGTAAATCTCTCTCTAAAATCCCCTTGGTTCAAACCAGACTGCAATGCTGTATTTATTGAGAATATTGCTATTAGTAGATATTACAGCAAGTTTTTTACCACCGGGACATATGAAAGGATGCATTTAATTAAGGTCTCCTTAGTGTACAGGCCAAGTTCTGATGTCTAGGTTGCATGGTCTTGGGCTACATGGCTCAGACAGACAGGTGTGCAATACTTCTGTTTTTATTATTCTAGGCATTGTGGCGTGGAGTGTTGGACTTGAGAGATCCAGGTTCTACTTCTCACTCCTCCAAGAAGCTCACTGGGTGAGTTGGCTTGTCACTGACTCTCGCCCCAACCTACCTCTCCAGATTATTGAGAGGATAAAATCAAGAGGCAAAGCAATTTTAGCCAGCTTGGGTTCCTTGCACCACCAAATAAGGCAGGGTATAAATGTACGCAGAAAAGGTAGAAACACGGTTCACTTAGGTCCAACAGGAAGATAGTTGTTTCAAAACCAGGACAAAATAAATTGAGCTTAACATTTGGGAAGAGCTTGCTGGATAAAAGACCTGGAATGGCATAACATCCCTGGGAAACAGCATAGTATTTTGCATTAAAATAAAGAACCCATTAATATTCTTACGTTATTAAGGTATAGATCATGTTTACTCCTACAGACTGGTCTCCCAGATAAAGCAAGGAGTTTGTAGTTGCTAATTTTCTCTTTGTTTAGAGCTGAAACTAAACTTTAGTTACATAACAGGACACTCTTCAGTGACGTGGAAGCATCTACAGAAATAAGAGGGGAAGTTTCACATAAAGCCAGCGGGGCCAAGGTAGTGCTTACAGAGGCAGAAAATTGGGTTCATATTCTAACTTGGACAATCTGGAATCTCACTAGATTGCCTTGGGCTGGGCCAGCTTACCTCACAGGGTTCTTAGGAAGATAAAGTGGACTGGAGGAGACAAGTACACAGGTCTTGAATGTCTTTGAGGAAGCCTGCAATTAATACTCCGAAGGACTTGAACAAATGTTTGGAAGAGGCTCTTCTGGAGATGTCTTTGTGCAGAACTGGTGGCCACTGAAAGCATGACTGGAGTGGAACTGGGCTGGTGTCAAGGGATGGTTGAGCACTGGCTGAGGGCCCACACCAAGCGGGTGTCCACTGGTTGGACACCCCCCCCCAAGCTGTTCTCCTCAACATTGGAACCTGCTTTCTCACCTGCCTCCCACCTGGTCTCACACCATCACGGTAAGAAAAAAGAGGAGATACCCTTGCTTACCATCTCTTTCCCCATCGAGCGAGCAAGGGGTGGCAGCCATGGAGGACAGAGGAAGAAGAGTAACAGCAGCTGGTGATAATGGCGGAGGGCAGGTAGAGTCTCTGAGGAGAGCGTACAAAAACCCAGAGCCAGAGCAGAAGACCCAACGCCTCTACTGCTTGGATCCATCCCATTCGGTCATGGTTGCCTGCCAGATCTAATGCTTTCCTCTGCTGGAATCGCCATGGCCTCTTGCCCTTGCATTTCATAACCACTTAATAAATAACTCATGTAAAAGCAACCAAGGGTCCAAGATCTACCCACACTGATGCATGCAAGTGGAGAGAGGAGGATAAAACCCCTGAGTCATTTCCTCTGCTCCACTCTGCCATGGGCCTGTAATAACTTGGCACGGCCAAACGCAACACATTAAGTTCTCTCTCTCTCCAGCAGCGAGTGGGACAAAACGAGCAACCACAACTGAGTTTTAGATTTATAGCACGATGGCTAAAAATTTCCCTGGACATGGCTGGGATATTCCGCCCCCCTTCCAATAAAAATAGCTGGAGGCTATTTTTAAAAAAGCAGTCAGAGAAATAAATCCATGAGTGGCATGGGAAAATAGGTGTCTTGGGCTGCTGCTTTTGTGAGAGTGCCCTAACCTTATCCTGGGGGAAGCGGGGGAAATGGAAGATGTTTTACATCTGCGGAAATTTAATCGTTCTGGGTCAAGTGCATGGCTTCGGGCAGCTTTTGGACTGGTGGTTCTTACTCCTGAGGTGTCGAAACATGGTGCCATCTGACCAAACATCTGGATACAACAAACCTGGCTTTACATTTCCCAGGCAGACTAGTTTATGGTAGCACGACTAATCTTCAGGGGACTGCCAGAATCCTGCGACAAAGAGCTATCAGCTACATATCTAAATCGGGGACTATGCTGCAATCAGAAGAAGTGGAAATAGATATATTTTCAAATTGTCCCTATTAATCAAAGATAATCCTTATCTAGTATTTGACCTTGTGCTTTTATTATTTATTTATTTATTTATTATATTTCTTTCCCACCTGTTTTTCTTCCAAGGAACTCAAGACTATTTGCTCTCATTCTTATCCTCACAACAACCCTGTGAGGTAGGCTGAGCTGAGAGTCTCTGTGTGGCCCAAGTCACCCAGTTGGCTCCATGGCCGAGCAGGGCTAGAACCCGGATCACCTGAGTCCCAGACCTGTGTTCACCACTAAGCCGCTCTGGCTCTCCCTGCACTGCTCCGGTTGCCAGTAATCACCAAAATTGCTGGCCTTTGGAATATTTCTTTCACAAAACTTCTGCAGCTGAGAAGAAACAAAGGCACAATTGGATAATACATGCCTACTGGATAGTAAATGTTCCTTTGTACATCCTGCACTTAAGATATAACAGAGCAGGTTTGATTTGTCTTAGTTAAATATTGCGTGGGACAGGAGAGGAGATGATTTGTAGAAGGAATCCTCTTAAGCTTTATAATACCTCCTTGCCTTTACTTCGGGAGCAAACAGTCCAAATTCGCCAGTACGTTTTCAGGTGATGGACAGGAGTGGCTATTTGGCTTTTTCTGTGGGGAAGGCTTACGCGAATGGGGTGGCATACAAGAATCCCAAACAAACAAGCCAACAAATAGTTCTTATTTTTCTAATCGCAAGCACACTGTAAGTGTGCTTGAAAATCCCGAAGTATTTTTCTGCACAAAGCATGCATTTGCCTATACACATTTTTGGCAAGTCATTTTCCTAATAGGATTCCCGTCGGCATTTTTTCCCATGCTACGCACATGCCTGCATGCCTGCTTCTCTCAGAGCAGGTCACTGCAAAACTCAGAAAACGCACCTCTCAGAAGCTAACTGGGCTTTAGTTTGGATATTGACCTGGAAGTGCAAAATCAGATAAGCGTCTATTGAAATGCAAACTGAAGGAACGCAAACTTTCTGATCCCTAATTTCTCATCAGTGTTCAGGGAAGGGAGTTTCCGAGGAGAAGCATCAAAGGCAACTTTAATGAATCATCTGGTGATTTAGCAGGACTGTGCATTGAGGGGCAGGCCAAGATGCTGCAAGGTGGCTGGCCATGAAACACTGCGATCGGCTTGCAGTGCCTGCTAAATTTCCAAGGCCTCTCGTTCTATTGTTGGCGATCCAAGAAAGAGAAGGAACAAAGGAAGGGTACGGTATCCACTGTGGCTAAGTCCCCTCGCTTAAGAATTGGTGGCAGCTTCCAAAAGCACCCTTTCCCTTGGCCCCTTTCCTAACTCCTCTCCCAGTTAAGTGAAGGATGGCAGCAAATCCCATAGGAAGCTGGCAAGTCTTGGGGACAGGGGGGTGGCTCACGGGGTCCCTGTTGTTGCTCACAATCACAAAAAGTGTGGGTGCCTTTTCCCAGTCCATCACACTGGTCTGCAGGGCTTGAGAGCTGGAGAGGAGAGAGAGAAACGACGCGGTGGACGGCACAGGACAGTCCAGTTCTGTCATTCTGCAAACAGCAGCGTTAGCGGGGTTCATCTCCCCCCAGGCCTTGCAGCCTCCTGGGGCTTTCCACATCTCCCCCAAGAGGATCAAGGGACCTTCCCGAACGGGCTGAGCCAAGAGAAGCGCTTGCCAAGGGGAGTTCCTGGTGCATCAACGGCTGAACCCCGCACACCACCGGAGCGAACAGTGGCTCGGTTAAAAAACAAAAGAAAATTCGCTCGTGGAAGATGTGGGGCAAAGAGAGAGGGGGACACTGTTCACTGGAAGGAAATGTTAGACTCTCAGGAAGACTCTGGGGCCATTAAGGTTTTTCCCAAAGCCTTGTTTTGGAGAGAAAAAGGTCCAAATCCTCTCCTCTTTTCGACACTGACATTTTCACGGTGGCCTATTGCAGTGGGGGATGGGAACTGTCACAGGTATGCACACAGACTACAATTATACCCATCCTCCTCTCTGCAGAAAAAAAGCTTTTTTGCTAGTTTTGCTTCTTTCTCTTTTAGAAAAAAATATGTTTTCAGACCTTATGACTAAGACGGAACAGCGCCCAACAGTACATTGTCTGCCAAGTTCAGGAAAAATAATGAAGCAATAGCTCGCTCGCTCTCTCATTCTCTCTCTCTCTCTCTCTCTCTCTCTCTCTCTCTCTCTCTCACACACACACACACACACACACACACACACACACCCCTACGCCCACATTCTTGCTTTAATTTGCAGGAGCAGACGGGGAAAGAAGTGAAGTTTTCAAAGTGGATTTTGAGACAGGAAAATTAGATGTGCTGCATTAACTGATTTGCAAAAGGGGCAGGCAGGCAACTCACAAGTGAGAGAAGAAAATGGAAAACAAAGCTGCCAAGAAATAAGGTCACACATTTGTACTGCCCCACTGAGGTCCAGCACTGAACTATGAAGCTCTACAATGCACCACAAATAAAAACCAGGAATGAGAGAGTCCTTTTTTACTGCTCCTCTGGTTCTTTCCGCTTCCCCCGTCCCTCCCTGGCTTTGTCTTTCTTACGCAGTTCCAAAATAATATGCTAAGTTTGTCATAATCGCAAAAACCCACATGTGTTGCAAGCGTTCATCCTCAAAGTGTTGTTTTTCCCCCACCACCGAGGATCTCTTATGTTGTCGTCTATCAAATCTAACCATACTATTAAGAAGATACAACAAAGGTTCTAATGAAATTTGGAAACCCTTTTTTTATATTTTTACTGATCATTCTCTAACATTCCCATCTTTTCCTTTGCTTTTTGCTAAATAACATTTGTGCCATAAATGATAAAAACCTATTTCTTTCTGACACATGCGGCAATTCAATGGGCAATGCTTATTTGCTTTCATTTTAACTGGTGTTGTAAACCATTCTGTCATCACCTGATACAAATTTTCTCTGATAGTTTTAATGAAAAATGATCACTTGTATGCCACAAGTTTCTCAACATTTCCACTAGAACGTGTTTTCTCTTATTTATTTCTTTAAAGTTTTTATATGCCATCCCAATACTAAAAGTCTCTGGGCAGCTTACAAAAAACAAAACAGCCACACACAACAAACAACACGCAACACACTGCATCTGATCATGAAGATAAAAACAAGGATAAAACCAATTAACTGTTAAAATATTGGGAAAATAAAATGGTCTTTGCCTGATGCTGAAAAGAATAAAGCAATGGTGCCAGGCGGACCTCCCTGGGGAGCGTGTTCCACAGTCGTGGCGCCACCACTGGAAAGACCCTTCTCCAAATTGCTACCCTCCTAACTTCCTTCAAAGAGGGTTCCCAGAGAAGGGCCTCTGCCTCCGATCTCAAGGGGCAGGAGGGCACAGAGGGAAGAAGGCACACCTTCAGACATTCAGGACCCAAGCCATACCTGAGCGTCTTATGAGCCTGGAACTTTCGGGCCTCACTTGCCTCTCAAAATATTCTACTTGCTTGTGGGTAGCACCAGGAGCATTCTATTTCACTGAATTTCCTGAGGGGTGGAGAAATTCACCATCATTTTCTAACGGTAGTGCTCATCAACCAAACGTTGCTGCGCTGAATTTTTCCCTTTTACACCAACCTATTTTGGTTCGCTTCTTGCAAGGCGCAACAGCAGCAGCGGTGCTGGACCTGGGAATGTCCTCATGCAATGTTCAGCTACCAAACAAGATTACTGCAAAGTTATGCAAAAGCTGTCCTTATGCAAAAGGACACCGATGGCTCGTTCAGATACGCAGGTGAAGGCTGTTGTCAGTGCGGTGTTGCATCTCCAGGCAATGAGTTTGTGTTGCTCAAGGTGGTCTTATGGAAGATGCCATGGCCCCTGCATCGGTGAAGTGGGTGACGCTCCCAAGAACGTCATCCTCTCTCGACTGATGCAGGAAACAGGCTGTGGTACCCTTCGGACAAGTCTTTGGTGTGTGGCTCGTTAGTTTTTGCTCTGGTTGTGATGGAGCTGAGCATTTGCGAAGACTGGGACATGACCTCTGCATGCCATGGACAGGGATATCCCCGGCCCGCCTGCCATAAATGTCCACTTGATTTAGATACTCCAACACGGCTACACCCCTGCAGGGCAGCCACAGGGCAGAAGCCCTCGTATATTCCTCATTCATCACCGCTCGAGGGTCACTAAGTGAGGAATGATCCACACTGAAGGCTTGTGGGTGGCAGAAAGATTTACGGCCACTACCGACAGCGCAAGCTGTCTCTCTCAACACTGCCTGTGGATCACATTCAGAATTCCAAAGGGGCCTTTGATGAGAAAGATACCCTTCTCTTGCTGGAGCCCCTTCAGTTGAACTCCTCTATACATTTGCTTGGAAAAAGTCCTGTTGGGAGGGTACTACTTCTTCCCATTTCCTGCAACCCCAGTTCTTCTTATTTAGATTTGTATATCCAGCCTTTATATCCTGCCTGGCTGTGAAAGCTGGACCATAAGGAAGGCTGAGCACCGAAGAACTGAGGCCTTTGAATTGTGGTGCTGGAGGAGACTCCTGCGAGTCCCTTGGACCGCAAGGAGATCAAACCGGTCAGTCCTAGAGGAGATCAACCCTGACTGCTCTTTAGAAGGCCAGATCCTGAAGATGAAACTCAAATACTTTGGCTACCTAATGAGAAGGAAGGACTCCCTGGAGAAGAGCCTAATGCTGGGAACAATTGAGGGCAAAAGAAGAAGGGGGCGGCAGAGGATGAGGTGGCTGGATGGAATCACGGAAGCAGTCGGTGTGAGCTTGAGTGGACTCTGGGGGACGGTGGAGGACAGGAAGGCCTGGAGGAGTGTTGCCCATGGGGTCGCGATGGGTCAGACACGACTTCGCGACTAACAACAACAACAACATCCCGCCTCTTTTGCAAAGCACTCAAAGCAGCTCACATCACTTTGCTCCTCCTGATCTCATTTTTATCCCCACAACAACCACCCTGTGAGGCAGGCTGGGAGAGTCTGTGGCTGGCCCAAAGGCACCCGGTTGGTTCCATGGCTGAGCAGGGACTCGAACCCAGATCGCCCGAGTACCAGTCCTGTGCTCCTAACCCCTACACCACGCTGGTTCACCCGAACCCTATACAGAACCTTCTGGGGAAAAAAGACACAATTTAAGGCCCAAATCCTGTAGTCCCTTCAACTGTGCTCCAGTAGAAATGAACTGAATTAAAGTCCATTTGAGATTGCAGCACAAAGGAGAAATTCTTTCCATTCCATTCCTCCCTGCTAACAAATTAAAACCGAGGGATCATCCCTAGACAAGCTGGAAACAAAAGTCAACCAAAAAAGCCCAACATGGATCAATCAGAGGAACATTGCCAGAATAAATTATATCCTGCAAGAGAACACTCAGTGCTGCTACTGTTATAAATATTGCTTTCCCTCATATTGTTTTCCAGTGAAAATGTTTGCATTTTCAGTGTGGGCAGCGGGGTAGAGCAATTGCTTTGCACGCGGAAGCAACGAAAATCAATACGTTGACGCAAAACCAATAGGAGCAGGGAACTGTCTTCCTTACTCAGAGGGACTGGCAGATGCCATCCCTCCATACTAACTCTGCCTCTTTTCCTGATAAGCCCCACCAAGACCCCAAAATGGATGAAACCAAGAGCAAATTAAACGAGGCAAAGCCACAAAAAGCATAGCAACAGCTATGCTTGTTTCAGTGTCACTGGGGTGTCTTTCCTGGTCTGGAAGTGGAAGAGAGATGGATTATTTACATGAAGGGCTGAGTTACTCCTCCACTCATCTGTGAGCATGACTTGGCTATGCCGTTGCATGTCCAACTTGCTCATGGCAATGCCCCCGCCCCCGCGTTGCCTCCTTCAAGGAGGGCAGGTCAGGCCTTGCTAAGCACCTCACCGCCATTGTTTGGAGACCAGTCTGATGTGGGTGGAGATCCCTCTGGGAAGGGAGGTGCACAGTCAGCCCCAGTTAAGCCATGGACTTGGTGCTGCTGCTGCCGCTGGAAGAGGGGCGAAGGAATGGCAGGGTTGGAGCTCCTTGCCCAGCTGGCGGAATGGGCCATGCCGCCTCATTTCTCGTTGGACTGCCTTCTGGGTATGTCCATTCCAGGGAAAGGGTGCTTTTGTGCCATCACAAGCTGCCGATCTCCAAAAGCAAAGCTGAAAATAACTGGGTATTTTTTTAAAAAAGCACCTTCGCTGCTTTGAATGTAACACAACCAAATCAACAAGAATCTGGCTCTAAGTAGAACAGCTTATCAGTGTGGTTTGGCTGCTAAGCTTCAGCAAACTACACAAGCCAGCGCAAGCTTGTCTCAAGACATCCTGGCCACCGACATCAAGTTTATCTCCAGATATATAGCCTGGATATATAGATATATAGGAGTAGTGGAATACTAGACTACTCCTCCATGCAGAGTGCCTTCCAATAAATTTGGACAGCTCTGTGTTTGAACAACGGTGTCCCTGGGACTGATGGCAGCAACCCTCTCCCGTCATGCTATCAAAGACATTTAAAATCAGCTTGATGGATTGCATGTGATTCCACGGAGTCATTTGGAGACAGAAGCAGAGCCTCGTCCCACCCAACAGAGGATGAACAGAGTTTTTGCAGGACAACATGTCTCAAACCTCTGTGCATTTCTCTCCAATATTTCTTAATGAGCAGCATCGCATTAGGTGGTACAGGCAGTAAGCAGCTAATTGTGTCAGGGTGCAGTCCTGTATGTAGACAGAGAGGAAGAAAGGCCTACAGCTTCCAGGATCTGTCCAGGGAGACTTGCCAGCTGGCAATTATCAGCCTTTATTCTGCTAAACGCGAACACAACTGCAGCCTTCACCATTTCCATGATAAATTTATACCCTGACTTTGCCCCTGCAAAAGCTGGGTCTGCCTCGATGAATTCGTGGGAGACCTAATCTTCGGCTCAGAACACCTCCCAAGTATACATACCCTGTCAGGTCCTCCAGCACAGAGTAGTGGGCGGAACGAGAGAAAGAAGCTGCCTGATCCCACTGGATCTGTCCCCTCAAGTTGCTTTCTGGGCACTTAAGGCACTGGCCTTGTTTGTGAGGTAGTGTGAGCTCACAACGGTGCAAACACAGTTAGCATCAAGTTAGCCCCTTTCCCCCGCTTCACCTTGGGAGCGGCACTCATCCTCGCCCTGGTTGAAGGCCTGCCCCTTCCCCTAAGCTTGCAGCCCTTTTCTTTTTCTAAGGATACCCCAGTGATACTAGCAACCCCCCCAATGATACTAGCAAAAAAAAAACAAAACCCCAATGATACTTGCAATAACTAGCAATAGTCAAGTAAAGGTGGTGTTCTCTCTCTCTCTCTCTCTCTCTCTCTCTCTCTCTCTCTCTCTCTCTCTCACACACACACACACACACACACACACACACACACACACACCCCAAGGCCAAAGCGGCAGTCAGCCAGACAAATTCACAGCCAGCTATGCAAAGTGGGCAGCCATGGCTAATCTAGGTCCCTTGCAAGGAGCCCAACTTGTTTGCACGTTGCTTTTCCCCTTACAATGCCAGACAGATAACTTGTTCTCCCAGACCTTTTAATGCGTGCATCCGTGTTTCTTTTTTTAAATGCACGGGGGGTGTTAAACATAATATTTGTATATTTTATCTGCTTTTTGCAAAATACCCTGAAGCTCCCCCAAAGGGCAGGGAAGCCCTCTTTTAAATGAATAAATATTTGGAGAAATTGTGCCAATGGAGTTTCCTTAGGGCTAGACAGAACTGTTCACTTTCTCCATCTTCCATTGCTGAAATACACATTTCAAATCAAGTTCATTGCAACTTTGGTGGGGATGTTGATAAATTCTTGCTACAAAATGAACTTAGAAGAAATTCTCACCCATCTGCAAGGCCCAGATTTAACAGGTATAACTACTCCTAACATGGGAAGATCCAGAACCTGTCTGTGATGCAGCTATTAAAGATAGGGGATGGGGGGGGGGGAGAGAGAGAGAGAGAGAGGCGCTAGCTATCTGGCCTTCCTTTATCCTCTGATGCTTTGCAACTGAACATACGAATCTTTAAAAGAGCCTGGATCAAAGTTTCCCTCCCGCTCTCCTCTCATGGAGCCGGCATCGAGGATTTCATATTATTCCCTCTTGGATTTAGCAAGAGTGCAGTACAATTGATCATCTAACTGGTAGCACTGGACAGAGAGGTGTAGGGGGTGGAAACCACCAGAAAACACTGCGGGTTCACAAGGCTGAGTGGATTTACATCTGCATCTCCCGTAATGCATGCTTCCACCCTGCAAAAGCAAGCCAGCCTCAGCCACTCCATTCCTGTTTCAGGACATCTGGAAGGTACCCTACAAGGCAGAAGAAAGCCGCTGAAAAGGAGAGTTATTTGATTTGCATTTATTTTCAAATTTATAGGCTGTTGAACAGCCCTCTAAGGGCTCTCTAAGCACATTTAAAATGCGCCAACGATATCATTTTAAGTAGAGGGAGAAGCAGGGGGAACCTGTTTGGAGCAGAGTGAGTTCTTACATTCAGGTGTTAAAATCAGGTTTCAAAATACCTTCAAAAATGGACAGTTTTCACCCGGTGCTGCAATGAAAGCCGTGACAGCACCAGGTGGACCTCTTTAAGAAGCCCTTTGCAAAGGCGGGGGGCAGCCACTGAGAAGGCCCTTCTTGGAATAGTCATCCCTTTTACTTCTGTTAGGATAGGACCATCCCTAGCAGTGGCCAGCCAGCTAAAACGAAAGAAGCCATTTGAAATGGGAAAAAGCAACTTTAGCCTTCATAGTTTGAGCAGCTGACAACCTCCCACCCTGGTTGGCCTGCCTGCCCTGCCCATCCTCTAATTCTTTTCTGGCTCGGTATTTTGAGACGCGCCGGGTGACTGGGCCAAACCACCGTTTTACTTAAGCAATGAAGTGACTTGCATGGAAATCCACTGAAAGGTTCGCTTTCAATTGCAAACATTTCTGAACGGTGCACCGTTCACTCCTGTTGATTAAAAGTGCTTCTTGTGCATTTTTCAAAAGCACTATTTCAGGCACCTTCTTCAAAGAGGTAAGGGCTAGGAAGGCTGTTTTCCCATCCACAGATCACATGCAAAGCCTAGAAACATACCGCCTTTGCCTGCAGCTTGTGCTTGTGAGACTTCAGCTGGGCGGATCCTAGAACCGAACTGAACTGACTTGCTTACGCATCACTATGCATACGATAAAGCTGTTTGTAAATCTATTGAGTTCACACAGACGATCGTCCTTTTAAGGTTTCATCTAAGTCCCCAGAGAGGGAAAATGGGGGGGGGGGGGGGAATCCGCTCCCAAGACGGGGCATCCTTCTCAAACCCCACACCCTCCAGATATGCTGGACTACAACTCCCAGCATGCCCCACCAGCATGCCCAGATCATCTAAAGGATGCCAACTTGGGGAGGAATTCTGCACTCTGTTGGTACACTAATAATATTTATTTATTCATTGATTCATTCTGCTCCTAGAGTGTCTTTTGGCTGACGCTTTCTGGGCAGTTTTGTACTTAACGGGGCTTGGATGCAAGACCACTGAAAACTGGATCCAGTGAGTAGGTGGCTGAGCCGATGCCTCGTGAAATCCAAGGGCTGTGGGATCTACCTGGGGTTCGGAGGGACACAGTGAGAGCTGGTAGCCCCGGCATTGGAGGGCCACTCCGGGCTGTCCAAAATTCCAGGCTTTAACATGACCTGCCTGAACTTCTCGCATCCATAAAAAGGAGAATTGGTGGAGCTTTGACAGAAGGGAGACAACTGCTCCGATTTACAAGGCTGAGCCTCATAAAAGCTCAACCTGCTGCTAAGGATCAGCAGGGTGAAACCCTGATATAGCACATGCCTTGTCAACAAACCCATCAGTTCTGCAGCTCTATAGAGAACACACCTTTCTCCCTCACCTCATCGACCCTGCACTGCCCTTCTGCAAAATGGTGTCATTTGTGTCCATCCATGTGATGCAGTGTTCAGGGGTTTGTGTTCCCAGGGGCAGCTGCAGCAGCGAGTCTGCGGGTGCCGAGTGGATTAGCTCCCCTCTTGTCCAAGTTGGGTAAACCAGGCAGAGGTTTCTCTGAATGCTGTTCGCTGAGTTGCTCAGTACCCAGAGTAATGCACAGATTGGGGGAAACAGACCTAGAAGCATCCAATGGTAGCAAGTTCTGCCACTCGTTTTCGGACAAACACGGCTCAGCATCGACCTGCTACCTCACAACTAGCCCATCTCTTCTCTTGAAGCTCCACTTCCAAGCCAACCCAGTCAATGCCTTACTTACTGGATGTTTGATTAAGTTTATCCAAGCCAGTCAGGTCAACATTCTGCCGAAAAACAGACAGAAGCAAATTTCCGATCCATCCCATTTCTCTCCGGCACCAACTTTCCAGTGCATCGTCCCATTTCTCCTCAGAATGCATTGCAAATTTCCATTTTTCAACTGAATGCAACAAAGATGTGACATTCCAAACCTCACACTGGAAGTGTGTTGGATCGGTTTAAACAAGTTCCAACAGGTTTCACTTTCACTTACAGCTGCTTCGTCAGCTCTCTGGTACTTTAAATGCAGAGAGGGCTTTGATCACATCTGCTCATAGTCAAACCCCAAGAAAGTACAAAGTAGAGGTTGGCTGAGGCAGAGAATAAACCTCACTTCCAAGGACAAACAAACCCTTCAGAATGGCTCTTTTAAAAAATGAAACTCTCTTTTAATTAACTTTCCTCTTCCATTTTATAACAAACAGAACATGTAACTGCTACAGCTCGCTTTTGCTTGCCCCTCACAGCATCTTTAATTCCCAAAGTTCCATAACAACTTTCACACAAAGAAACAAGGGCCAGGAATAATACTCTTATTCAGCATCTTAAACCTCCTCACTGCCCTTTTCTGGTACTCTCATGCAAGTGGGGGAAGGGGGATATAGAGATGTACGAGGCATGCACATTCACGGACCATGCATGGAAGGGTCCTGTGCAAACCACTGTGTGCAATAGAAAGAGTTCCCTGTTGGGATGGGGGGCGCCCTCCAAACATACAGCCAGTGGTAAATTTGGAAGGGCAGAGGGGCAATTGCGGCAGCCCCCATGGCCAAGTCCCCAGGCAAAGTTCCAAATGTGCCAAGCCATCCCAGTGATCCAGTTCAATCTCCATCAGGAACCGGCTTCTGCAATGTCAACGGGGTTTAATTGTCCACTCAGAACAAGCCTTCCCCTACTTGACGTTTCAGCAGGAAGTAGTATCTTGCCACTGGAGAAATTTCCCCCAGCTACTTTAAGGACTGGAGAGGGAACAGGGATGGTCCTTGGTCCCGCAACTGAAAAGGTTCCGGTGCTGCAACCCGATGAGGCTCAGCGCGGCCACATCACTGGGATCCTCGCATGTTACTCAACCAATGGATCCCCTCTTCACACATTCCAGGGGAAGAGCTGGCCTCCTGCAGAGATGATCACATCCCTTCAGCAAATTCACAGAAGTCCTGATAATCTCCAAAAAGCATTCGGGATTTGGCCTCTCAGCAAGTTGAATAGTTCAGACTTGCCTTCACAGCCCCCTCCTTTTTTAATAAGGATTGGGAGAGAATTTGGTTCAATTCTAACCTGAATGCAAACTTATCTAATTTCTCATTTTCAAACTATTATATGATGCAGAACTCAGTTACCTTTGGTTGTTCCCATTATCTCCAAATGTTGTAATGGAATCCTTGACTCAAAAAATCCATTTCAGCAAATGTGCATATGGGGGGAAAGTGTTCAAAACTTTTAATAGGGAAATCGATTGCAATGGAAACAATGAAGTGTACCAAACTGTATGTATTAGGGGTAAAATGCACCAAAAGGGCTTATATATTTGCATGTGAATTTTAAAAAAAGAATGTCAAAGATTGGGATAGCATTGTGGGATACTAGCAAACACATTCCACTGGAACCTAATGGACATTTCTGACTCCAAGGCTTAAAAAGCAGGCCAAACTAGGAGTTATTTTCAGTTTCCATAAAAATGCTCAAAATAGTTGCTCATATTTGGAGCCAAGAATAGCATGCCCCTAGCACGAGTTGTGTAGGTCAGGACTGACTTGTTAGATTCAAGTTGTTCTTGTTGTAACATTTAATAACAACAAATTCCATCCTGAATTTCCATCACCCTCTAAATGCATTCCAAATTGCACAGGAAACCACAGAAAAAAGTGGCTCTTCTCTCCAGAGATTCAGCATCCATATTTAGGAACAGTGACGGGGAAGTAGGCCCAATTTTATTGTGCTTGAAGGTGTTACCTTAAATCAAACAACCATGGGTCTATTCTTGGAAGAAACCCAGAATCTCAATGATGGTGGGCCCTCAGTCCCTAGGTGGCACATTGACCACCTTGAGGGACATGCTCTGCAAAGCCAGCAGAAGGCGCACCGCTACTTCCGGTGTTTCCAAGAGCTCCAGTGGCTGATGGCCACTATTGTTCCCCCAGCTGTGCTGCGGAAGGAGAGCAGGAAGCACCGCCCCCATTTAAGGGCAGGGCCAAGGAAAGCCAGGGCTTTGAGTCAAGGAGACCCTAAGCCCTTACAAGCCCACCTGCGGCCCTCTCAGCAGTCCGAGTGCCCTCCTCAGAGAAGAGTGGCAACCAACCTTTCAGCCAGCTTCTGAGGAGGGACCTTCCCCCGCCTGCAAAATGGGAAAGCAGCTCTATTCTGTGGCCAGTGCGATGCCCCGCCAGAAGCCTTTCCATCTCCCACCTCTCCCGTGATTTTGGGTCCTGCCAAAATTCCTACAGAATCAGAGGGATTCAGCATTTAGGAAAAGCTGCAGAACCAAGAGGGACAAATTCTCCGGTCCTGCTTTCTTAAAAAAAGCACACCATTGTTTTCCTATAGGAGAACATTCCTCAGCGATGCCTTATCATGCAGGATTCTACCGTGCAGTCTGCCTGCAAGTACTGTCAAATTCTGAAATTACCGTGAGATTCAACTCCTGGTCAACCTATTGTGAAGACGATTCTGTTGGCTTTTCTTTCTTCCAGCTCCCCATCCAAGCTGCCTTAAGGGAAAATTCCAGAACAGATTAAGGAACGTCTTCATTGCAGCAGCCAATAAGATAATCAACATGACACATGAATTAATCTCACGAGTGATGTCACAACTCATGAGTACAAAACCCAGAACTGGACATTTCCTTGACACGTCTTGTCGTAAGTAATTTAAACACACGGTGAGTTTACAGAGTAGAATGTTGCACCTAATAGGAAGCTGCCATTGGTAAGATAATGTCAAAGCCAGACTGGGCCTGAGGGAGCAGCTGGACCCAAGAGCCAGGCTAGGTTCTCCAGGCCCAGGGTCCCCAAGGTTAGCTGCTGCAGGCATCGAGTTTGAGCTGCCACCAGACATGTGCATGCCAAAACTACTGGTCCAGGGCAAGAAATGATGGGCAGGCTCCAAGATTTGGGGGGATTAGCACTAGACGGGACTACCACTCGGTGGTGGAGTATATGATTTGCTCACCAAAGGTAAGGAACAAAGGAAAGGCTATCCTGGATCAGGCAGCGTTCTGTTCACACTAGAAGACCACAAAGCACCTTCCCACCCATGCACCTCCACAACTGGTGCAAAGAGGCATCCTGCTTTTGCTACTGGAGGTAGTATCTCGCTATCAACAGCAGGTCTGTGGAAGGATAGGCCTCTTCTCCATAGATTTGGCCCATCCCCATTTAAAACCATCAAAATGGATGGCCATCCCCGTAATTGCCGTGTACGGTGATGCCAAAACCCACCAATGTTCATTGCAGAGGTGCACATAAGAGCGAAAGGACTGTCATGCTGGATCAGACCAAAGGTCCCTTGTTCCGTTCTGTGCATACCATGTTGCCCAGGCATACTGCCTCTGAGACTGGGGACGGCAGTGATAGCGACTGGCCGACTTGTCCTTCGTGGTGGATTCCATTCCTGGATTCCCCAGCGCTTTCTCCTTGAGGAATGAGGGGGTGGGGGCGGGGCTATGCGCAGCCTTCAGCTTGGCCACATCCAGTGACTATCCAGTGGTGACACAGGCAGCAGGGGAAGCTTATGGCTGTGATCGAGCATCCAAACAGAGCCCTTCCGACCAAGAGCAGGAATCCTGGCAAACCTTGACAGCACTGTTATTCCTCAATGTAAATCTTTCAGCAGCATTTAATCATGTGTCATTTGCAGCCACATCCAGCTGTTTCATACCCAACTAACCCACATTAACCAGGCATAAAACATCACTTTAAACAAACGGTTCTGCTAAACAGACCTTGATTTGGATGGGGTGGGGGGGCAAAGATTGCTGAAGCTCCGCAGCTGACGTATGAAGCGAGGTTTTCCTGCATGGAAGCTGTCATAGACTAGTTCCAAAACAACCGGGCAATCAAGCACCAATTGCAGTCACCGCATGAGGAACATGTTTATGGGGATCCTTGTAGCAATTTTCAGTCATTAAGGGATGAAGGAGAAATTCAGTTCATAAATCATCCAGACAGGCCCCATCTGCAATGCCACATGTGAACAGGAGGGCTTTTCTCGAACACTTTTCACACACTCCCAAATCTGCAATAACATCTGAAGAATGCCTTGGCAAACACCCCCTTTGGAATGTGTGTTTGAAAAAACAATGCCCACCTTAATCAATGGGGGGGGGCAGGCGAACACATGAGCGTTTGGGGACCGTGTACAACATGGACTAGTCCCTTTGCAATGTGCATGTTTCCGATAGAAAAAGTGGAGAATAGGTCGCCGAGAAAAACAGGAGCGAGTCAAACTGAACTCCATAGTGCAGTTTAGAAAATTGGGGAATGCAAATGCCCCTGGTTCTCAGTACGGTACCTCTTAGCAGCTAATACCATTGTAGTACACGCATACAGCAGGACAGTGCAGAAAGCAAAACCGAAGCAGAACTAATTGCCACTGGTAGCATGCCTATTTTATGTAACAGCCATATTGTTGAGAAAAGAATGTCTTTATGCTTTCTAAATTTTGCACAGTGGAAAAAGAAGAATACTAGCAGACATACTGAGGTTTGGCAGCATCTTTAGAATATCTGAGCTGCATATAAGAGGACCATCAAAATAAAAGTGCATAGAAAGTGGAAACAGGATGGATGAGAAATTCAGCTCTGTATGTGTGTGACTCAAATGTGCCCAGTTTGCATGCCACCCCGGAAAAAGAGGAAGAGGAGGAGACGACAGAGGCAAACAGCATTCGACTTCCTATGTTGTCAAGCTTGTGAGACAATCCCCAGCAGACAGGAAAATGCATTTGAAAAATGTGTAGAAAAATATGCATTGTCCTGAAAAGGGTGCACAAACGTGCTGTACTTAATGGGAGGAAAATGCACACAATTGTGCCCAAAAAGAAAAAAAGCAATGTTTGCAGTCAGAGAAGGGCACAAGTCAAAATGCACTCTGGGGTGGAGCCTGAAACAACTCAGTGAGCTCATGCTTTGCTCATTCATGAGTCTTCACTCAAGGATTTTGCCTGACATGTTACAGTTTGCTCTCCACTTTTGTATTAAAAACAGCATTAAATCAAACTTCGGTGGGAGATGTTGAACAAGCAACCTGGGTGAGAGCCATTACTTAAACAATGCAAACAGACGACATGAAAAACAGATTGCAGGGGGTTAATGTTCACTTACACTGGTGGGGATTTGGTGGGAGGGGCGCAAGCTTAGTCAACGGCAATGCATCACATCGGAAATGTGAGCTAGTAATACTCCTGATCAGCGCCTCTGATTATCACTCATCTTAATACTGGTGTGATGCATCAGGCTGCTGCCATGAAAACACACCGGTGTCCACAAACATATAAACTGGAATGAGAACTGGCCCCAAAGCCCGTTTTGGCAGGAGGATTTTCCACAGCAATCTTGAGAACTCCTGGGCTCGCTCGCTCTCTCTCTGTGTCCTTCAAAAATATTCATCAGTCACCATCTATGTAATATTCTGGATGGAAGCCTTGTGCATGGAAACATAAACTCAACCTTAAAGCCCAGATGCTAACATGTAGCCTGTGGTCCACTCACGTACACTGGAGTGTCTTGCAGTCAAATTGGGGCCCAGCCCTGTCAAAATGCTCCGGCTGATCCATCAGCTGCGCCCCTTCCTGGAGGACGACTGCCTGGCTACAGTGACACCCGCGTTGGTAACTTCCCGATTAGACTTCTGTAACACGCTCTACGTGGGGCTGCCCTTGAAGATGGCCGGGATACTTCAACTGGTGCAAAATAGGGCTGCCAGGCTGCTGACGGGGACTGGGCGTTGTTCTCATATAACCCCAGTCCTCCGTCAGCTCCACTGGCTCCCCATTGTAGTCCGGGCCCAATTCAAGGTGTTGGTTGTCACCTACAAAGCCCTTAACAGCTTGGGACCTGGTTATCTAAAGGAGCGCCTGCATCCATATCTGCCCTCCTGCCCCTTGAGATCTGCGACAGAGGCCCTTCTCCGGGAGCCCTCCATGAAGGATGTTAGGAGGGTGAGCACCCAGAGGAGGGCCTTCTCTGCAGTGGCGCCCCACTTATGGAATGCGCTCCCCAGGGAGGTCCACCTGGCGCGTCGTTATTTGTTTTTTGGCGCCAGGCTAAGACCTTTTTATTTAAACGATCTTTTAATTGTTAATTGCTGTTTTTATTTATTGGTTTTTATAGTTTCCCCGAGATGTATCCGGATTTTTAAAGTTTACTTAACATTTGTTCATCTGCCTTGTAAGCTGCCCCGAGGCTCGTTGCAAAGGGGGCGGCATAAAAATGCTTTAAATAAATAAATAAATAAATAAATGTGAGAGAGAAACCTCTCCAAGGAATGGGACCTTCAGTCCAACCGAAGATCATGAAGAATCTGGTATCACAGCAGTGAAACCCCCATTGTCCAGCCCCAGCGACCCCACACCCAGGTGCCTGACTCTCCTCCTGCATCTCAGGAATCAAGGAGATGCCTGCTCTGGCATGGTCTGGAGACACAGGCTGCTTGCCGCTTCGCCAGCTGGAGGCTTCACTAGCAGAAGTCTACCTGGGAGGAGAGAGAAAACCCAGGGAAAGACCAGCTGTGCATTGGAACGCTCCCCTAGCTCGTTCCCTGGAGAAGGGCTCCATTTCCAAGAAAATGGGACCAGGATCCCAGTCCTCTGCCCAAATTGGTACTGATTTGGTGCCACCAAGCTGGAGGGGGAAGGGGGAAGAATTGGGAATGTCAGAGAGATTCTGTATTCTGAGTATAAACAGATCTGCTTCCAGTTGCTCAGAGGCAACCAAGCAGCCTTTTCCTCTCGCTAAGGTTGCCTCATTTCTCTTTCTCAAAGTAAGAGTTAGGTGTAGTAGCTGTCACTACAAAGTCAAGTTTGAATCTGATCACAGCCCTTATCCTGATGTGCACGGTCTGCAAAGGAAGAGGGTTATATAAGCTACACCAGCTATTCTCCAGTTTCAATTTTTGCAGAGAAACAGGAATTTCAGTGCGGTAAAAAATGTTTCCAAGTGGGGAGGGCTCAGGTTGCATGAATGGTCACCATTTCTCCCCAGTGGTGTTCTTATTCCTGCAGCTGCTTAAGAGCAGCCCAGCTAGGTCAGACGGAAGGCCTAGCTAGTCCAGCACACTGGTCCTCGACGCGATCGACCAGCTTCTTTGTCAGCTTCGTTCCTTCCTGGCTGCTGCTTCTTTAAGCCTCTTGGATTAATCACATCACTGAATCCTTCCAGACGAGGGTCAGGCAAAGAAGGAGAAGACATTACATTCGAATAATATCCTACCAGAGTTGCCTCTCTCAGGAGAGTTAAACCTCCTGGGGTCCCGATGGGACCCGCCGGCATTCCACAAATGGCCAGAGTCTCTTCCTCTGGCCAGCCCTTCTTTCAACTGCTGCGTGATTTATTTATTTATTATTTATTTATTTATTTATGTATTTATTAAAACGTTTTTATGCCGCCCCATTCGCCGAAGCCTCGGGGTGGCTTACAACAATAAGTTAAAAAATAATTATAATATTAAATTAAAAAATATAAACATTAGGTTAAAAATACAAAAATACCAATATAAAATAAGCCGCCCTGGCCAGATAAAATCCAATAATATTAACAGTTAAAATGCCGCTTAAATAAAAAGGTCTTCGCCTGGCGCCGAAAAACAAATAACTTCCCAGTCCCTTGGGCTGGAAGAGGACAACCTGTGCTATATTACAAAGAGGAGGGGCACCAAGAGGTTGCTAAGCCTTTAGCATAATGTCAAAGGGGGAAGGGGCTTGCTCATTAACTGCTGATTTGACGACATTTCAAAGGTGTCTCAACGTGTCGTGCGGTGTGCTACTTTCTATACATCTCGTCTTAATGTGTTCAGCTCAAACATGCATCCTTCGCCAACAACAACTGCAGAAGGACTAAGCTGAATGCCTCCCCCAATATTTTGAGCCCTTTTTCAGGTGGTAAGACTGGCAGAAGAGGGCTTTAAGGATCCTCTTTCATGTGCCATGGCAGTGGAGCTTCAGAGAGGGTTCGGGCATTTTTAGGTTACCCTGAAGCCCCATCAGGGCAATCAGACATCCTCAGGGATGGATAGACAAGCAGTGCTCAGAATCACCAGGATTCTCCCAAATTTGTCTTGCTGCTTTTCTTGTTCCCGATTCATGTTCCTATCTGCAGTCAAGGCTCTGTGTTAATGGGAAATGCACACGAACTGAACAGCAATTAAATGGGAGACTTTGGGAAATCTCCCCCATTTTGCACACATTTCCTCCATAGGCCAGAGGGAGGTTGATTCAGTTTGCAGATCAAATTAGGGAACTTGGACAAATCAAACTGGGAATTGGGAATAAGCTGCAAACAAACACGACTGGCAATTTGCAAGCATTTTGGTAGACACATGCTTGGAGCTTCACACAGGTATGTGCACATGCCATGCAAGTAGAAATAAAACTCTTAGACATATATAACATTAGGGAACACTGTGAGAATCAAAATGGTTGCCAACAAGAGCCCAGTGCCAGAGTCTTCTGCCCCCTCCCAAACTTTCCTGGAAAGATGGCTCCAATGGGGCTTTAATTCAGCGTAAGAACATCTGATTTGCATGCAGGGGGGCTCCAGATTCAAATCCTGTCATTTCCAGGTAGAGCTCAGAAAAACTCTCAAAGTCACTAAATGGATCGATAGTTTGGGCTTGGTATAGGAGGGCTCCCCATGTTGCTAAGCCGATGCCCAGCTTCCAGGCAGACCGTCAGCACTGCTTACCGGTACAGACTTGCTATTTGTAAAGACCAGAACTTGGATTAGGAATGAGGGAGAAATCCATTCTATTTACATTTTGACTCAATTTGCTAAACCTAATTTTAGTATATTTAGCTCATTTTAGTGTACCACATTTTCAAGCTAGTAGGCAAACAGAAACTTGGTTATCCTTCAGCACTGGCATTTCTCCCGAATTTTGCAGTAGAATTCTCCAATTACAAATATGCCTGCAAAAATGTGCCTGCTCAGAGAGCTGCACACAAAAACATGAACAGTAATAAGAGTCTAAGCATGATATTAGGAATACTGCAAGCAAAAATTGGTATAAGGGCTAAGCTGTGGAAAGATTGCCATCCTGGGAGAAAGATGCACACACGCACAGTAAATCGGAACTCTGAGTTCAGGACAAACTGAACTACAAAAATACAAACTGAGAAACTCAAGATGACAGGTCCGTTCATCCTTGCTCAGACCTCAGGACTGAAACTGGCTTGGTTCAGGTTATGCCTGAAGAAAAACTGCTTTGGCAAGTTGTGCATTGTGGAGTTCGGGTCTATCAGACGTTGCCTTTCTCCCAGGCAAAGAACTGCTTTAAAATCTCCTGTTCCCATTCTTCCCATGTGACACACTGTTAATGCAGTGCTAGAAGAAATCTCCGGAGGAGCACTCAGAAGGGAGTTAAGGGCCCAGACACAAAGAGTGGGGAACCCAGTTACTCAGCAAACGGCTCCTCTGCAAAGCTGTGCTGCTTCCAGAGGAGTTTTCCATGGCAAGACGCAAAATAATTTGATCAACTCGCCTCTCTTCTGCGCACATGCGAGGAAATCATATGCAAAAAAATGTGATGCAGAGCAATAAAGCAGAATTATTATAAAGCCAACCTGTTAAAAGAGCAGATGGGGGAGGGTTTGGGGCTATGGAAATGCCAGGCTAGAGTTTCACAAGAATTCCCTGGCTTTTAATTAAAATGTTTTATGAGGCCTGAAGCTATTTGCATGCTTCCCTGTGTCCTGCAGTATCTAACCACTCCATGGAAAGCATTTTTGGATGGATACATGGGAATTGGCAGAAGCATCTCCCTTAAAGGGGCAGAGGGGAAGGCAGAAGAAAGGCACAAGTTCCAAGGTGGGGGGAAAGGTTGGCTAATTATGTGTGCCTTGTTGCATGTGTGAATAGCTGCCGGAGGGATGGGAGAGAAAGTGTTGCAGGGTCACAGAATCTAAGGTCCGTGCAGGCCAGGAGAGGCTGCCCAGAATCAATTGCACTGCCATGACTCCCTCGCACAGGCTTGTGTTACTTTTTGTTGGCTGAAATGAGGTCTCTCGTCCTCTCAGACACCTTCTCACTCCCCTCAGGACCTTCTCTGTGGTGACTCCACTTCCACAAGGCAACAGTTCTGCCCCCCAGGAAGTAAATCTCTTTGCGCATCCCAGGAGCCCAATTCAGGGCTACGTTCGTGCTGGTGCGGCACGCATAGGAAAGGGAATACGGACAAATGTGCCTAGAGTTTTATCACCGTAAAGGGCGTGCGGTCCGGACACCTGGAAGAGCATCTTCTCCGCCCACCTGCCCCAGCTCAAGGACCATCCTCAGAGTGCTTCTTCAGGGGCCCTTCTGAATGACAACAGCAGGATGGATCTGAAAGAGGGGACACCCCTGGCTGTAACTTCTTTCCCAAAGCTGGGGAATCAAAAGACGCACAACGCAGTGCAAAGAGGTGCAAGCAAGAGATGCTAAAGAGCACGGAGTGACATGCCTCCAATAACCTAGCTATTTTGCTACATCAGAAGCAGGAAACAGGGGAGGGGTGGTGAATACCTTTGTGGCGTGGTCCTAAGATAACATGAAGGAGGCATTTGGAGTGGTGGACTAACAGGCCCAGGGCATCACATGCCAGGGCTGTGCCACTGCTGAAGTTACCCTGATGCGGGCCAATTTTGTCAGACAGCAACATTTCTACAAGGAACGATTGCTCAGAAAGTCGGCTTCATCCACGCCTCTCTCCGTCCGCAGGTGCGAACTTCTGCTGATGCTGCATTAGGATAACAACAGTCACAGAACAAAACCTTGCCTCTCTGAACATGGATTTGTGGGATGCTGCTCTCACAGAAAAGCAGAAAGTCTGACAACATCAATTGTCCAGCTTCCCGTAAAATCCGTCTGAAACATTGCTCTGTTCTAGCAAATTCTAAACCACACGTAAACACTGCCCATAGCTAGTCCTTCACGGGTGTTTTCAGAGGTTCGCAGGTGGTTTTTTTCTGTGTTGTTTTGTTTCTGAGAGATTGGTTTTGATTTCTGCTGGAAAAGTTGGCACACCAAGAGGGGAAACTGTTGGCAAGGCAGGGAAACCAACAATATAATCACATCTCACTCTTTATAATTTTGCATTCAGAGGAGTAAGCAGAAAGGTCTCTCAATGCTGCAGGGCCAGGTTACCACATTTGGAAGTGAGCAGAGCTTCGCACGGCACCGTCCTGAGCAGGGGGGTTGCGTCCCAGGCCCATGGGGGGGGGGTGATCCCAAGCCACCCCTCCAGGGCTCAGAGGGGCATAACCCGCTAGCTCAACTTTCTCCTGACCCCTAACCACTGGCTGATTTCCTAGCTTTGGCATGGCTGTTGCCCTCTTCTAGGAGACTGAGGCTAGAAGAGCTGTGAGCCAGTGTCGTGGTTAGAAGTGCTGGACTGGGACTCCAGATACCCAGATCCTCATCCCCCACTCGGCCATGAAGCTCACCAGCTTACACTGGGCCAATCACAAGCTCTTGGTTTCTCCTACCTCCCGGGGTTGTTGTTGCCAGGATAAAATGGCGAGGAGGAGGATCATGAAAGCTGCTTTGGCTTTCTTGAAAGAGGAAGAAAGGTGGGGCATCAATGTAGTGGAACCACCAGCCAGCCCCTCCAGATATTTTGGGGCCTACCTGTTTTGCCTTCAGTCTCACCTGTGACGACCAGGACAGAGGCAGCTGATGGGGTGGTCAGAGCACTGGGATCCAGGCACTGGCGAAAAGCTGGGCTCAGTCATTTAGCAGGGCTAGAGGTTGACAGCATGGTCAACGATCAGGGTCAGGGACAAATGCAATACAGTGCAAGAGAGACAGCACGGCCCAGAAACAGTCTGGTGGTCCAAAGCCAGGGATGCAGGCACATCAAGGTGGAGGAGAAGACCACAGAGCCAGACAAGAGCAGGTGCGAACACGGCAGGGATGAGCTGGGACAGGCAAGGACTAACCAGAGCGAGGCAGGAGCCGACGGGAGCAACCAGAAACACACAGAAAAGGACAAAAACAAGCAGGAATGAGGCTCAAGGCATGGTGCTTGGGAGGCCCAAAGCACAAGAGAGCCATGGAGACAACCTGGATCGCTACAGCCAAGAGCGACCCTGCAAAGAGGCCTTTTATTTAGGTTCCCAGAGTCCAGCAGCACCTCATGATCAACTGCTCCCTTCAAGGGCCTGCAAAGATGATCCTGGTTCTACAGACACCTGCAGGGCCAGCCAGGGCCCTAGTCCTGATATCACCTGCATCCCAGAAGAGTTCTCTGGAGCGGAATACAGCCCTTGCACTGAAATAAGTTTTAGTAAATAGAATTGCATGACGCAGGACATCAATGCCTCTCCTGAGCTGAGTATACGCAATATTAAAAAATAAAACCAGCAGCGGAGACCTTCCTCCGAAAGTGAACACCAGGGAGGGAGCTTCTTGGTGTTGGCCCCTGATGCTGGAAGGACTTCTGCACTGAGGCTCGCTTGGCATCAGGTCAAGACTTGCCTCTATTCCCAGCATGTAATAGGATGTAAAGACACAGGAAGATGCATTTCTGCCAGCTGCCCTTTTGTACGCCTAGTATTTCTATGCACTTTGTCCGAGCTGCTTTAATGGTTTGCTGTTGCGTATCCTGACACACACTGCTTCATTTGTATTTGTTTTGTGAACGGTTGTGAATCAGCCAGACTGCCTGGCGATTGGGTGGTACAGAAATGAGAACGGCAGTGAAGGCAGCGTCTTCGCGTGCTTTGGGCCGTGCCGGTTAGTTTCACCGTCTCTCTCCATTGCAAGGCAGATCTTTCCTCCTGACCCCGCTCTTGCCCTAACCAACACAACTGAGTGTGCAGAATACACAGGAGAGATGGCACATGTTGTGATGTTTACCCTTTGCATTCTTCCCCTATTATTCAGCTGGATTGGAGTGAGAGATCTCAGGCACGGAAACATGTTCCCTCTTGTCCCATGGTGCCCACCTCTGGGTGAACCTTTTCAAAACTTTTCACTCCATGGGCAGAAAAAGGCCCAGACCAGAGGCCTGCTTTGTGCTGGGGTGGACAACAACTTCCCCCTAATCTTTTCTCGTTTCCCTTGCGACATGAGCTGCGAACACTCTGAGCAAGACTCTTCATCCTTCAAGATAACCCAGTTTGAAAGCCTCTCAGTTCACATTTTACATGCTACCGAAGAGCTCCATGGGCAAGGAGACGCCGAACGCATGTGACAGCCCGGTTACAGCATAAACACATTCTCTGTCGCAACTTATCCATCGACAACTCATTTCCAAGTAAGAACACAGTCTCTATTTACTGGCTAATAAGGGGAACTGGCAGGCACGCAACTGACTGCCTTTCTGGATTTGAGCTTAATGTGGCTTTCTCAAGACCACATGCGCACTCAGTGGTGACAGAAATACTTTCCATATGGGCTGCCTAAGGTACGTCTCAGGGAAAGACCAGAGCTAAGTAGTAGAACACATGGCCTCCCCCGCATCAAGCCCCGAGTTCCCATGCAGGGCCAAGCGAGAGGTCGCTCTTGGACAGGTAGCACAGATGCCCGGACCTGCCGGTGCACCGCGTTCTCCTATCCTGCCCTTTGCTTAGGTTGCGATCCACACAAAAGCGGGAAGAGCTTTGGCGGCATCCGAGTGCTCCCAGCGCCCAGGCCCTGCAATCATCAGCGCATTCAGAATCCGCTGAAACTCTGCTCCCAGGCAACCTGTGCTTTTATTTCAGTACAGCTGCCAAGACATTTCCCAACCCAGAATGACTTCCAAATAAAGCTCTTGTTTCAGAAATTGACTAACCGATTAATTCCACCCCTCTGCAAAACAGACACACACGCTTGCACAGTAACGGGCTGGAAGTGAAAGTGATCTGTAGCATCCACCCAGCAGCTGGAAGCACGATGCAGGCTCAGCTCGCTCTGGCATCGGGGAAAGGAGACGCAGGGAGCCCTGTAAACCTGCTGGAAGCGTCTGGCAAACTAACAAAAGTCATGCCTTTAATGCAGAATTTCTCCTCTTTGGAGGTGATTTTTGTTTAGCTCCTCTGCATCCCAGGAGACGCACACAGATCAGTATAAGCAGAGTGAAAAGCGAGTGGCGGAGACAGACGTTAACACAAAATAGAAAAGAGG
This sequence comes from Varanus komodoensis, assembly GCF_004798865.1. Taxonomy (NCBI): domain Eukaryota; kingdom Metazoa; phylum Chordata; class Lepidosauria; order Squamata; family Varanidae; genus Varanus; species Varanus komodoensis. The sequence continues at coordinate 854,355 of NW_025335817.1, forward strand.
AAGCAATCGGTATTTTCATGGAAATCCTCAAAATGATTACACTGGGGGGCTGGTGTTGTTGTTTGAGGCTTTCAGAATCTTTTTCAACCTGCGTATTTTTTCTCTGAGGTTTCTGTTCAACGATGGGGGGGGGGACACATTCAGCATGGAAAACTTCAATCTTAAACACAGAGAAGGAAGCCCCACTGATCTCATAACTTGCTTTCGAATGAATGTTAAGCAGCATCTATCAACCAGTTCCCCTGTCCATGCAACCAGATGCATTTCAAATGAAACCACAGACAAGCCTTCCAAAATGCAAGCAGCTTTCAGTATCCCCTTGCTCATGAATTCAAGTTGCTCAAAACATGTGGACTGGAAATGTTTATGGCCAGCAGAGTGGGGACAGCCAAAAACCAGATGACGACAACAAAACAGAGACCAGCAACCCTCAGCTGCATCTTAGTACCGAAATCCTCCAGTTACACAACCACACAGATGCCCAATATAGTGAAAGGTAGCAGGTAACAGTCCAGCATTTAAAATAATACACAAACCCCCCCTCCCAACGCACACATCATAATCTTCTTTCGTGGAAAATACAGTGTACCTCCTCGTCCATCATAGAGGATGAGCTAACACTTCAAAAGGTGGGTCCCCCCTTTCCTTATCACCAAGGATATTTGGCATGATGGTTGCACCGAATGCATGGACACCTCTTGGACAGGTAGGACTGGGCAGCAAGAAGAGGGTTTCTGAGAAGGTGCTGAGCTCGGCTTACCTCTTCCTGAGCTTTTCCTAATGTTGCGGCTTGAAAGTAGAGCAACATCAGTAACAGGTAGCTGGCAAACATGATTGCCCAACTCAACAACTGCCGTAGAGGTAGAATCCCTTTGCCAAGCGCTAACGGCTAACAGATGCCCCGGTGTCTCCGAACGATCCCACTCCCGTGCGCTGCAGCTCAACGCATGCCTCCCTCGTCTGCCTTGCTCACTGTGCTGACTACCGGGAGCTTCTGCACTCCGTCACTCCGCTCTGGAGACAACTGGTAAGCCGATCCTTCATGTAATGACTTCTCCCTGTTTGGGGAGGGGGGTTGCAGCGGCAGAGACAGAGAGGTGTGTGCGTAGGAGCTATTAAGTAAAGAAGGGGAGGGGCCAGAGAATGGGCAACAACTAATCTGGCATCTGCTCTGGTTTATGAAACTTCAAGAAGCTACGGCAATTTTTTTCTGCTCAAGGAACCTTGCCAGTGCCTTATTAACTTACATTATGCAGGCATGGCTGGAGCATTGGACGCTCAAGGTGCCCCTGGACAATTAAACAATGCAAGCTTTTAAGCGGCCGCCCCCACCCTGCTGACCACTAACTGAGCACATAATTCAGCGTGATTGGCCAAATGCAAAGTAGCTTCAAAACGTGACATAAAGAGCCCTCCCGGTCCAATGTTCTGTTCCCCCAGTGGCCAAGCAGCTGCCTGGGAAAACCCACAAGCGGACAGGAGCCCAACAGGACCTGCCCACCCAGAGCGCCAGCAACTGCCTTAGAGGAATGGACTGCCTCTAAGGACAGGAGCGGGTTCGTGTCCATCGCAACCCGTTGCCCCTGGTACCCTTTGGTGACTTTGTCCAACCCCATTTCCAAGTCATCTGAGTTGAGGACCATCCCACAGCGGAGACATTCAAGAAGAAACTGGGCAGCCCTCTGAGTGGGGTGGTGTGACTTGGTGTCCTGCAACAGCAGGGGGTGGACCTGATGGCCTTCATAGCCCTTTCCAATTCTACTATTCCATGATTCTGTGTTTTATGGTGGTGAATTCCACAGTGCATTTAGGGGCTGTATGAAGAACTGTCCTAAATCACCTGCCAATCAGTTTTGGGGGATTGCTGGCATTTCTTCAGTAAAACCTGATCCTGAACAATACCTTCCTCATCGTGTCTGGACACAAACAGCTCTCTGCCCAGTGCCCAAATGCTTGGGGAGGCAACGGGAGGAGCCCCACCCTCGCTGCTGCTTGTCCCACCACTGTCAACCCAGAAAGAAAGAAGTGGGCATCTCTTGCAGGGATGGGACTTGGCCGTGTGGCAGCCTTCCTTGGTGCCTTCTGGACACGGAGGGCTGCAGCTCTGAATGTCCATAGCCAATGGCTCCCATGCAGTATGGGGAGGCTGGTGGGGTGAGCTAGAAGGATTTAGACCTCCCAAACTCTCCACCTGTCCATCCTCACAGGTGGCTGTTGTGATCTCAGGAAGCAGCTGTTTTGGGGGAGGGCAATGCACAGGAAGGGGATGGGATGTCGATCTGCCGGAATCATCAGCTTCTCAGCTTCTGTTCCTGCTCACAACATGATAGGAGAGTCACATGAGTTCAGGGGCTCATCCAACTGAAGATGCTTTATAGGACGATCAGGAGGCAGAAACACCTGCTATTCCTCGTGTCCTACCTTGGCTGGCAGGGCATCGGACAAATGGAAGGCTAGAGAAACTGAGCCCTCCTTCTCTCCTGTATGCTTCAGCATCGCATGCTTCAGCACCAAAAGAACATAGGATTTGATCAGGTCACCCAAAGGCCAGGAGTAAAACAGATGCCAATAGAATGGAAGAAGGTTGAAAAGAAAGCATATACTGGGTTTAAAAAGAAAACAACCGCAGGAAAAAAAACATCTTTGTACGTTCCCTTCAGCACTTATTAGCAAAGTTTGCACAAACAGATCTGTGACCCAGTAGTAAAAAGATATTTCTCTCCGCTGTATAGTTTCCATTTGTATAATAGTAGCATCCCACCCTCTTTGACGAAACGGTCGGGTGTGGGCAATAGTGGACAACAGTCCCAAGAAGCAAGGCGGAAAGTCGCTTGGGCCTTCCCATTGCAACCCAGTCCAGTTTCAGTCCCTGTCTGGAAATCCAGGGGTGAACCATTTAGCACATGGATTGCACATGCTCTTGAAAAGGGGATGCATGTGTTTCAATGCTTTCCTGGATCCAGCGTCCAGTGAAGGCTTCAGACCTCCTCCCTACAAGGCAAGTGCCAAACATTCCCCATGCTGGGAAGCTCACAACCCATCAGACAGACCTCACGGTGACTCCACTATCCGTTTCCAGACTAAATTTTCTTCACCTTTCTGCTCCTGCGATAGTTGTAACCCTTCCAGTTTGCAAACATGCAACTTCTGGCTCCCATCATTGCTGGAAGTCATTTCCTCACTCGTCATACTATTCAGCAGCAGTTGGATATTTTGAGCAGACAGCTGCTTTGATCACATACGTATATTTATTTAAAATGTTCTAAACCCCTCCTCCCCTTGCAGAATCCGGAGGAGCATAAATTTGGGTGGGGGGGGATATATAAGTTTCCATTTGTATGCTGGTTTCAGATGGTAAAAGTAAGGGAGGTCTGCACTTCCCCCCAGCCCCAAATTTCTCCCTCATCCCAAATGAGGTCCTACCTCCACTTTGAACTGATACCACCCACGTATGGATCCCTCACTTCACTAAGAACTCTTATTAAAGCTCAGAGGAGCTGGATGCTCAGGCATGTTCCAGTGAGATGAGAAATGGGTGGGCCTTGGCTCAAAAGTATATCCTGCATTTCCAAGCTTAACACCTCCATTTTAGGACTTCCCACTGCCGAAGTGTGGCTGGAACGCTTTTTGGTCCAAGGGCCAGTTTCCATTCCAAAGAAGATGTCAGGACTGCAGTCCTGCGGGTGGGAAAGAGCGAAAGTGGGTGCAGCCAAACACAGGTGGAGGATGAAAAATCTGACCACTTCTAAATCCCAGTGTTACCAGTTTAAAGTGGGCAGCAAGTCTTGCCAGAAGAAGACATGAGCTGCCAGGTAAGTGGACAGGTACTGTATGTTTGGGTGGAAACGAGCAGGAGAGAATGATTTAGTAGCACTTTCAAATTGCTTCCCAAACACCAAGCTTCTGCCTGATTACGCGTAAGGAATCATGAGCATGGGACAAGCTTGTGCGTGACCACTCGGAAGCAAGCAGGGCAGGGTTCTGTAGGAGAGGATATGGACAGGAGCAGGCTATCAGCAGCTTCTCTCCTTGGTCCCAGGGAATTGTTCTGATCTCTGTCCAAGAAGAGTATTCTCCCCGCACAAGCGGGATGGAAAAGCACAGCCGCTGTCCTCTTGCGCAGCTCCCATTCATCACTAAGAGGGTTTGCAACAGGAGAACATCCCAGTGGAGCAATGCTTCTGATGACTTGCTACTTGATCTGGCAGAAGACTCGTTCTTGAGCTGACCTCTGTTCCTGCCGTATTTCCTTTCGCACTGCCCCAAACATTTGAGCTGTAGAAAGTTCATCTGGAATGCTGGGGGCACTCAGAGTTGTAGAGAGGTGAGTACTGTGGTTTTCATGGTGTGGCTGCAACCTGGACCCCCTTGCATCCCCAGCCACCGGACAGCCCCTCCCCAGCCCCTCCTCTCCAGGAACACTGTGGAGGACATGGCAGCAGCCAGAATCAAGGGGCAGCCTCATCGGAGCGTGTGTGTCCGTGTCTGCGTGGATGTGCCAGCGACAAAAAGGAGAGGAAGGCATGGGAGAGAGAAAGCATGGTCTCAGGTGCCCGCGGAAAGCCTTTTAATTATTTCCCAACGCATTTCAGGAATTATAGCTGCCTTCATCTGGAGCTTCTTCTCTTCCATGTTGTTCTGTACCCTGCATTTACTCCTGTGTCTGTCAGCTGCCATGTTTTTCCCAGAATGCCCCTCAGAATGGGGCCCTTTGCGGGGAAATGATGGTGGTTGCCAAATCATTTGACCTTTGAGGGAGTCCAGGTGAAAAGTACATGCTCCCACCTTCCAAAATCTCAATAGACGTACCGGCTTGCCAATGGTGTTCTGAAATGGGAAGGGGAAGTAGTCCTCGGCCTTGTTCTGCTCCCCTCCTTCCAAAGCACACGGACCTTCATCTCTGTCTTCATTGTGCTAAAATCATTGTCTTCGTCTCCTTTTGGGGCACACGAGCAGAGCGCCTGGGCAAAAGTTGTCCACCGTTGTCACCTGCCCAGGCTTGATCTTCTGTTTGACCTGGCCTTCCTCCCTCTTCAACCTTTGATGGCAGATTCCTGGTCTCCACCCAGGCTCTTTGCTCCCAGCAGAAAACAAGCAAACAAAAACGGCACAAAACTTGCCCCCCTCCGTCTCCATTCCTTGCAGCATAGCAGTGAATGTCGCGCACGAAGAGCGAAAGCTTGGTTGCAGAACTTCCTCCACCCAGGCAGACAGGGAAGGAGACCCTCCCGAGGGAGCCATCCTTCAAGGAGATAAAGAGGATGGCAAACCGAGGAGGGGTCTTTCTCACTGGCTGCACCCCATTTATGGAGTGGCTTCCCAAAGCCAGTTTGCCTGGTGCCATCTCTACATCTTTTTGGGGCCAGGCAAAAACAGCCCTCTTCTCCACACATTTTAACATTGTTTACATATTGTTATAATTGCCCAGTGTTCTTTATTCTGCTTTTAGTTTTGATATATTTTAACACTGATATTTGTCCCCTCAGCTGCATATTCTCTATTTTATCGTTATGTTGTTTATATGTGCTTAAAATCTGATGTTATTTTATGTGAAATGTTGTAATGCTTAGAGAGTCTTCAGCCTAGCTATAGAGGAATATGAGTGGAATAAATAATAAGAAATAAATAAGAAGGCCATCAAGTCCAACCCCCTGCAGTTGCAGGACACCAAGTCACACCATCCCACTCAGAGGGCTGCCCAGGTTCTTCTTGAATGCCTCCAGTGTGGGAGAGCCCCCCGCCTCTCCAGGCAGCCGGTCCCACTGTCCTATTGCTCTGACTGTGAGGAAACCTTTCCTGATGCCCAGCCTGAATCTGCGTTGCCGCAATTGATCGTTCCATGTCCTACACTCAGGGATAAGTGAGAGGAATCATAGAATCATAGAATAGCAGAGTTGGAAGGGGCCAAGAAGGCCATCAGGTCCACCCCCCTGCTGTTGCAGGTCACCACGTTACACCATCCCACTCAGAGGGCTGCCCAGGTTCTTTCTGAATGTTTCCAGTGTGGGAGAGCCCCCCACCTCTCCAGGCAGCTGATCCTACTGTTGTATTGCTCTGACAGTGAGGAAGCTTTTCCTGATGTCCAGCCTGAATCTGGGTTGTCACAGGCTGAGCAACTGATTCCGTGTTCCCTCCAGCCATCTGGCCAGATATGGTCAACTCCCATACAGGGCAAGAGGGTACAGTACAGACCAGGAGATGAACAAGCTTTTACATACAATATTGGGGAGTTTGTTTTTAACCTTTAAAAATAGTAAACAAGGAGGGCCAATAGGCTTTTTCTGAATACTAAATCAGCAAAAAATCAGGAAGCAAGAGAAAACAGGCGTCCATGTATGACATCACCACCTGTGCAATTTCACAATTGCCTGAACCCATTTTCCACCAACTCCCAAAATGCAAAGTCACTTCTCTCTGTTCAGAGAAGAAAGAATAGTGCTTAATCTCCACATACAATTTATTCTCTGCTTATTGGAGAAATCCCAAGTTACAGAATCCTGAAATTCTAAATGCTGCTGACACAACTAAAGCCAATAGCCAAATGAAGCTTTTGGCTAAAGTTGTGAGGATTCACTGAAACCAAGATCAAAACACTTCAGATTAGACTTTGCACAGCTGGCATAAGTGAACACCGATGCTCCTTTCCCCAAAAACTGAAAAAGAAACAGCAAAGCAAATTCTCAAGGCATTCTCCACATGCAAAGAACCTGGGGAGAACAATCAAAGGAGAACAAATCCTGTGCTTGTATTACTGATATCATTTTCTGACCTCAGTGGGTGCAATCTAGCCGGAGGTAAGCATACAGTCCAGGGAAACCAAAGCATAGGTTACTTAGCGCCCAGTTGAACTATAAGCAAGATTCTATCAATGCATGTACTTGTCTTTCCAAAGAAGCCACTGCTGCTTTGGATCATTATTATTATCTTGTATTTTTAGCCATTGCATTTATTTATTTATTTATTTATTTATTTATTTATTTATTTATTTATTTATTAAATTTGTATGCCATCCAATTACTAATATCTCTGGACAGCTAACAGCATAAATAAATTGCCGACCCACTCTGGCTGCAATTAATAAAATACAATAATAAAATTCAATACTAAAACTTATTAAAATATTGATTAAATAAAAAGGTCTTAACCTGGCGCCGAAAAACAAATAATGACGGTGCCAGGCGGACCTCTCTGGGGAGCGCATTCCATAGGTGAGGTGCCACCACAGAGAAGGCCCTCCTCCGGGTGCTCTGCCTCCTAATATCTTTCACAGAGGGTTCCCAGAGGAGGGCTTCTGTTGCCGATCTCAGGGGGTGGGAGGGCAAAAAGGGAAAAAGGCGTTCCTTTAGGTATCCTGGTCCCAAGCCGCATTTCCATACTGCCTGTTGCCGAAGCACTCTGGGAGGTTCACGACATTAAGTCTCCCATCCAGATTTCAACCAGGCCTGACTCTGCTTAGCTTCTGAGAGTAGGCAGGATCAGGCATTGCAGGCTATCTGGAAGCTTAGGGTAGCTTAGGTGCCCCTGAGCTCAGCAGTGACCACATCCTGGTCTGCAGTTAGTTCCCCCCACCAAGCTGAAACCTTCCTCACTGCATCTTTTGATTTAGTTTTTGCTTTTGCTTTTGAGCTTGCTTGCTTGCTTGCTTGCTTGCTTGCTTGCTTGCTTCCTTCCTTCCTTCCCTCCTTCCTTCCTTCCTTCCTTCCTTCCTTCCTTCCTTCCTTCCTTCCTTGTTTTTTGGTCTCTGACTGGAAAAAAATTAAGGTGGTGGTGGTGGTGATGGTGATGGAATGTGACAGAAGCCAAAATGGAGAGATTCACCCAGTCAGGCAAAGGACTCTGAAGTTGGCTATTTGGTAGTACAGAGATGTGATCCATACATCAATAAAATAGCTATCGCCTAAAAGCCAGTTTTGAATCGCTATGTGGTCAGTCGTGTTTTTTGTACTGAAACTTCAGCACCTCCCTGGTCTGCCCCATGTTGAGAAGGGCTGCACGTCTTGAATTCAGCTGGTGCAGACAGCTTCACACTTTGTTTTGTGCATTTTTACGCCTCAAAATCCACAACTCCCTTCCTATCCGAGATAGAAAGAACTCAGCATCGGAAAGAAAAGCAGCTGAAATGAGGAGAAGGCAAAACTGATATTTTCTCTATCCCACGTGGCCACTTGGATTCGCTCGCCGTTGGCAGTCTGAGTGTCCAGTGGCAATTGGGAATTTCCTCTTTGGAAAGGCTGACCAGAAACCAGCAACAGCAGAATTGCCACTTGCTGAAGTTGTGTCTGCACATGTCCTAAAAGACACCTTTCCAAAAGGACACAAAACATGGAGAATGCAGAAATGTTTGTCAGCCGAGTTCTAGCTGAAGCGGTTCGCTAACCACAAGCTAGCAGGAGTCACATGTTTAGGAAACCGAGCATGGTATAGTGGTTATTGCTGAACTGGGATGCAGGAGGTCTTGGTTCTAGACCCCACTCAGCCATGATGCTTCATGAGGGACTTGAAGCTAGTCATGGACCTTCAGCCAACCTACCTTCTGAGAGGGATGCTTCAACTTGGAGTCCTGTACTGAGCAAGGCGCTAGACCTGGTGGCCTTCCCACTCTACTCTTCTCTGATTCTACATGGTGGGATTGTTGTGAGGATAAAATGGAGAGAAGCGGGACTGTCAGGGCTGCCTTGGGTTCCTTCCAAGAGGGGAAAAGGCAGCCTACACATGTAATTTTTAAAAAATCAAGTCACGTTTGGACAGTACGAGCTCTGACAGACAGAACGGGGAAGCACAGAACAGAGAACAGACCGGTTCCATGCCTGGTGCAAATTACTGCCTTGACCGATGCCAGGACGAATGTTCAGAATGACCCTTGTTTTAATTAACAAAGGAAACATTGATGTGGTGATTAACTTAATGATTTTTTTAGAGTGGAAACGGCTTAATCAGAGGGTGCATTTTTGAGCAGTTTATCCTGAAAAGGAAGCAGGAGGCACTGGGCAGGAGGCTGTTCCCCCTCCTCTCCTTTTAAATTCTTGTTATATGAATAAAAAAGTGTGTTGTCCAGTAAGACAATAGGGCTATTGTCTCCAAAGGCTGATTCACATCCGAGACTTGCCTTGAGGGACATGCTTGCAAGAAGATTCATAGGGGAAACCGCACATGGGAAATTGCGCATCAGAACTGATTGCGAGCAGGTCAAGGGAGCAACGAAAAGGGACAATGAACAAGATGCCCACTTTCCCCTGGCTCCCAGGGCTGGAGATCAGGCCGGGTGATGGGAACTGCCGGGATGACCTCTCCTTGAGCTGGATAGCCTGGTCCCCTCCTACAATCCCTGGGCATTGGCCATGTGGGCTGGGGCTTATGGGAGCTGTAATCCAAAGCCATATCATTACCCTGACCAATTCCATCCTGAAATGTAATGTGCTCTTTCTTGCTTTGACCTACATTGTGTTGCCTGGCACCCACATAAATGCCTCTGTTCGTTCTCTCTCTCTCTCTCTCTCTCTCTCTCTCTCTCTCTCTCTCTCTCTCTCTCTCTCTCTCTCTGAATCCTCTCATCTTCTGTGTTTGTTTGGAGACGCTATGCTGAAAGTGTCGAACACACACACACAGAGGGCCCGGCTCACTACCTACAAAAGGAGCTGTGAACTTAGGCGATCCATTTTTGCTCAGCGTTCACAGACACTGCATTAATCCTGGCCTGGCCACATCGATTCTGGCCAGGTAGGCAATGTCACAACATCCGTGGTGTGGGAGCAGTGACACAGCTCCCAAACCTTTTCTAAAAGTCCTGCTAGGTACTAGAAGTGGATGGATGATGTTGACCCTGACTGGCAGAGATCTGTAGGGGATGCCAATTTCCTTCAGGCTGGGCAGAAAGAGGAGCAGATACAAGATACATGCCATGCGGACTTAACGCAGCAGGTAAACTTTGCACAGTATCAAATTCGTCCAGTCCAACCCTGGCAGATCTTGCCCCAGGCTTCCTGGTGGTGGGCAGGACTTTGAAACTTTAAATGGATGCAACTTCTCCTAAACACAAGTAGCTTTTTAGAGAAACATGTGCATTATAGACCCTTGTCATGAAGATAAACTTACCAAGGTCTAGAGAACATTCTGAATTTACAGCTTTGTGAGTATACAAAAGCCAGAATGGCCTTTTAAATTGGACTCTTTCGCCCACACAAGTTGCTTTTGAAATAGGCTGAAGATGCAGATTTACAAGGCTAGACGGGCTTCCATACAATGCCTTAAACATCTGTTCGATGTCTAGGCCGATATGTGGCCGTACTCAGTTTCACAGGGAGGCTGTCGGTTTCTCCTCCCCCCGTTTCCTAACAAAACACCTAATTTCTTTTCCAAGCTGCTAGAAGATTGATTTGCTCAGATTCCCAAGAAGAAAGATATGCCAAACTCAGGACTGAGACAAGCCAAGTTCACCATGTGATCACCATCTGAATGACTGCCTTATGCAATCATTCCCAGGCTTCACGGGAGGCCGTTCTAACCTGGTTCCTAAGTACAAGTTGCATTGTTGGTGGAAGGGAGAAGGATCTCTTTGGTGGTGGCCCCCTATATATGAAGCACATTCCTGAGCGAAGTTTATGAGGTAGGTGTGTGTGTGTGTGTGTGTGAGAAAGAGGGAGGGAGGGAGGGAGGGAGGGAGGGAGAGGGAGAGAGATTTAGGTAGCAGGTTAAAACCGTTCTGTTTGACAAAGCTTTCAAGCTGTGGCATTAAGCTATCCCTTTCCTCATTCTGTGATCATGCATTTGCTTGCTAAAAGCCAGTATCTGAAAACAACCCTCACCGTTTGCCTGTCTTAGTGCAACCCCTTTTTCCTGGGCAAATCCTAGTTTAGCATCAATGACCAGCTTATCATTGAGCCAAGTCTGCCTCCTTCTTTACGCCTGCAATGCACTGCCCTGTTCAGAGTGAGAACTGAGTGAATTCCAAGATGCCTCATTATCCCTTAAGAAGAATTTGACCTCTGGGACAAACTGGAGGTAACATCAGAAAATGTGCAGTGGAGTGTCCCAGGGCTTTTTGAATGAACTGATGCAGCAATTGGAAGAGAAAGGAAAATTTGAATTGGGGCTGCAGTGCTGAAGAAGGAGGGTTTAGTTCTTTTTCGGTGCCATTTTTTAAAAAACCTGATCCCTCCCCCCCCCCCACACACACACACACGAATGCGCTGCTGCTTTTTGCACTACTGGAGAAAACTTGGCATAATTGTACATTTTGGCCTGCTTCACAGAGGTGAATTCAAGTAGGAAAAGAAAGGTGTCGGGGAATGCTTAAGTCCCTCCTTCTCCCCAGTATGATTTCCACAGTCCGAATGACATACGCCCACGTGGTCCTGGTCAGGCAAAGTCTGAGGCAGAGAGAGAAAGTGGGCAGCGAACACACCATCAGGGCTCATGTCCGAGTTACTGGCGGTTGGCAGACAAGCTGACCCTGCGCTGGAAGCACAAGCTGTTCTGCTTAGAGTAGCGCATCATCAAGCGGATCAGGTCCATTTGCGGGTGCTCCTCCTCTTACCTCTGATCCAGCCAGGACCAACTGTGTCCCGGTCCTTTCGGGTATGGAATATGTACTGTGTGGAATATGCTCTGCATTGGGCTGCCCTTGGAGAGCGTCGGCACTTCACGCCCTGGATGCTTTGCTCTGTGTGCGTCTCAGACCTGATCATTCCACTTACTCTGATTTCAGTGACTCCTCATTTGTCTCCGAGCTCAATTCAAGATGCTGGTTCTTATTGCTCAAACTCTCAAAGGTTGGGGACAAGATACCTGAAAGATACCTCCGCCCGTATCAGCCGGTCCACAGGTTACAATCTTGTCTTTTGTGTCCCGATCTCCATAGCTGCAGTTGCTTGGGAGGCAGGTGCCAGAATCTCAGTCCATCTAGCCCAGACTCTTGACACTGTCTGGAAGCTGTACCTGTCCAGCGTTTCTGGAAGGGATCTTTCCAGCCCTACCTGGAGATACCTGGGATTGAACCTGGGACTTTTTTTTCACAGAAAGGCTATGCTCTGCTCCTGAGTCAAGGCCCTTACCTATTCCAGGTGAAGCAGCCCTTCTTGAAGGAAACTAAACTCATCCCCAATGGTTGTTCATTGCGGCTGTTAATTTCCTTCCGATACTCTGCAAAGCCAAAGCTTTTCCGACTAGCAGTAAACACTTTTTTAAATTTCTTCTGGCTCTCAGTGATGTGCAAATAAAACACTGAAGTTTTAATTTCTTAATTAAGTAACATTCCTGGATCAGAACACCAATAAAGAAGGGCAGTTCAAAGGCAGGCCTTTCAGGACCTTGGAGAGAGATCAGGAAATGACTCAGGCACCTCCGTGGCACATGGTCTTGCTCTCAGCTATGGGCTTGTTTGTGTAGATCCTTCCAGGCCAACCACCCCTCTTAGGCTCCACCCTCTTGCTGAGTGGGGTGCCTTATGGGGTGCCCCTTTATTTCCAAGACCTTGCAGACAGCTGCCAACCTGTGCCCAGTTGCATTAGCCGCACAAGCAAGCAGTTCCACTAGAATGGCCCTTAAGGGCTACAGGCACGGAGAAGGGAATCCAATCTTGCTAATATCACATCTAACAACCTTTGGGTCATAGCCACAACAGTAGCTACAGGGGTCCTCGTTTATTACATTTCTGGACTCCCCAACTGATACAGTGGCACATTTGCTGAAGACAATTCCAGGCCTCTGGGAAGTAGGTGCACCTCTCCACCTTCTTTTGGAGACAGGCTTACACTCAGGAGCAAGTGAAGAGGGGTTTTACATGCAGACGTACACAGGTCTAGTCCTGGCATTGCCAGGATGTTTGGCTTTTTACAGCTTAGGCACCAGGTGTAAGAAAAGGCCTCGTTCTGCCTGAGGGGCTTAGAAAACAGCTGCCAGTTGGTGCAGAAGATGGTAGACCAGCTGTACAAATACTATGATCTGACGCGGCTAGAGACTATTTGCCCTCATTTGCATCTGGGCACCTCCTCTGAAAGCAAATTACTACGCAGGGCTTTTTCAGCCACTCTGAATCTTCCAAATCAAGCAATGACATTTCCACCACTAGCTCTCTCGACAACAGAGGGTGAAGAACTGGCTGTCAATCCGTATTATTTCACCCTGAATTTGATAGCACCACTGTGGCAGTGTTTCCTGAACACAGACAAAGTTACCTTTAACATCAGAGCAAGTTGCTAGTCTTCTTGTCAAGGAAAAGGAAGGTTTAACTACAAACCTGCAAAGCTGGTAGTTTCTCCAAAAGTGCGACAATTTTGTCTCCCAATCTTGAGGGCTTCCTCAGGGCAGGCGTGCTCATTTCGCTCTTAGACCAGCAGCACAAGATGCTGGCATAGTTACTGAAGGGATACCAGATCTGGAAGTTCATAATTTACAGTCCTTTGAGGAGTTATGTTTACGATGGTGTGAGAAAGTAGATAAGGGGATCTTTTCCTCTCCCTCCCAAAAAACTAGGACCAGCAGAGTCAATGCATTCTAAAAAATAATAATAATAAAGCAGGGCCTTCTTCATAGAATGCTTCGCTAAACTACGGAACTTCTGCTCAGCAGATGTTGCAATGCTCACCAGCTCATTGAAGGGAAAACTATCAATGCCCAAAAGCCCTGATGGCCATATTTTCTCTCCAAATACAGGATGTCGATGCACAACCATCACTGGGGAATTTGGGAAGCAGGCTGTCCTCACAACTATCTCCCGGGACCTGGTGGACACCTGACAGGCCACTGTGTGATCAGAAAGCTAGACTAGATCAATACTTGGCCTGATCCAGCACAGCTCTCCTTAATTCCGGTGTTCGCAGACTGGAAATGGTTTGCCCTGCATGACAATCGTCCTTCTCTTCATGCTTTATTTACTTATTTTTACAATTTCACAGGCAATGTCAACGATCAGATGATACAATCGGGCAGGACATCGACAACACATGGTCTCAAATTTTACATTCCTTGGATAAGCTATTCCAGCTCATGAGAAATATCTTCCAGATGTTCCTAGTAAGAGTGTTCCTGGGCTTTCTTTTCCCATGAATCAGGAAGCACACGAGAACTAGCCCCATCCCCGTTATTTCATGTATTGAGGGGATACATGAAAGAATCTTGAGGGAGGTCTTAATTTTGGAAGATTCCTCTCGCACCTGTTCAGTACAGGTTACAAGGGAGTAAGCAAAGAAAAAGTAAATTAATCATAATAAAATAGCAATTGGAAATACCGGCCACAAAAACCACAATCTCACATGTTCATGGTAAACAAGTTCTAAGCGCATGCTGGTTTTTCTGCCCTCACTCACATTTTTGGCCTTGGTAAATGGATTAAATTCAGGGAGCAGGGGAAAATGCATAACCAAGAGCTATTACCTCGAGGAATTTATTGTTAGAAAGGGAGAGTTGATGCCAACTGCCCACTTTAAAATCCTTTTGGTGCGTATCTATAAATAGCAGATCATCTGCCCTGCAACTGACCACCTTAAGCTCAGCTCCCATGCAATAAGGAGCAACAGAGAGAAAAATAATAATTCCTGCAAGGTTCGTGAATGGAATAGGTTTCTGCGCAAGCTTTGAGCAATCTATGCAACCTTAAAAACTATCTTGTGATCATCTCAGAACACAGAAAAGGCCCCAAAGGATGTAGAAGCATAATGGACCAGAGAGAGCTCTTGTGCTAAACATTTCCAAGTCTTTGAAAAGATATGAAACATGGCACAGGATTTTTCCCTTCCATCAGTGTCCCGTGGGTTTCTTCCCCCTCACCGCTGCTTCGTCCTGCAGACCTTTCCATCTTTCTGGTGACTGGTGTACATTTGGGTCTATTTACATATTGATTAAATTGCACCCACCTAAAATCAATTCAAATGACATAGTGCAATCACATCAAGAACCTTAATTCCATTTATCCTCAAGTTTGAGGTTCTTTCCCCCCACTCCAATCATAACCCTTTATTTCATTTCATTTATTTCATTTCTATGCGAGTACAACCCAATAACCAAAGCTCTCTGGGTAGGTCACAAAAACTGCAACATAAAATAGCTAATATAAAAATTTTTATGTGCAAGAAATTAAAAACACAGTTCAAGCTCCCACATAACAATTAAAATGAATTATTCAGGCCCAAACCAGGGAAATGGGGAGTTGAAGCCCTGACAAATGCCATCACAAGCCTAGAAGTAGAGAACTCTTCATCAGGCACTGAAAAGATGGCAGGGTTGATGGAAGGAGCTCTCACTCAGAAAAGTATTCTGCAAGAAGATGGCCACCACCAAAAAGACTCTCTCCCATGTGAACATAACTTTTACGCATTTGGGTGTAGCTTTCTCCTAATACATGCATTTTTGCATGCAGTTTTGCCTAATGGGCCTTTTCTTTGCAAATATTCTTCCTAATATAATGCACTTTATATCTCATTTTCACCAAAATGTACATTTTTGTATGCCATTTCCCCTAACACAAGCGTTTTGCATGCATTTTTATTGGAGAAATCCTTTGCGCAAGTGTAGAGAATCGTGAATTTTAAAAGATGACTAATTTTTGGTTCATGTGTTGGTTTGAACATATGGAATCAGGTCAGTTCTCATTAAACTGTGAACCAAACAAATTTCTTTACCACCGCTAGAGATAAATTAACAACTGCACCAAGCACTGTTATGTTCAATATTCTGCAGGATTAAAATACAAATCAGTAGGAAGAGCTTGAAGTTGGGATCATAACTGTTGTATCTATAAAT
This sequence comes from Varanus komodoensis, assembly GCF_004798865.1. Lineage (NCBI taxonomy): Eukaryota > Metazoa > Chordata > Lepidosauria > Squamata > Varanidae > Varanus > Varanus komodoensis. The sequence continues at coordinate 870,090 of NW_025335817.1, forward strand.
GAAAACTGGACTCAAACATTGCCTGCATTCGGAGAACATAATAATCCACACTCACAGGTGGACTGTGGGTTGTTCCTGAACCACGGGCTCTTGTGTCGTGCGAATCCAGCCACACTAACAAGCCACAATTTGTCAATCTCAAACAAGCCATGAAGAGAACCCAAGGTCTCTTGTTGGGTTGTCAACTGTGCGTTGTCCACTGTGCTTTTCTCTGCTGATTCAGACTACACAACGACCCACAATTCAACAACAATTCATGGTTCAGCAACAACCCACACTACTCAGCCCCTACTCAGCCCTTCAGTGAGAAGTGCCCATGTCGCCCAAAACCAGCAAAGGAGTCCAAATGTCAGGAAGAAAGTAGTTTAAGGTCAACATGTTGCACCGGATGCAAACTTGTGCTGAATAAACTGCAGAGATTAAGTGGACTTTTCTACTTCCCTGTCCTATCATAACTCCTATGGATCCCTCTGGACCCTTCAAAATGCTACTCAAAGAACAAATGAAGGAACCTTCATGGAAGACCTTCTCCACCAGTGGAAGGAAGATTCTGCCTACAAGCTGGATTCAATAGGACAGACAAAAATAGGTCTCAACTCAACTCAGCTCATGGAATACATTGGCAAAAATAACTGTCAGTTCCCGGAGACTTCCAAGAAAAGTTCTGTTAAGGACCTGCCAGGGGTGGTTGAAATCTGGGAATGATGCATTCAATTGCTGCTCACCTTGCTATTGGAATATTCATGTAATTCACTCCCGTAAATAGAAATATAACACAGAAAATCTTATATATGTTTGCTCGAGTTCAGCCGAGAGAAGCCTGGCACTCCCGTTGTGTCTGGCTCATGAAGAAACACTTAGGATGATGGAAGAAGTAATTGGCATTGTCACTGGTTATGCAAATGAGGACTACAGTTTTGGTTCATTGAATCGGTTGTTTGATGGCATTGCGTTTATGTACAAAATGTAAATCTCATCTAATTAACACATGCCACTGGGACAGATTCTGGGACAGATTTCGAGGGAGACAATAATTGGGACAAACTTAATTAGACATAGAGGCACCCTCCAAGATACGGACACAAATAATGGTCAGTTGGTTACACTGTGCTAGGAAATATTTGTAATGGCTGCAGACACCTAAAGAGAGAGAGAGACGGTGGAAACAATTCAAAAAATCCCTTAATTATCCTGTGGATAGAAAGAGAGAAATATTTGCCTTGCCACTGGAGCAGCAAAAGCTGATTAGATCACACCCAATTAAAATGCTAAATTTTGATTAGCTCATGGCCAATTCAGGGTCCCAATAACATTCCCACTGTTTAAAGAGTTCCATTAAAAATATTTTGGAATATTTCACATTTTTGAGCTCCAGCTGTGCTTTCAGGGGAAGCAATAACATCAGATGTGGGGTCTGAATCCATTTATCACATTATTTCCGATTATATTCGCCTCCGCGCCACCTCTTTTCCTGCCTGGCCTCAGCCTCCACGGCACTGACGTTTTAATTAAACCACAGCCGTGCTATAAAACTACATTGCTGTGAGGCGAACTCCGGCTACGAGGCAATATTTCATGGGCCGCAGTGAGTACAGTGTGGAACCATATGGCTGGTGGGGGAAAGAGTTGGGTGGAAGGGAGACAGAAATTAAAGAAATCTGAACAACAGGCAATTAAAGTGGTTAGCTAAAGATTCGGTGGCAGTTAAATGCTACATGTTAAAAATTACGCCTGGATGCACAACAGTCAAATGCACATCATTTCTGCAAGCTGCTTATTAATTAGAACATGCTGGACTGAGCGCAATCTAAACTTTGTTTTTAGTTCTCCACTGGGTGGACACGGGCGGCCTTCGTTTGGGAGAAGGGAATACACAAGACAGGGTGGAGGCACATGGGAAGAGATGAGATAAGGGGTTGGATCCAAACTTAGTTATGTGGAGAGGAGGCCCATTGGAACATGTTTCTCAGGAGTGGAGTGGGACAAATTCATCAGTTTTGGTTTGGGTTTTTTAAAAAACATCTCAGATTGTTTTCTTATAGAACGAGGGAGCGATTGAAGCCCATCCATCTGCTCTGTGGAGCTTGTGGCACACACACACACACACACGCGCACACACACACACACACAGAGGGAGGGGAGGGAGGGAGAGGGGGGTGTTCGCGATCTGCCCTTCCTTTATCCTCGGATGCTTTGCAACTGAACACATGACTCTTTAAAGGATCCTAGATCAGTGTTTCCCTCCCACTCTCCTCCCACAGCGCAGGCATCAAGGATTTCGCATTATTCCTTCTTGGATCATGCATCTGGATTTAACAAGTATGGAGTACAATCGATCATCCAACTGACAGAGTCTCCAGTGCCAGCACCACAAACATGGCAGAAAATACAGGGATTCGATCCAAGACCTTTAAAAACCGGGGACTTGTAGCCCTTTGCCCAGCTGGAAAAATGTGTCCGTTTCACTTTCTCCCTCTAATCCCTCTGGCTAACTTGTCCCACTCATCCAATGGGATCTACTCTAAGTATGACCAAATCTGGATCCAAACCATTCAAAGTGAGCTAAGTAACTAAGTTGGTGAAGATGCAGCTTTCCCCAATCTTGTGCCTTCCAGACACATTTGGACTGCAAGACCCAGAATTCCCAGTCAATGACTCTGCTGCATGGGAATTCTGGGAGTCGTGTGGCAAATGCCTCTGAAGCCCACCAGGTTGTGGAAGACTGGCTAAGAGCACGGCAGTAGTGAAGAGGGGTGACGGGAGAAGTTCTCTGAGGGACACAACAGACATTACTTCCGTTCTGTATCAAGCAGGACTTCTTTTGCTCCTAAGCCTTCTTGTTGTTGTTAGTCCCGAAGTCATGTCCAACCCATCGCGACCCCATGGACAACTATCATCCAGGCCTTCCTGTCCTCCACCATTCCCCGGAGTCCACACAAGCTCACACCAACTGCTTCAGCGACTCCATCTAGCCACCTCATCCTCTGCCGTCCCCTTCTCCTTTTGCCATCTATTATTCCCAGCATTAGGCTCTTCTCCAGGGAGTCCTTCCTTCTCATTAGGTGCCCAAAGTATTTGAGTTTCATCTTCAGGATCTGGCCTTCTAAAGAGCAGTCAGGGTTGATCTCCTCTAGGACTGACCGGTTTGATCACCTTGTGGTCCAAGGGACTCGCAGGCGTCTCCTCCAGCACCACAATTCAAAGGCCTCAATCCTTCGGCACTCAGCCTTCCTTATGGTCCAGCTTTCACAGTCATACATTGCAACCCTAAGCCTTAGCTACTGCTAATAAGGGTTTTAAGTGAAAATAGGCAGGTGGAAGGGGGTCATTTCTGTTCCTGGTCCTTTTGGCTTTCTCCCTGCCTCCTCTGACTTAACCCCCTCAGCTCAGGATGCAGCCCCCTGAGGGCCCCCCAAAGCTGAATGAGGTCCTTGGGCCGAGTGATGTTCCCTGTACATACTCGCTGGGGTGCAGTCCAACTCACGTCCGGTCTGAAAAAGTCCTAAACCATCCTGGCATTGCCCAACCAGTACGGATGGCTAAAGAAGGCAAGAGTCATGGGTGTTGCTTGTCTTAGCCTGTTTTGTCCCACACTGTTTCCTCCCCAAAGGTAACAATACAGGAATTCCAGAATCAATGCAAGCGAGGCGGAGAAATGTAAAGAACGGGCTTGTGATGATCAGAGGAGCTGCAATCCTGTTCTGGGGAAAGAACAAGCAGCATGCTTCCTGACGTCATACATCCACAAACCCACCACCAAAGAATTTCAAAAGCAAATTGTAGCAACTACCATTTCAATGGTTTTGGTAGGTGCTCCCCCAAAACGGACAGTTAGAAGTAACAGCACAAATAATTTAAAAAAAAAAAATCTCCCAAAGCTCTCCAGGTTTTGGCCTCTTGTTGTTGTTTTCAGAATCAGTCCAGGGTTTCTAAACATCTTCAGAGCATAATTCAACTCATATCAACTCCTTTGTCACCAAAATGTCGCTGACAGTGGATTGTACAGGAAGGGAAGGGAATTACAGAACAAAAAGGATCAGAAGCTCATGGGGGTGGGAAGGGAATTGGACCATTTTGTGCCCAGGAATGGATGAGAAGTTTGTTTTTGTACAGTTATGATCAGCAGTTGCCAAGATTTGCAAAGTTCTGCATTTTTGCAATCAAGAGAACTTGAGCTTTTAAAAAGGTAGAGAGAGCAAACTGACAGCTCCATCCATCTTGGACGGGCAAGAATTCCATCCCAGTTCCTATCTGATCAGAATTCACAACATTTGCAAATTTCTTCACTTTTGGGAAGAAAGAACTAGAGATTTAAGCAATTCTAAAGTAAAAAACAAAAATGAATTATGTCTGCAAGAGAAGCTTATGACAGCATCTAACTTAACTTGGCTTACTCTGATCCACTTGATTTCCAAATAGGGAAAGAACTTGACATTCCTGGCAAAGCAAGCTCAAGTCTTATCATGCATTCGAGATCTGTTTCCGTCTATTTTTTATCAGTATTTACCCAGTTTGTACCTTCCGGACCAAAGACAGACTCAGAAGCAATCTGCAGCAAAAGTACATGCATTTCCAAACTTGCTTTATGATTCACGTACAAAAAATATGTTCAACGGTATGCAAACATATGGCAATTGTACATTAAGAATGGGGATGCCTGCAAAATGCTTATGGGTGCTTTAATATATGTGGGAGACGATGCATATACTTCAGAGATGCACCACTTGATGATGCACTGAGCAAAAAATGTTCGTGCAGTTGTGCGTGCAAAGAGAAATGCACACGGACTTGATTCAGACCAAGTTCTGAGAGAGCCCTGGCAACTTCGCATTCTGCTAATTCGGACTTCCCCGTTGTAGGCAAATGCCTCTGCCCATTGCTAATTCTCTCTACCTCAGATGTTTTGGAAGCCATGCTGCTTTAGTAAAAAGACATTTTGTTTTTCTGGAAGTCGCATTACAGAATAAAATGTATTCTGTATTAAATCCTTTAAGAGCTAACCACTTAGTTTTCATGGGCTTGGATCTTTTTTTGTTAATGTGATTTATTGCTGAGATTGAGGACTCCTACCCTAGTACAAAGCAGAATCCAAGAAAAGAAGAAAATACTGAGTTCAGCAGCTTTCTTTGGGCTGGAAACTTAAAATGATGTCGTATGTTTATCCAAGAGAAAATATCACCTTTCTTTCATTAGAATTAAAGCCTTAAATTGAAAGAAAACACATATAAAAACTGAGGTCATTCAGTGAAGGGGGGGGGACTTTTTGGTTACACGCTCAGTGCCTTGAGAGACCACCCAAGGAAACTAGGAAAAAATGCAACTTTCTCTTCAAAGAAATTCCTTAGATAAATAAATGCTGAGCAGGGGACAGACATTCACTTGGATGGCAGAGACAGGTGAGGCCTTTGAGCACCACCCTTCAAAGCAGGAGTCCAAGGTGATAAGGGCAAAATGCCCAGTCGTGGTGGCTTACAGTGGGAGAATGAAACCGTGGCCCCCAAGACTCAGAGAACAGCTCAGTTTCTTGCTCTGTTCCAGTCACAGTGATGCCCTCGGACCCCTTCTTCCGAGTTACCCTTCCAATCTTGCCCTCCTCCACCTGCACACCTGGATGGCTGTTGCAGCTGCCCCACTCATCCAGTCTTCTGTAGCCTTGGAGCTAGAAGGGAGAGGGCAAGAGGAGGAGGAGGAGAACACGCTCCGAGTCCATCTTCATCTCTCTTCCACATACCAGCAATCAGGGAGTAAGCATCCCATTGCATACAAGCCACGTGGGAAAAATGATCCAGAAAGAGGAACATGTTCATCCACAACTCGGTGCCACAGGACGTGGATATTGTGTGCGTGCAAAAACTCGGACAAACAGAAAAGATCTTGTATTAAAAGAGTTCTTTACTTCACTTTCCCAAGAAATAACACATTTGTTTGGAGTAAGTTTGCCAGTCTCTGATTATAAGTCTCTGAGACTCGTATTTCCAGACCAGGAAATACAAGGTTCAGAAGCATCACTAATCTGAGGATCGAATGAAGTTCTATGTCAGTTTGAGATTCGTGTGCTTTTACTTGCATACATGGAAACGATGCTCTTCAAATGTAGGAAGATCTGTGCCAATGTGCTTTACCTTTTCTTTTTGCAAGAGTTTTTTTAAGCGAAAAACAAAGGGCAGCACAATTCTGATAATCCACCAAACTGTCCTTAATCAATTAACCTCTGATGTATTGAACAAGGGTTCCAGTTCTAGGCATGTTTATAAGTCCTAGAATTCCCAGTACACCTCAGGGATGCTGGGGATCATATTACTTTATTTTTTTAATTAAAGAATGAACCCAAAGGAGCTTGTGAGAGGCGCTAATCCTCCTCTTTCTCCTGATCCTATCTTCACAACAACCCTGTGAGGTAGGTCAGGCTGAAAATCAGAGACTGGCCCAGAGCCGCCCAATAATTAGGAGCTAAAACCTGGATTCCCAAGTCCTATCCTGGTTTTCTAACCACTGTGCCAACTGGCCCTCTTTATAGGACTGTACTGCTTTTTGCATAGGGTTCAGCTCTCCAGTACGGTGACCTGAAGGTGAGGTCCGTAGGTGAGGCTGAGTTGTGCCAGGTTAGCCAATTTATCCACTTAGGCCCGGCTTGACTGCCTGGACTGGCAGTACCTGCCCAACTGCTCAATTTTCCCATCACTGGCAGCCTGATCCTTCATGCGGCTTGATCAGGGACGGCCTATTTACCTCTGCTGACAAAGCACAAGCGTGTGAGCTCCCGCCATGAGCAATTGCCACAGCGACAAACAAAAGAACCTCGAAGAATTGCCTACTTGTAAATGCCGCTTTCCCCGAGTAACACCATTCTCGGGACACCTGTTGCAGGCAGACAAAATGTTCTCCCCCGCCCAGGAACACGCAGGGTGTGTGTAGGGCAATGGTGCTACATTCCCATACGCCATCAAGACAAGGAGCGCCGCCAAGGGAAGGTGCTCAGCCATAAACCACCCAGCTAATGAAAGTGCAAATTATCCCATCCATTAATTAACATGCTGAGATAATTAGTTACTTTCCAACCTGAACAATTCCAGTCAAAAGGCCTTGAATGGGGCGCTTCCCATCCAGCAAAGAAAAGCCTTCACACACGGCTGATTCCAGTCCTCCTCAGAGCTCTGGCCGCCTCACCAAAAGGTTGGCTTTTCATTTTTCACAGACACGCAAACTCCTTGACCTTCGTTCGGTCTGGCAAAGACAAACCCAAGCTGATTGGGACACTACGTTCTTCCACCAACGTCTTGCCTGAAAGGAATCGTTCTTTACCGGGGAGACATCTCCGTGAAGTTCAGCAGCTGCTATCAAATTCTTCCAAGAGGCACACTAATCTTAGAATAATTAAGCCATGTTTGTTTTCCCACACACACTTATAAAGGAGACAATCATCGGAAGGCCTCCTGTTCCAAGCCGAGCTTTGCATTCTTCCAGCTGGGTCAGGTTCCTTGCACCAGTACATTGTCATTCCAGGCTTTGCATTCACGCTGTGTGCAGCAAATGATATCTTCAAACATGTCGGAGAGGCAAGGATTTCCAGCAGCCAGTGTCAGACAATAATTCTCAACCCATGCAAATCGTTCCTTTCAAAGCCAGAACAAAAATAAAAATGGCCCATCTTTTCCCTTTAAGTTTAGAATGCATGGGAGAGCTTTTGACAATATAACGTCAATGCAAAACCAAAGACTTTGGGCTTTTGCCTTTTTATCCATTGAAAAGCAACAACACTGTCTTGTTTCCAGACAGGAAAACATTGCATGCCTCGTAGCTACTCTTCTTTCAGTGCTAGTTTTGCTTGATAATCCGTCCTTTTTTAGATGGAAATGCTATGAGATTTTAAGCACAGTAGAAAGCTTCCCCCTCACGGTTCTGGGTGTCTTTATTGCTGATAAAACATCAGGCACAATTCCACAATTTTCTTAGGGGACGCAGCTCGCTCTGTGGTTGTTTTGGGGCAAGCAGGTTTGTAGATGTTTTTTGTACTTCTTAACTTCATTTCCTTTATTTTGCAATGATCGCACTTTTATTTCATCTCTGCATTCCATTGATTCGATCCATTGTAATTCTGCCTGCAAGCGGATTTAAATACCATTGCCTGCTGTACATCGAATCAAATAAATGAATAAAGAAAGCATGTGAACTTCCCACATTGGCAGATGGACCAAGCTGCAATTGCCCTTTAGACTTCGCACTTTCCCAAATCCTGTGATGCAGTTCATGTCTCAACAACACGTACAATTCCCATTTCAGAGGAAATGCCCCATGGGAATGCCTATTTTTAGGAGAAATGGCATACCAGCATGTACATTTGAAAGGAAATAGAATAAAAACGAAATGCATTAATTTCCTAATAAATAAATACATACATACTTCACGGACTGTCATTAAACAGAAAAGATTTCTGAAGAAACACAGGTGACACCCCCATCCCATGGACAGGAAATAACCCGAGTCTTCCAACTCAATCTCTAAATATCAGGGATGGCGAACAAACAACAGAGGTGGGTTCTTGATTCCATGCCCTGTTTGCAGGTTCTGAGATGCATCTGGTTAACTACCATGGGAAATAGGATAGCAAGTGGACCTCATTTGGTTTGATCCACAAAGGCAGTACCTAAGTCATTTTTTTTGCTAGCCCTTACCCAGAGACAGAGTTGCGCAATGCAAAACCAGAATTTAAAGTCAGCCTCTACCAATTCAGGATAATTAATTGAGTTCACATCCTCTGACATTTGTACTGATTTGAATTTTACAGTGGAGTTATAACTGTAAAATAATGTATACAGAAATATATACATTAGGGGAAATCTCTATGTTAAAGGAAATATCATTCAAAATGCATCCGGTTAGGGAAATGGCTTGCAGAAGATGTGCATATTAGACAAACTGTGTGCAAAATGCAAAATCGGGAGAAATGGGCCCAGACCGTGCTTACACATTTTCGTGCAATTGTTTTGTTCTGTTTTCAAACCTCACAGTGAAGGACAATTTTTAAGAATGCAGAAGTTTCAGACGGTCAAGCTAAAGAGAAGAAAAATGAGCAGCTGAAAGAAACTGAAAAGGAGAGAACTATCCTTTCCAACTTTATCACTCGCCATGACTCCTTCTTGAATATAAACTAGAGCAGAATTTCAAGCCTACTACAGACATGATTGTTTCCAACAGAGTAGATCTGAACGGTATTTTTAATGCAGAAAATCAGCTTTTTCCTACAGCTACATGTTAGGTTTGGATTGGTTGGGATCCAACTCCATAGTAAACTATATCCTTTTAAGAAAACTGAAAAGACCAGCAATGCAGTAGACAAATGCTGCATTGAGACTGTGAAGGCTTGTGACATGAGCCTTAAAAGAGCTATTTGTATTTAAGAATGAGCCTTCAGTTTCCCCTCACAATGGCAAGTCAATACCAGCACTATTTAAATGTATTGCTCCGTATCCCCTGCACTTGTGAAATCTCTCCCCAGTGCTTCATTTCTTAGAGTCAATTTGTTGAAGCATACGCCATGACTCTATGGGAGGGAAGGAGTGCGGGGGAGAAGTACCATCAGGCCTTGAAAGACCAATTGAGATTCCTAGGAATCTTGGACTTCCCTGAAAATTAAAAGCAAGTTCCTAGTCCTTATGATTGCCGTGATGTGCTTGGAAATAGGTTCCTGAAGACTGGGAATGAATGCCCACATACAGCCCACTTCATCTCTCACAACCAGCACAAGCAGCTCCATTTGTTCTTGGTACAGCACCTGTCTTGGGGCAGATAAAATAAAACATACAAGCGGCTCCTGAAATCCCTGCCATTTCAATAAACACCTTGCGTGTGACGTGGTAGATGGCCGAGCTGAGAATACGTATGTTATCATCCTCCCTGGTTGCAAAGAATGAGCTATTTATTTCTTTGCATTGGGGCCCTTTTCTTTTTATTTCAGTTCTTTTTTGATAAGGACTTGGCAACATTCTCTGGTGTCTTCTTCTCTGGGATGGAAAGAAGTTGGGCAGTTGGCTCTCAAATGCAAGAGAGAGCAAAACAGAAATGGATTTTCTCATCCCTGGGCTAGCTTTGTCTCTAGACCTTGCAGGCTCATAAGTGCATGCCCAATTTTAAGCTGGCGGGGGCAGGAGGCAGAATCCTTTGCGCAGGCAAGATACCCTTAGTGAAGACTGACAGCATCATATCTGCATGCCGAAAAGAAATGAAAAGCAGGAAAAATGTTGCAACCCGAACAGGAAAATTCCAGCAAGTTGTGCTTGGTTAATGTGCTTAGCCTGAGATAAATAAACCCAGATACCATATGAATTATTATTCTTTTTAAAAATGCCCTATGGTTTCGTATAAAACATGGGCCTTGTTTTTATTAGGTGCAAATCTTAATTCTCCCAAAATTACAGTGAGAGTTGGGATAGAAGCGGTGACGCAAGTGCAGAAGTTGGCTTCGCAACACGAAAGGGGGGTACAAGGTTATTACTATTGCTCAGAAAGATGAATTTGGAGCTGTTTTCACAAGTGATGCTTAGAAGGCCCTTGTGTCTCTAATGCCATTTTTAAAACTTGTTAATACAGTTCAATGGGGCATGTAAAGCTGAAAGCATCTCTTTTCTTTTATTTCAATTATCTCCTTGGAAAGGAGGCTGTTAAAGCAAACTAAACGCCAGCGTTATGATATAGAAACATAGGAGAGGCAGAATTCCTTTGACAGAGACATAATTGCAGTGGGAATTTAATTTTATGGCCTTTACATTCCGTGATTCCACATTGCCGCTCATACAGAAGGAGCTTAAAGAGCCTGCCATCTTGACTTAAAGATCTTGCCATCTAAACAACAGCATCAGCAAAGTGTGTGGAGACAGGAACACCTTCTTAGGCTTGGTTCCAGGCTGAGTCCCAGTATGGCCAGAGATCTGGGAGGCATCACTGAAAAGATGGGTCTGCGGGAGACCTGAAAGAAGCAAGAGAGGGGACTGCACCCAGAAGCCCTGGGGTGCCCTTCCATGTATCCTGGGTTGCAAGGAAGGAAAAGCGAAATCAGTCCATGTTTTTTGTTTTTAACATTTCTGTCCATGTTGTGGCCCTCAAGAGGGTCCCCAGAGTTCAAAGACCCCAAGAGGGTCTTCCAGGTTCAAAATACAATTACTGAGCAAAGCACAACTACAAAAGAGCCAGGAATTTACTAAAATAGCAGTGGCAGAGGGACAGATAACTGCCTGGTAAATTTAGAGTAAGATATTAAACCTAGGAATGCTAGAGACATCTGAAATGGATTTACATGAACTCGGGTTTCATGAATCCAACCTGTAAGTGGAGTCCACAGAAGATCAACATTTTCCAGGCCACGAAAATCTGTGGACTTCTCTTTTTCTTTTTACTTCATGTAATAGTATACAACTTTACTTGCATGAAAATATGAGAAGCTACTGAAAAATATCCTAATATATTGGACTTTTAAAAGCACACACAACATGTCGAAGACATAACATGCCAACAAAAATTCTTTAAATTGCGGTGGACTTTGCTGCTTACTTTTTCCGAGGGAGGGAAAAATCTGATTTTATCAATGAGTGGATGAAGGAACCAACGGGTGCTCAACCAGCTGTGAAGCACGGATGAAACAAAATTCACACATCTGTGATGAAACCACATCAGAGGTGGGACGGGGTGTGGATTTGCAGGCATACAAGTCAAAAGCAGCCTTCCTGGGTTCCCGCTGGACATGGTGGCAGGGAATTATGGGAGCCGCTGCTAATACGCTTGAAGGGCACCATGTTGGAGAAGGCAGCCCGAATTCCCTGCTATTTAGCATTATTGTAGCCTTGGACCATCAGGACCAAATTGATGGGCAAAAGCTCTGACACTTTTCCTTAATCCCTCAAGTTATCGGCAGATAGTGACTCTCAACAAACACAGATGTATTAATCTTGTTGATTCTATTCTGCCTACATGCTAACCAAACGTAACACTGGATCATTTCTGAAAGCTCGAGATGAATTGAATTTAAGATTGGTCAAATCAGAAACAGAAAGAAACCGATATTGACAGATTCATCCATTCCTCACTGGAGAAGAGCCCAGTTGAAACAGAATAAATGAATTGTTGGCATTATCAATTACGGCTTGAGTTAATTTCACTTCATTACAGTCCCATCTTTACTCCTTAATGGCAAAGACAGATTTGTTGAGCTTTTTTCTTCTAGCTCACAGCCCCATACAAAAACAGATGCCAAAATTTTGTTTGTCTAGACACAGATACGTATAGCCATCCATGTTTTATATACATGCTGTGAAAAAGACCAAATATATATATATATATATATATATATATATATATATATATGCATCCTGCACGTGTTCTCCATTTCTCATTTGGCACCAGAACCAAAACATTGTATGCCTTGCCTAGAAGCCAAACTTCACATAAGGTATCTATTCTAAAAATGGACAAGCTGAGGAAGTGGGTCTCACAGCAACATGACAAAAATTAAATGTTCCACAAGAGTTTGCTTCCCACCCTCGATCCAGTATGGTTTTGTTTTCCACTTAGCAGGTTCATATAGACAACCATGAGAGGAATCCGGCCGTTTTCCCTCCCCGAAGGAGAAGATGGCCCTCCGCAGCATCCACTGAGCACTCACTGGAGTTGAAAGCATTCTCTACAGCCGGGTTATACTGGAGAAGCTGTGCTACACACTGAAGGAACCTTCAGTGCTTCCAACTTGGCTACCTTCACCATGAAGAGATTTAGTGCAGGTCTCTTGCAGATGCAGCTAAAAGCTGGGATAATGTGAACGGGGCATAGGGCACGCTGCGGGAGAGTGAAGTATTTCAGCTGCTCGGATTGCAAGAGGCAGGAGAGGATCGCAGGGTGGAGTGCTAATTGAAAGAGCTCTGCTCCACAGACAGAGCGGGTTCCCCATTTTCCCTTTCAGAAAGCACAGAGACTAGGGTCATACAACGCAACAAGCAACTGTGTGGCTACCACTGCCCAGAGTTCTTTGCCAGGATCTCCCCAAGTGGATTCTATACTGCGGTGTTTTTCACCCTCCCCACTCAGTCCTCCACTGTCAGCGTGTATCCCGCAGCCACCGTGCCAGAAATTCAATCCCAAGCTGCATCACTCCCTGCCTCTTCCTCATTGTTCCATATGTCTGCTACCAGGAAGAAAACGATAGCAGAGACCTGATGGCTGAAGACATTCCTAGATGGCTGCTTTTCCAGGGGAATCTATGGTAATAGCATAGCAGGACCATGGAAACCATTGCTAGAAGCAGCCACTTCTGCAGCCACTCTTGCCAGGGGACTCTATGGTGTTTCCATACAAGCAATAGGCAATCCTTGGTCTGGACAACTGGAGAAGCCATGGTGAAATGTGCAAACCTTAGAACAGACCATTGATTCTCTCTGTAGTTTCAGAAAACTAATCCTACCATGCAGAGACTTTGGAGCTGCTCCCTGCTGACCCGAGACAGTAATATTTCATCAGAGCTTCTCATGTGATGCACACCGGGTCATGTTGTAGGAAAGGAGGGGAGCTGAGCCACCAGGAAGCCTCAGAGCAGTTGGGATAGGAGAATGGGGGAGAAATTCACACTTCCAAAACAAATCTCGGTTATTTGTATTATCTCTCCAAACTTTGCAATAGAATCCTCCAGTTCTCCCAGAGGAAATAACATTCAAAATGTACTCTGTTAGGAAAAATGCTTGCAAAAATGTGTACATCAGTCAAAATGCATCTATTCAATACAATAGTTTGTCTCAGGAGATGGTGCACAAAATTCTTCTGAATTTGCATGCAAACTTCAGGTCAAACCAAACTTAAAACTTGATAAATTCTCAAAGTTGGAGATGAAATGAACTTAAGATTGGAAAAATGAGTAACTGATTGAAAGCAAAACCAGCAGATTTATCCATTCTTACCCTGTAGTTTTGTAGGATAGCTGAGTTGTATGGTGGGAGGTGGCCCTCAGATCGCTTTGCTTGGGGCCTAGAGGGTCTTAAACCGACCCACATCTGTAAGGCCAATTAAATATTCTCTTAGGAGTTACTGGAAAGTAGACGCCATCTTGAGCTTCTTGAGGGCTCCTACATTATGTTACATGGTCATGATGGTGAAGATGATCTTTGGAGTCCAGGCAGTAGGTGGACACCAAATTTCCCCCATCCCAAATCCCTTTACATGCATCATTGCAGGGCAAACAATTCTTTCTTCCCACACTCTGGAAATCCCTGGGACGAAAAGGAACTTGACAGCCACTGGAACTCACTGAATCACCACCAATGGTAGGGTTTGCACCACCATGTTCTCAATTCGCTGCCATCAGGTGTGCAGGAAGACTGATGTAATTGTGTCAGAAGAATATTTCTCCCACTTCTCTCACCTCCAGGAGGAAATGCTTCTTCTGTATAGATGCCCACCACTTCCTGGGGCTTTTTGATGACCTTCCCAATTTTAACAGCCATTCCTTCAAAAAGAAAAGAGAAGAGAAGAGAAGAGAAGAGAAGAGAAGAGAAGAGAAGAGAAGAGAAGGGGATATGCCACTGCAGAGATGGCTGAACTAGTTCTAGCTTCGTCTTGGCAAACTGACAGAATCAGATTTTGTGTACATGCATTTGTGCACATTTGCAAACATCCACTGTTGCACACTCCTTACATTACACACGGAAATATCCCCAAACGGGATGCTTTCACCTTTCAGTGTATGAGGGTAATGTGTGTTTCTGATTGGACTACTTTTGTGTAAAATTACAGAATTTTGTTAAACCATCTGGAAGCCCACAGAATCGATTTAATTCACCAAAATCCAGTTTGCTGCAGAATACGCAAGTTGGATCCTTCAACATGTCAAATTCATTTCTTGCAAGATTTATCCTTCTATGCATCAGCCTAGGATGCAAACATAAAGAAGCCTTCCTAAGCTTTCTGGAATGTTCCAGAAAGATGCTCATTGCTACACTCTTCACCATGTGCGTGGTACATGCATTTCTGAAAACCGCATCACTTGCCCATCTTCTGTGACCAACCTGTGTTCTTGTCCAGCGCAACCTGGTTGATGAATTAGTTGCTGGATGGCTTGAGCCAATTTGTTCAGAATTCTGGCTCTCTTCTCACTGACGGTTTTCTCATTCCAGTTCATAATATCACTGCTCAGCTTGCATCTGGCCTTTTAACAATAAAAACCTCAAGGCAAAGACGAGGATCTGGCAAGCGAACGTTCAAACAAAAAGCACAGAATAATAGGATGAATTTGTTACACTTTTCAGGCCCTTGGTTGATGCTCTAAAGACTCTGGCATAGTTTTGGTTTTGAAGAGTGGTGTGCATTCCTTCAAAATGTGGAAGATGTTATCCAAATATCCTTTATCAGGGCAAGATTAACCATGTCGTCACCATTCTGGGGAAACAGCTTTTAGAGGACTGAATGGTCAAACAGCCATGTTTTTTTTTCCCCCATGACTCACTGCTTAACCACAAACCTAAGGAAATGACAACATACTAATCACCGTAAGAAATGCGCATTGAAGAAAAACAAACAAACGAAGCAAAGCTTTTGATTTTGTGCATACTAGAATAGTTCTGCACTGCCAAATTCCATATTAAGGAGCTGTTTGTTTCATAATGATGCAAAACACACCAAGAGCAATGGAGTTTTGTGAGCTGCCTGGTCCGTTGGTCCCAGCTGGAATTCTCCTGGGAAAAGACATTCTCATTAGCTGTCCCTGCAGTGGCCTTCAGGTGAGCTTACTGGAGGAAGGAAAAAGGTGGCCAACGATAGTCTTCCTCAGCCCTGGTGCTTTCCAGTACCAAAGACAAGGAAGCAAGAGGAGGGGCAAGAGGCAAACACTCATCACAGAATTGGAAGATGGGTTTTTGCAAATATCCACAAGCCCTTGGGCAATAATGTTTATTCTCCAAGAGCACGATAATACAGAATTTCAATTAAAGCAACATCTCTCCAATGGAAGGTTTTCATCAAAACACATTAAGCAGTCAATAAAACATGTTAACATCTTGCTTACTATACTTTTGAGAATCCATTTTATTTTGTTTCCTTGAGTTTATGGGAAGTGAGAACGCCAGGCAGTTACAGAAATCGAGGAGCGTAAATTTGGGAAGGTGAAAAACCAAGCTCATTAAAACAATAATACAAATGTATTTGGTCAGGGCTGTGTGTTGTAAGTGGCATAGAAATTTATGTATTTGCTCATTTACACCATAGGGGCTCCCATGTTGAGTTCTCCTATCTGGTAGGTTGACGTCTCCTTGAGAACAGGACAAAATATCTCATCGGTTGGGCAGGAGGTAGCAGGAAGCAAACACCCAACTGGTGGACACCTTTAGTGGGCTGATGAGAAGCTGTTGGAGAACATGTAGCAGGAGAAAGCAGATAGTGGGACAGGAGAAAGCAGATAGTGGGACAGGGGAAGAGCCAACAGTGGCCTGCAGGACTTTGGACAGCTCCATCACCAAGCACATACTCCAACGATTGCCAGAGAGGCTTAATAAATAAAGTCCCACCTCTGACATGAGGAAAAGTCTCTTTAAGGGCCTGCCTCGGCGAAGAGCACACGAATCACAATCTTCCTGGGCTTTTCCATGCTCTGGGCAAGGACTCATTGGTAGGTTCTGACAGCATGCTTAGGAAGTGCGCATTTTGCTCCGAGTTTGCGTCTCTTGGGGCCTTTTTATACTAATCTCCCTCCTCTTTGGAGGGTCACCCAAAGTGTGTACCTTAAAAGTCTCACCTATGATCCAGGCGCAAGGCTATCCCTGTTGAATCAGTGCCTGACGTGCTAGGAGGGGCCAAAAAAATCTTCAATTCTCACTTTTAACAAAATTCTCCCCATCCTATTTTTGACTTATTTTATTTATTTAAAACTTTTGTATACCGTCCCATTGCAAACATCCCTGGATGCTTCACAATACAGCAATAAATAAGATAAAAAATAAAAATAAAAGTAGCACAGCATCCAATATTACATGTAAAACCACAGATTAAGATAAATCCGCAATTCAAGTAGTGGGAAAATAAAAAGGGTTTTACCTGGTGCCAAAAGGAAAGAAGTGTTGGTGCCAGGTGGACCTCTCTGGGGAGTGTATTCCACAGTCGGGGGGCCACCACAGAGAAGGCCCTTCTTGGGGTAGTCACCCTCCTGATCTCTTTCAAGGAGGGCCCCCAGAGGAGGACCTCTTCCTCAGAGCTCAAGGGGCAGGAGGGCACATAGGGGAGATGGCACTCCTTCCGGACTTCCAAAGTGTTCCAAGAGGTGCAATTCTAATACACAGAACTAATCCCCACAAGGGTTCCACACAGTCTGAGGCAACATGCCTTGGCTCAGATTCTCTGCAGCCCCAATAAAGTTGTCGGACTCAGTAGACGGAACATTGCTAAGTGGGGAGGGTCAATCTTCTGCTCCAACTTCCCCACGCAGTCATTATTCTTGGCTCTCCCACCCATTCTTGCCATTTTTCTGTTCCCGTTGGTATGTTGACCCCTTGGATATTTTTTTCAAAGCAGAAACAGCGTTTTAAAACCAGTTGCAAAATTGTCCTGGGGTTTGGAATCAGAGCAACATTTTCATCGAGGTCACAAGCACCAACCAATCTGCTTTTGACAGCAGACTTGACGTTTTGCTCGCAAACTTGAAGACAAAAGTTGGGCTTGGGGCCGAAGCAAGGAAGTGCGTTCAAGTGGCCCACTGCACTGCAGATGTTAACATCTGTCCTTCCTGTAAAGGTCCCCTAAGCATTTAGGATCAGGTCACTGTTGTTTCAAGAGGCAGCTGTTTAAATCCATAACCTTTCTAAAAGGGGAAGTAAATGCTCCAAATGCAGCTATTAATGGGAAACATTGACTGTAGAAGACAGAGGGGCTTTTTTCAATCCTTCGTGTGAAATCTGTAGATGAAGCATAATCTTGCTGCCAATTCCATAGATGTTTCTGATTCTTCCTTTGTTGACTAAGATAGGTAGATTACAGCTCAACGCACACTGAGATTTACAGAAGGATCGGGTGGCATTTTACACACCACATTTTGTGTATCGGGTGTCCAGAGTCAATAGGGGAGTGAACTTGGCTTCCAATTTTCGTAGCGTATGGTATCTCTAATTAAGTCCTTAAACGGCAATCACACACACAGAGAGAGCATATTTGTAAATACAAAGAGGTCACAAAAATGCTCTAATTCCCTAGCATGCCCTTCTCCTAAAGAAGAAAGAGCACATCCATGGAACTTCCCGCAGAGCAATTTGTAGTGGGAAGATATATTAGAAAAATTAAAAGCATCCAGTTTCTTCACACTTCCCATAGATGGGACAGACATGCTAGTAGCTGGGAAGCAGTGTGTGCTCCATCCAAGCCTAGAGGAATGATCGAAGTATCTTCTGATTTTATGCTTTGCCATTATTCTCTAAATATTCCATCCAGTTCCACCCTCTGAAGACTGTTTCCTTCATCCAGGGCTGCAGAACTCCCTTCAGCCAGCAGGTCCAGTGGCGAGAAACTCTGAGCAGCGGCATCCCAGAAGGCAGGGCCACAGGCAGATGTGGGGCATCCATAAAACCAAATGTCAGCATGTTTAGATTAGAGAACTTACTGCCAGGAACGGAGCCTTGGGAAGGTGTGTTAACCTTTTACAAGCACGGGAGAAGACCACGAAACCCTCCAGTGATAGGTGGCTAGGGAAAGGGAGGAGCTGGGGAAGGGGCATGGCCTGGGGACCCCAGAAGCCCAAATGGGGAAGTCCAGAAGACCAGGTTGGCCCCCACGCTGCAGGTTCTGCACCCCTGCTTTAGCCGAAGAAAGGTGACAGAAATGGCAAGACATACTACCCAAACTGCAGCACTTATCACCCTTATTTCACCACATTTCGGAGATTACAAAGCAACTGTAGAAAATGCACCTCCTGGCTGATAAGCACAGCCACTAAAGCGAGCAGCCAACCAAAATCCAGGTGACCTCTGGCCAAGTTTCTATTAAGCGCCTGCACCATGGTGAATGAAATGTTGCTGATTAGGTCAGGATAAAAGTGATTCCTATCACTTTGATATGCTCAAACAGCACTTCGACATTTCTTCATAAAAGGAGGTACACCTTCATAGTATGCTACAAGGGCTGGAAAGAACCAGCTTTGGATACTGAAGTCATCACAGTTGAAACTGGGGAAACCATCATGGACAGATAACTTCTGGGTTTCCAAACCATGTGGGAGAGAGAGAACAGTCATGTTCGTTTCCTTGCATGGCCTAACAGTAAAAATGGATGCTTCTGCCCAGGTCAGTTGGTAATTGCACTCATTTTCAAAACGTTTGGCTCATGTGCAATACCGATTTTTTTACAAGTTTGTACGAAAACATGCATGCATACTTAAATTCGTGTATACAAATTCTCTTAATACATATATTTTACAAGTAATTTTCCTAATAGAATGCATTTTAGTGTTATGTTTATGAATACCTGAATTTTTGTGAGATTACTACACAAAAGAATCACACAACTCATGAGTATTATACATATATGATTGTACAACTTGATTACAAAATTCAGAGAAGCGCAAATTTTGAGGAATAGTGAATTTAAGTTGCATATGGGTTTGCAAGTGCCAAATTTAATTAAGGTTACATTAAAATGTGAAAGTAATTTGTTCCCCAGCCCTACCTAACTCGAGACAGGCTTCTCTAACCTCTCCTGCATTCCATCATACTCTTAGACTATAATGAAATTAGGAAGTTACAGAAAAGATGTCTCTCTTTCTCATAGACTCTGCCTGCAGAGCCTTTGCTAATCAACGTAGGCAGTGCTGGGTTAGCAAAATTCATGCCCCACATGCCCTGACCTGGTATGAATCAGCTTCTTCTGTTGATGCAATGATGAGCCATGCCATCACCGTCGCAACATCATGCGGATTATTCACTACAAAGCATCTTACATTTTCTAGGTACTGCACAAAAACGAGAGAATGTCTTTGACCCTGCCATGCAAAGGCTATGAAAATTAACAGATATATGCACAACTGACTGTTCGTTACAGCCAGATTTCTTAGAGTTGTATCGATTCCTATGTTTTAGGCCACGGTGATGCAAATGCCAGGCCCGCTGGATGAAGGTTCAGCAAGACTTAGGACTAAAAATATGCAGGCCAAAGGTACTCGGGCATAACCTGATGCATGACCAAGACTAAGCAAGCATCCCAGAACCGTAAGCTGCGCTCCAGGCTTGGCCCTCAGGGGTCACGTGACCTCCAGGTCTAGAAGGATTCTGGTTTAGCTCTAGCAGACCAGTAATTTTGACTGTAAGGAATCTGTCCCTCATTGGAGCCCTACCACACCTGGTAGCATCCAGACAATTCCTAGATCCAGAGGTATGCATCTCAGGAACTCTCTGCAGTCAACCTCTGGTCCACAGGTATCAGTCCAGGAATCCAACTCTTGTTCAACTGAGCGTTTTCCATTAGCCATGGTGAGATATGTGTGGCTTAAAGTTCAGGACAACTGCTCTCCTTGCCAGATGTTTTCTCTACTCTTTCAGTCATGGCTAACCGTTTGGTTGAGATGCTACTGTTTAGCTAGCTGTCCTTGGAGAATCTAAGCGCTCTGACACAAGAGAACTAGCCCCAGCTGGTCACAATGGAAAGCATTGCAAATAGCCACCTTCGATTGGGTTGAGTTTCTTCTGAAGCGCGAGCTGAAGGGACCTTTGCACTTTAGGGCAACCTCTGTAAGCTGATACGTGAAAACACCCTTCTTTTATGAGCCCCCTAATGAGAACTGTTTGGTTCACTGCAACAACCCAACACTTTGGGTGAACCGAGTTGGGCTGATGGAAGATGTACAACTTGCATGATAGCCTTCTCCACCTGGTACTCTCTGCTCATGTTGGAGTTATTTATTTATATTTATTTATTTATTTGGAATTTGTGTATGCCGTCCCATTCACATAAGCCTCGGGACAGCTTCCAACATCATCAAAAAACACTCATACAAATAAATACATATAAATATAAAATCTGGATACATCCTGGCTAAAAATTTTAAAACCAATAAATAAAATTAACAATTATTAAAATATCATTTAAATAAAAAGGTCTTGGCCTGGCACTGAAAAACAAATAATGACAAATAACTAATGGTATTGCAGCTCCCATCATCCCCAGCCACCCTCAGAAAAAGGTACAACATGCATATGTCTTTTCTCTCTCTCCCTCTCTGTATCTGTGTTTGTTTGCAGATAGACAGAGGATGGGATGGGATGCTCTCTTAAACATGAACTGTACCACACATGTAGCTGAATTCTGCAACATACTTCTTGTGAGGATAAAATACAGGGAAGGAGGATCATCTAAGCCACCCTGGATTCCTTGCAAGAGGAAAAATGGTAGGACATAATGTAATACATAAATCATAAATATAGCTTTGTATCAGGCAGGTTTGAATGAATGATCTTAGATTGTGCATCTTAATAACTAAAACAGTCATCCTGATAGTTGTGAAATGTTTGCCTCGGTGTGTGATGTAGCAATAATGTTGTTTCCATGAATATGAGGCCAGCGGGGAACTAACCTATCTTTGGAAACAAGAGGGAGTTGAAAGGAGGGTCAATGGGGAAATGTTGGTCAACAAGCGTGAAAACGAAGATGAGCTACACAAGCACACCCTGGAGAAAGGTGGGAATTGTTTTCGTAAAAGGGTTATGGGGAAGAAACTAACTGCATCTCGCATGGCTAGCATTCCATAAACCTGGTACTCTTCCCAAGAAAACCCTGTCCCTGAGACCTATCATCCACACCTAAGATGGGTGGTGGAACACAAAACAAAGGCTACGCCAAAGTGCATTCAGTGCCTGGAGCCTGGATAATGGGCTTAGCTTGTAAAGTTATTTCTCCCCACCCCTTAATATTCTGCTTAAATTCCTTATTAACAATCACCTCATACTTTGGCAGGGTCACTCAGCTGACTGCTCTTGCCATTTTCCCTGATCCTTGACTAAACAGCACCTACCTCCGCTCAGAATTCCTGCATGGAAGAAAGAAAAAAATCCCTCCGGTGGGGTGAAAGGAGGAATGACAAAGCGACATGTCAGAAGCTTCCAAGGCACCAGGTGATGTCAGCTGCGGAAGCCCTGGAGGGAGGAGGCCGTGCAAAGTCCAGCATCTGCAGCGCCTTGGAAAATAGCATTTCTGAAAGCACTTAGGCGCACATGGAGCTCAAATCTAGTCACGGAAAGTAAACTTTTGGACTAGGGGAGCTGTAATGCAAGTAACATTCAGAGCCACCGTCTAGATCAGATATTTTATGAGACACATGTATTAAGAACCAGTGTCTTCTGCGTTACAGGAAGTTTCTAAGAGGGTTGCAAACTTTTCATAAATACACAAACGGTTTGATTTAGAAACCATCAGGAGAATTTCCATTCCTGCTTGCAATTTCCCCTGGAAGGTTCAGGTTCATGAGGAAATTCATCAGATGGTATGCATAGTTTATCTACTTATCAGTCTTAAGTTATTCACCACTGTTTTACTGTCCCAGTAAGGGCATTCCACATGGCTTGCCGTAGGACCAAACCCCCACATACAAGAGCAAATGCAACTTACTAATAAGATACGCACAGAAGAGGCAAGCTCAGCAAGAAAAGCAGAAGCTTCGTCAGAACTGTACAAGTTTGGGAATGCAGTGAATCAATATTGAATGCGCAGGGAAATAAGATGGTCTGACCCCGATGTCAGACCAACCCTCCAAGGAGGGACTTCCATAGTCAAGGGGCTGCAGCAGAGAAGGCTCTGAAATTGGTGCCACATGAAAAAGGGACATGCCCAAAGACCGTAGTGAGTAAGCCGGCCTACTGCAAGAGAGGCAGTCCTATGTCCCCAGAACACTTGCACATTGGTCCCGGAAATTCTTCCCATGGAAATCATGTGTCCATATTTGCTCCATATTGCATCTCAGCGTGGATTTGGCGTCTCCAGGAGTGAGTTTAATCTAATATTCAAACATTTAACAGGCCTTTCTGAAAGACTTGATCACAAGAGAGCAGGCAAGATTTGCAATATGTTAGAGGAAAAGGGTCTCAGAGAATAAGCTGATAGTTTATCGAGAGCCCGTGTCTGGCTCTAGTGTGGCAGAAAGTGGGGACTCCACAGATTTAGCACTTCTCTAAATAAAGTTATCGCCAATTGAAATGTAACAAAATATGCCCTGAGATGTTTCTTGGATGGGTGACGGATAGAATGGTCTTATGGGTGGACACACATGAAAGTGACATGGAACAGAAAGATGATCCATTCATCTCTGCCAAATTCCGGTCTGGAAACAATGCTGGAAAGAAGGAACAGAACCATTTGGGATGCGATCCAGTGGAAGCAGATTCTGTAGCAGGGGTTGGAGAAGTCCTTTTCCTGGTTCCTCGGTTGTCCACTGCCAAGTGGGGTCAGTCACACTGCGTGAGATGGACCAGTGGCCTCTAGCCAATACCAGGTCCAGGCTGGGTTTTGGAGGGCGCTTGAGCAAGACCTCTTCCATGGACCGCTTCCGAGGATCTACCTTCTCCTCCTGGCCCGATGACCAAGCCAGCAGCAGCTACATCTGCCCCTTCTCACCACCCCTGTTGTGTGGGACCAGAGCAAGAGCCATAAGCGGATGGCAATAGTGAAGAGGATGACTCATTTCTTGTCCTTAGGCCCCATTGGGCTGTGAACCAGCGGAAGGTGGCCGGCAATGCCAACTCTGAACCACACACATTCCTCCGAAACCTGCAACAAACATTTGAAGTGCTCACCACTGACAAATAATGGCAAGGGGGGCCAAAAAGAGTGTCCACACATCTAGAGACGATTCTCAGTGGGATTCAGCACATTACCATTCATCAAAAAAAAAGCCAGCACTAGCGTGCGAATAACATTTATCTTTTTCCCCATATAACCAGAAGAGGACAACGAAGGGCACAGGGTCTGCACAAGAAATAAATGAAAGGAATCTGATTCCCGTATGCTACAAATGTGCCCCCCTCCTCAAATGCCACAATTATTTTCGCTCACCTGCACACAAGTAATCAAGAGAGATTTTTCAGAGTTGGATTTTATTAGCCTTACAACAATTGTCTGTAAAATTATTCAGTTGTAACCCTAACCAATATAGAGTTTTTACTTCCTTCTAATAAATGGTTTGAGCTATTTTGGAATCACTACAGAAGCTTCCCAAAATTCTCTCTCTCTCTCTTTTGTCTCGGTATGCAGAGTCCTGAACTGTAACTACCTACACATGTTTTGAACTCTGCTGGCCATTTGATGAATAATAAAACATGTTAAATAGCGGAAAACTATACATCACTGGAGCATAAGGCTTGGAAGAAAAGTCTTCCCAAAGCGTGGCATCCAGGGGTTCAACATCTGATGCCGTAAAGGTCACCTCTGCCCCAAAGGCCTCTTTTGTATATTTTCACGCACTGTAATTCATAGCTATCTCGCAAAAATGTACATGGGAAGGAGAGCTTGCTTTCTTCCTCTCACTCACACACACCCACTTTTCACATCTTCCTTGCCTTGCGTTAACTTTCTTTTGGACACCCATCTTTGGAGTGATCAGTGGAAGGGCGCCTTCCCTAAGGTTTGCATCTTGCTGGCCCTTCCCTCCCCAAGCTGGTCTGAGGTTCCTTCAACCCCCTCCCACAAAGAACCTGCTTTTGGAGGGGTCTTGGGGGGAAGATAAACCTCACAACTCTGCTCCTAAAGGAGAACGCCTTGTTGCCATACTTGCTGTTAGTTTTGCCCTGATTTTGCTTAGATATAAGACCACACTTGAGATCCAAACCCTCTCCAGGTGTCTCCAAAACCATGTGGCCTCCACACCAACAGTGGGCAGCTGTGAGAAGTCCAGGGCCCCCGCCTGCCTGCCCAAGCAACAGCGCAAGCTGCACAGAGAGGAGGGAAATTCAAAGGGTTGACATTCACCTTGCTATCAAGCAAATTTGAGCCACTACGGAGCGCTAAAAGTAATAAAATTACATGATAGCAAGCTGATTTTCCCTTCCATTAATCCTTACCTTTCCGAAAGAAGCAAAAGGCATTCCCATAACGAGCTCTTTTGCTTCTAGGTTGCTTTTGGATCACCCTAGATAGAAACATAGAAACAGAGCGAGCCAGAAGGGACCTCCCGGGCCATCTAGTTTGACCTCCGGCACCAGCCGGGTCCGCTCATGACATGCCCACCATGTGGATGTCCAGCCTGTCCTTGAACACCTGCATGTCCGATGGGGCCTCAACGACCCCTCGTGGGAGCCCATTCCACCCCCTCGGGGTCCCGACTGTCAGGAAATACTTCCTGGCATCCAAATTGAACCTTGGCTCCCTGAGCTTTGCTCTGTTGGAGCGTGTCCTGCCTTCCTCTGCAGGGGAGAACAGGTCTCTCCCCACCTCCGTGTGACTGTTACCTAGGCTTACTTTCAGCACAATGGCAGAGGCTTGGAGATTCCTCTTGAGCAGAACAACTGCGGGATTCTGATAAAACCAACATAATCGCATTTTCCAGGGTGCTTTTCTTACCTAGGGTTTCAGACCCAGCTCAAGTCCCTTGACCCAGGAAGCTCAGGGCTGGCCAGTCACTGTCTCTCAGCTGAGCCCACCCCGCAGGGTTATGGTGAAGCAAAAACGAATTGAGAGGGAGAACCATATTCACAACCATGAGCTCCTTGAAGGAAGGAGAGGACAAAAATGGAATGCCCGCTCCCGGATTGTTTTCCTCCTGATAATAAGTCTTCCTACAGCAGGCAGAGGTAACCTTTCCTACATCCTGCTTCTCATTCTCATTTCCAGGCTTGCAGTGAGTGAGGACGTGATCTCTATCGCCTCAGCACCATCCCAGTTCCAAAGGCAATTTTTCAGATTCAGGGGCAAACCCTGCAGGTTAGTAACTGCCAGTCAATCCGGGCTTCTTTGGGACCAGCTAGCTCTGCGCTAGAAGTGCTCAGCATCCAGCCTTCTCCTAGCTTCCCTCCAATGCCTGCAGGGCTACCCATGGCATTTTTATGCACTGCCAGTTGGGCGCCATTTTGATTTTTCACAGGTCCACAGCATGACGGCGGGAAAGGTGAAAGAGTGGCTTCTGGGACAAATCCCAGCTGGACCTCAAGAGCGCTCCAGGAATGTTTCAAGAGTGCAGAACCCCTAGGCTTCTTCATCACGAGCCCCTACCTTTTCTCGCTGCTTATCTTAGCCCCCTCTGCACATATTTCTCCTCTTTGTTTGCACAGGGAAATCAAGTCTTCAAAATTAGCATCCAAAACCCCTTTCCCTATGGGAAGCCCACCTGCTCAAGTATTTATGCATAACTCAAATGTAGACTAAACTGAACTAAAGGCAAGGAGGAGGAGGGGAAAAAGAAAACTCGCCCTTGCTAGACATTAAAGAACAGACCTGCAGTGTCGAGGGAATCATCCGTGTGACCTAATAATCTTTTTTGCCATCTCTAATTTCTATTATTCTAACAGCCTGCCAACCTGTAGCTATCATTACTAATGCTGCTTTGCTCCCAGAAAAGAAGGGGAGAGAGTGAGAGAGACGCCTGGGCAAACATTTTCCATTTGGAATATAACAGAAAGCAGATCTTGGGTCTGGCCCCGTCCTTTCTTTGCAATGAGAGATATACACGGCTAACGTATGTTTCCAATTTATACCACACAGAAGTCTGTAAAAACGACAGACAAGCCTAATTAAAATAAAATACTGCCAGGGACCAATTGTGACTGCCAGCCCATAGGTACAACACAAATGCTGGCACACTGGCCAATTTTCTTGTGCTATGAAGTACCGGGGGTGGGTGGGGGGGCAGGTTGCATCCCATGCTGCGCAGTCCCGGACTGCAAGGTGGACATGTTATTAGGAGAGTTTAAAGGGGTGCCCTGGCCGTGGAAGAACGCTCTGCAGAATCCACCACTGGATGCACATCAGGCTAACTTTACTGAGAGAGGTTTCAGGCAGTGCCAAACTCTTCCAACTTCCGCAAGAGGTTCCATGCCACCAGGACCTCCGGGCTGTAAGTTAAACCCAGGCTGCAGTTTTATATGCACTGCTTCACTCTTTCTTTATCTCAGCATTTTCCCCTCTCTTCTTCACCTGAAGAGGAACTCAGAGCAGATTCTGGACTGTTAGAGCAGTACAGCAATGGGACCTAAAGAGCAATAGAACCGATATGGAACCTAAAATGACCTTTTCTATCCTGTCCCGAGATGTTCTGTAGGGGCCGGGATAGAAACATTTTTAATAAATAATAGCTAGATAGAGAGATCGATTGATCAATCGATCATGGGCATTTCTGACCTGGAGATATTCAGGGTACAGCTGGGCAGGTGCCTGTTTGAGTTGCACAGATGTGGAGAATTGCATTTATCTTAATATTTAGATGCCTCCCTGTTGCCCTAGGCTCTGGGCAGTTTAGAAGGAATGAAACCAACAGCGAGTAATATTTATTAATAAGCATACTAAATAAAGCTGGCAGGAGTAATCTCAGAAGGCCTGTTGGAAGAGATGCGCTTTAAACTCCCTCTTAAAGGTGGGAATTTGAAAAATGCAATGCTTCTCTTCCAGCAGACTATTCCAAGAAGAGCAACCACAGAGAAAGTCCTCTCGGTCATGGACATTAATCTTACCAAAGCAGAATTCAGAAGATTATCCCCAGAGGACCTTGGCTGGTGGGACAGAATTTAGGGGCAAAGGCGCTCCTGAAGGTATTTTGGAGCCAGGCCATGAAGGGGTTTAAAGGTATTACCACACCTTGTCCTGTATCCAGAAATGTATTGGCATCCTGTGCAAAGACTTCAAAGTAGGTGAGTTGCAGTCTCCCCACAATGTCCCAGAGACCAGCCTGGCTGCCATATTTTGTCCTAGTTGCACTGAGCCAGGACTTTGATGCAAGGGCCTTTTGGCTCTAGTTTTCCATGACCCTATGACCCCAAGGCCTCTGCTGTCCCAGTTTATTAGGCTCTTCTTTACCCTTAGCCTGGAGCATCAGTAAGAAGGGTGTTCCATTTAAGAAAGACACACAATCACAGGAACCGCAGTACGTAGCCTTCCTGACCCCATAGCCCAAGATTTTTGTGGTGGATATCTCTCTGCCACCTTCCATGTCATTAGATGCCACTGGTGGAAGTGGAAAAGTGTAGGAGGGACTAATCCAACCTGTACGCACCAGTCCCTAAAGGTATGTATTATAGGAGCTGCCTGCCTGGATCCAGTGATTTATTTATTTGGAACACTTGTATGCCGCCCCATTCGCAAAAGCCTCGGGGCGGCTTCCAATACAAATGAATACTATACAATTACATTAAAAATCTGGAGACATCCCGGGAAGATATAAAATCAATTTAAAAATAACAATTAAAATAATGTTTAAATAAAAAGGTCTTGGCCTGGCACAGAAAAACAAATAACGATGGTGCCAGGCGGACCTCTCTGGGGAGCGCCTTCCATAGATTGGGCACCACCACAGAGATGTGAAATTGGCTGGACAAGATGGATTAATGGAGGAAGAGAGAGTCCTCGCATTTCAAGTGGCGGTGGTGAGGAGCGCCTTCCTTCAGCTTCGGCTGATCCATCAGCTGTGTCTCTTCCTGGAGAACGACTGCCTGGCGACAGTGACACACGCACTGGTAACTTCCCGATTAGACTTCTGCAACGCGCTCTACGTGGGGCTGCCCTTGAAGACGGTCCGGATACTTCAATTGGTGCAGAATAGAGCTGCCAGGCTGCTGACGGGGACTGGGCGTTGTTCTCATATAACCCCAGTCCTCCGTCAGCTCCACTGGCTCCCCATTGAAGTCCGGGCCCAATTCAAGGAGTTGGTTATGACCTATAAAGCCCTGAATTGCTTGTGACCTGGATATCTAAAGGAAAGCTTGCGCCCATATATGCCCTCCCGCCGCTTGAGATCAGCAACGGATGCCCTTCTCCGGGAACCCTCCGTGAATGATATTAGGAGGGTGAGTACCCGGAGGAGGGCCTTCTCTGCGGTGGCGCCCCATCTATGGAATGCGCTCCCCAGAGAGGTCCGCCTGGCGCCGTCGTTATTTGTTTTTCGGTGCCAGGCTAAGACCTTTTTATTTAAAACTTATTTTAATTGCTAAATTATTGAATTAATTAGGATTTTAAAATTAGCCAAGAATGCACCGGGGTTTTTTTAATGTTTTTTTTTCTTTTAAATTATATTATTATTATTTATGTATGTTTTTGTGTATTTTTTGTGAGCCGCCCCGAGGCTTTGTTGCGATGGGGGAGGCATAGAAATGTTTTAAATAAATAAATAAAATAAATAAGTGCACTCCATTCTACTGCCAAAAGCTCCTCAAAAGTTCCCATCTCATTAGATGTCAAAATCTTCCCTCAATGGTACCTTGGGGTTAATATTTGCAGGTGGTGGCTTGTAATGCTGTGAAAATTTTCTGTTAGATACATAATGGGAGCCAAAGTTCAATTAAGGAACCACAGAAATAGTTAGTTTCAAGTTTCCTGTTCAGACATAAGCTTGAGAAGCCCAAATCTGACACCAAGTTATGAATGGACATAAACATTGGTGAGGTTAAAATCCAGGCAATAGTCAAGAGGTTTCCTTTACACTGTGATTTCAGTTTATTTAAACACTGGGGGTGTGAAATTTAAATATGACAGAAATTCTCCTTGAACATCTTTGAACCACATTGTGAAACAGTGATCTTGAGGAAACCTAGATCCAAAAAGATCTTAAGGAAAAGGTGAAGGGACACTATCTGGTTTTTCAAACATCTGTGAATAAATTTCACACATCTTTGTCATTCCACCGTGGAGGCAGTCAAGAATCTTGCAGAATGTACAAGCCGATTTAATGATATTAAATAATAAAATGGGGAATGAACAGATTTTGTCCTGTGTGACATCTGAGCCCTCCTCTGTGGGGAACGAATGAACTAATGCTTAGAAAATGCAGATGTGTGAAGCAACTATCCATTCCTAGCTTTTGCTCCTCTGGCTTGATTTAACATCATGTCTGAGGAAGAATTCTGAGAAAATCAGCTTGAAAGCAATCAGTGTTCTCCCTTTTCGGGCTCCATCTTGGTTTTGTTGCCAAAATGTAGTGGCAGGCCACCAATATTCTTACCAATATTTGTTGCCAAATCTGGCAGGATGGCAGCAAGAATGGGACCAGGAGCAGTGGAAAGTGGCCCCTGGCTTGGTCAAGGTTGCCAACCCTGATTAGAAGCACCATACTGGTCTTCCCGTACCAGCTGGGAGTGGGCGTGGCGCATCGCTTACACTGTTGGATTGGGAATGATGGGATCCAGGTTCTAGCCTTACTCAACCATGAGGAAGACAGGTTGCTCAGTCTATGCCCTACACGGAACTCTGTCTGCAGTGTTAAGGACATGCTGCGGTGTGAGCGGCATGGAGCTGAGCCACAGGAAGTCTTCAAGTGAGAATGTGGGGACATCCAGGTACCCATGCTATGAGTCAGAGTTGGCAGACCCAGTCACAACTAGGGAACACGACTCTGGTCTTGTTGAGGAGGACCAGTGCAAGTGATTTCACTCCAGCACCTGGACTCCCTCGTTATCCAGGGAGATACTGCCTGCAGAATCATGGTTTCCAGTCCCAACAGCACTGGGCCCACACAGAGCCAGGATCTGATCTTCAATATGCCCAGTCTGAACACATCCAACACGCAGGTTACAAACCAAAGGCTCATCTTTACGAATTCAGCAGGCAACACACAGAGTGCACAAAAGCCCTCTTCCCATATCCTGCAAACCCTGGAGATAATTATATTCCATTGTGTAACAAGCTACACTGGCATGCTTAGCAAACGCCCAGCCTTGCAGAAGAAAGGGTGCGTATTTTGTTACAAAATTAGACATATACAACTCATCAGTTACATTACAGTTGAAATGGAAGGAACTCGAGCCATTGGGAAAGGCTAGAATATGAGTTTAAACACAGAAGTAGAGCTTTAGTTAGCAATATCATCTCCACAACCTAATTATTTAAACTTGGGATAAAGTGTATATCTTCGAATTGCTGTGTGTCATTTTGCATTAGTATGATGTGAAACAGACTTGGATCTTTTGCTTGGTTTAAAAGGTCTTAACTATGAATTATCCCTTCTCAAACATGAAGAGGGATGTGGGAGAAATAGTTTGGTTTGCATTCTTATGAGACTGTACCCAATTTTGTGCTTTCGAACCTATACAACCAAAACTCAGTTATTCTTTGCAATTCGCTCTTCTCCAAAGGTTGCAAAACTCCAACTCCATTAAGGAAGACAATCTCAAAAGTGCATCATGTATTTGTTAAACGGATGGCAAAATGTGTCCATCAGATGCAATGCATGCTCAAACACACATGAATTTCAGATGAACCCTTAAAAAAAAACCTCAATATTTGGGACAAAGGGAATGTAAGAACCAAGAAAATTTCAGAACTTGAGATGAACCAAATGTGAAATTGAGAAACTGAAAGTAACTGGCATTAAGAGGTTCCTAGGAGGAAGAGGTCTTCTCCATGGTGGCCCCTGAGAGTGGAATGCTCTCTCCATCAAGAGCAGCACCACAATGACCATCCTCTCAGTGCCAGGTTAGGGTGACCCTCTGCCCCACACCCCACAGCACTTGACAGCAGGGGAGGACATTTTTACTGGTCCCGGGACTTCTCTCGCTGAGTGCTTAAAATGCTTTTTCACATTGCTCTGCTACGTTTTGTGTGATATTTTAAAGGTTTTCATATTTTTTCAACTAACCAGGGATCCGTGGCTATTGGATGGTAGAGGAAAATAATAGAGAATGAGAATGGCATGATGGGAACTTTTTTGTCTGAGGAGTGGTGAGAAAATAAATCCTCCGTTTATTAATATCTGATCCTTTTTGTGCAAGTGTGTGTGTGTGTACACACGCGTGTCCTTGGTGCCTGTTCTCGGGACCAAAAAGCTTGTGCGCTCTTGCAAAGTAAGACTTTGGCAAGGTGTTCGTCTTTTCCTAATAATACAGTTATTTTAAAGATCCCTTCAAACAGCTCCTCATTAGTAGCAGAACAAACCATATACAACTACCGCAGGGTCTCCAGGAAAAACATATTTCTCCCTTTATGAGAATGACCTTCCTACCTTAGTAATGTCTATGTTTTGCCACTCTTAACTCATGAAACCTGACAGTTCCCACCGTTCCTGTGCTCCCCCTCAGGCTGCCATTTATTTATGTAAGTTGGCCACCATCCTATTTTGCATTTAAGACTGAGCACAGAGACTGGCTTGCTGGGTTTTGGAGCGCGTTCCCGCAACCAGCCTCTATATCTACGCTTGACTGACTTTCCTTCTACATAAAGGCCTGTTTGGAGTTTAAGATTTAATATACGTTTCCCTCAGCATCAGGGGAATTTTCCCCTCTCTTTTTTAGACGCTCTGCACTGGAAATGCCTATATTCTCACTGAGGGCTCTTTCTTTAGTGAAAATTAAGTTATGGGCCCGCTAGGGAGCAGTGCGGCTCAGTTACGCACGGCTTCAGGAACGACACGAGGTTGCGCTCACTGGGACAATAGGGTCATAGAAATGTGCACGAGGGGGAGTTAATTGTGGGTGTATTTTCGCTCGCTGGATGAGGGGTCAGCTTCAGGTGACGGGCGCTGTTCTGGCTGGCACGGTCGGAATGCTTTGGGGCCTAACTTGCATGTGCAAACCTTGCTTAAATGGACAGAATCGGTGCAACGGGTGTGCTATACCCTGGATTGACGCTTGCACAAAGGAACTTCCTGGTGTGTTGCACTCCGCATTAATTTGAAGGAAGAATAACATTTTGATTTTTCTCTGCAGGCAACAACATGGTTTAGACCCAGACCAGCTTTCGAAGGGGTTTTATTAGCTGCCCTCCAGAATCAGCCAGATCGCTGCCTTCTGGACTTGAGTCTCAAAGACAAGGCAGGCTTCATTCTTTTGAATGGTGCGCCACTCTGTGGCCACGGAGGGCACACTTGGGCAGAAATGTTTAAAGGAAATGAAGAGTGTGCTTTCTCCACATAAAATCCAGCATTCCTGCGCGAACTTGGAGCAGTTTAAAAGAAAACAGGCTTTCTTCATCCAGTCTGTAACTGACCTGTGAAATCTGCTGCCGACAGACTGAGGCATTTTGTACTAAGATGCAGAAAAAGAACAAGCAGACACATTGAACTATGCGGGAAGCCCAGAACTGAGGAGCAAATCCAGCTAAATCCGTGCTTTCCACCAAAGAAGAATTCAGGGTTGCTGTGATGTCCCCTGTCCCCTGGCCTTCATCCCTGTCAAGAAATGACTCCCATAGTGGGACTTGATATACCTAGTCCCATCTTCATACAAGGAGGCCGAGCCAAGCCAAGCAGAGTCTAGGTGATGACCCTTCCCCATTTCCTGGTGCCACCGAGGAAATGAAAATTGCAATTTTCAATGAGAAAGGTGCTCGATAAAGCGACGAAATCCCGGCAACAACTCTATCTGATGTTAGTTTCCTCCCCGTGATGATGAATCAGTTCAAAATAGCTTTTATAGGCAGCAGATTGGTATTCCAGAAGCAGCCATTCACTTCTATAAGCCAGCTGTTTATTTCCTGAAGCCATTGCCCTGCCATGTTACCATGCAAAATTCCACACTGTACTATTTATATATGTCTCGTAAAAGGAGATCTTTCAAAGCTGTGGAGGTTTGTTTATTTTACATCCTTTCGCCTGAATTGCTCAAGTAATTCTAGTGGCACTTGAGCAAACTGTGAGTGGAAGAGTTAGGCTACTGAGACAAGTCATCTTGGGTTCCCCCACTTTTGCAGAGCCCACCAGATACAATGCAAAGATGAGTACATTCAGCTTTTGGGCAGTATAGAAATGAAATGCATATGAAAAAAATTGTGTTCCACATCTCCGTTTTCGCAATTCAGCCTATTAAAATTGCACACTTTTAAAAATGCACATTTGCCTTATCAAAAGCACATATTTTCACCCATTCAGAAAAGATGAAAAGCAAAGCTGCTTTGGTTGCATACGGGAATGTGAATGATATGAAATGAGATTGGAGGAAGAATTCAGAGTTCAGCAAGCTCAAACATCACCTCTCCCTATGGGTTGGCCCATTGAACTCTTTGAATCATGCCGCAAGTCTTAACACCGGGCGGACAGATTGGTGCTGTGTAGAAGCCTTTTGGTTGGCTTTTCTCCAGAGACCTCTCCTGTTCGTCAGAGAAGGTCCTTTTTACCTCAAGCCCTTGCTGCTGATCCTCCATTCTTTGGAAAATGTTGCATATCTGAGCTTCCATTTGGTGCTACGTTGGCTTTTACTTGTCCTGGCATTTCACCATCTGCATTGGGAGTGACCCTAGCAATGGCAGATGTGCAGACCTGTGCCTTCAAACCCACCTGTAACCCCTGAGAAATTTTTCCACGATGGATCAATGATCCATCATGGGAGAGAAGTTCTCTGTACTCTTTCCAATACAGAGGTTAAGGATACCAACAAATATTCACAAGATTTGGGACTAGATGGGGTCAGGAGTGATGTTGAAAGGTGGACAACCGAACTGGAAGTAGATGCCACTTTTCATACCTAGGCAGTTCCATGTAGATTTGCAAGTATTTCTGTATGATTTATTGATTAATTACATTTCTATAGCACCCCACTGACCAGGGCCCTCAGGACAATTTCCAATGATAAACAACTAAATCAACAGCAAATCAACCCTGACTGCTCTTTAGAAGGCCAGAAGCTGAAGATGAAGCTCAAATACTTTGGCCACCTCATGAGAAGGAAGGACTCACTGGAGAAGACCCTGATGCTGGGAATGACGGAAGGCAAAAGGAGAAGGGGACGGCAGAGATGGAGTCACTGGGGTGGTGGGTGTGAGCTTGGGTGGACTCTGAGGGATGGTGGAGGACAGGAGAGCCTGGAGGATTGTTGTCCATGGGGTCATGATAGGTCAGGCACGACTTTGTGACTAAACAACAAACAAAATCAACAGCAACCAACACAATGGCACAACTAAGGGAAATGTCCAAATATTTGCTAATATTAAAGACTCCACCATAGAAAATAATGCCCAGGGATGCAGATCGAAGACTGAATGCCTGCTGGAAGGTCTTAGCCTGGCCTCTTAATGGGTGCAGTGAGGACAGGACTAATCTCCACAGGACAGGCGTTCCCCAGACAGGGGCCCACAGCAGAGAAGGCTCTGACCCTGGAAGTCACCCGTTCACCATTGCATGTGGCCACCTTCAGAGATGAGCATCTGAAGATGATCTGAACCATTAGCAGGAACTGATGAACACCCTGGTCGTCATGCATGATATGAAAGCAACACAAGATGCTTGAAAAGTGAACTAAGCGGGTGAACGAAGAGAACTAAATCCTGATCATACTGGAACATTGTTCCTATATTCTCCCAGGAGTTCGTGAAAGTCATTCTCCATCACTACCCAAAATTCCTCCATTCACTACAAAGTCTTCTGCTTAGCTGCTTCTTCAGCAGCTTTCTATGGCAGCATTCTCTGTCAAGCAAAGGACCAACCATCCAGCAGATGGCACCACAGACCAATTAAATCCACTATTGGAATTTACATATTTCAAGCAACTTTCTATGATATTCAGAAACCCGAGAACTATAGCAGCATTTGCTGTAAACTCAGTGACTTAGGCCCAAGGGGTACCTAGAGAAAGGAGAAGACAGCGACTTCCATGGATTCGCCAGCTGCTTGATTCCCCGTACTCTTAATTTCTGAGAACAAGAGGTTGAGGCAGGCCAGAGGGATCAGTGAAGCTGTTCTACAGAAAGAGCTGTGAAGAATGTAAAACTTGCTTTTAGATACATGTGTGTGTCGCCTTATGCCGCATGTTCACATGTTTGCCAGTAAATTGCTTGCATGGTTATTTGTTAAGGTCTTGATCTTTGTAAACCACCCAAAAATCTTCAGCTATTGGGCAGTACAGAAATGCAACATAGGAAAGGAAATCCATTTCCAGTTGTCAGGATCCAACCCTGCCCTTTAGAACCTGCAGCTCGGCACCTTCTACCAAACCCAACAACTCCGTAGCATCAGATTTCTAATCCTAATAGAATCGCAATCTATCATGGTAGGCCTTACACTACAGCAAATTCACTTTAGGTTTCTCTGCTCGTGACAGATGGTGCTCCGCTTTGGGTATATTTCATCCACAAAAGTCCAACCAGTTCAAGAAGTAAGCAAGATCAAAAATGATACACTGGACTCTTATCACCTGAATAAGAGATCTGTGCATCCCTGAAGTCTACTACCCTAACAGTCAGGTCCAAGGGCTCCATTAGAGCAGGTTGCCACAAAGGCTGGGTTTGAAAAAGGTGAAAAGATGGGCTGGAGGGAGAAAGCTCCTAGCCCGGACCATTGGACTCAGGGGCCTTCTTGGCCCCTCCTGATCCAACTATTCTATGATTCTATGATGGCCCTGGAGGTACAGCATGGACGGATGGTTGGTTGAAGCCCCCTTTCACTAACACCGTTGGCCAACAAAAGATCCAATTTGGGCCATCTTGGCCAGATCCCACGTTTGAGGTTACCCTTCATTCTGTGCTCTGCCTTGTGGGATACTTCCCACGCCCACACACTTTTGGGGGACAGAGTATAGACCCATGGAATCATCACATCTTGTAACCGCAAGCAGAACTATAACCTTACGTTACAGGTATGTTCCACATTTTTCTCCAAATACCGCCCTCACCACAGGGCACGTCCTCTGCTAACCGCTGTTTTGTAATAACATGTCAGAGACAACCATTAAGAAAGAGGCGTTGATTAATGAGTCACCACTTTCTTCTTGAGAGGAGCTGCTCCGCTGAAAAGCCAACACATCACTCCAGACTGAAGGAAGTCTAATTGTGCTTAGCAAGTTATTTGCTCTACGTGCTGTTTGCTGCCGTTTTCCTAAGAGAACCAAAATGGGATACCACAGAGTCACCACCCACAAGGACAGACATTTAGATATCTCTTAGCAGCACCCTTCTCCGAGCAGCCTGTCCTTGCAACTTTCAATTCCATTCAAAAGCCGCTCCCTCCGCAGCCAACCAGCTTCTGTTCCAAGACAGAAAGTTTAATATCTCTGCTGAGAATATCCAGGCTTCAGGGGAGACGCTGCTAATTCAGTCCCATCTGTGGTCCCTAGGACAGGTAATGCCCATTATTAATGAACTGTGAGGCTGAAGAGTTTGTGTGTTGGGCTTTGACATGGCTAAATTTGCGTACAATTCTGGAATGCTAAAAAGCACCAGTCCACAAGTCCATGGAACCTGGATGACTTAGAAGATCGCATTCCTCTAAGAAATCTTGTAAGCTGCCTAGGAAGGCCTTTGGAAGTTATAGGTGCCATAAAAATATGTGAATAGATAGATAGATCAATCGATGGATTAATTGATTGATCATGTGATCCACAGCCTGGAGACACAGAAATCCCAAAGCTGGATCTATGTTCAATGTCTCCTAAAACCCTAATATCCCTAATAATAATAAGACTTATTTCAGAGAAAATATGTTTATAATTGGAATATAGTCTTATCTTCCCATTGGACAATCTCCAGAATTGCTGATTTAAACATGGCCATCTGTTGTGTTTAGTTGAACGTAACTTGTTTTGTTTGGATAGTGGAGAAAGGTCAGAAAAGGTCAGAGCGGGGACTGTTTGGGGTCCTAAAGTTTCAAGGTCATTACCTGAATCTTCCCCCACTCCAGAAGCATTAAGAGGTTTAGCTAATAGCTTGGGAATGAAAAAGAAAATCCCGATGATTATGTCAAGAATGGAATGGCGGTGCCAACCCTGAAGAAAGAACAAAGAGGGGTTTGTCGTGGCATCATTCCACAATCCAATTTAAATTCCCTGAAAGGATTAAGATGAGGAATATTGTACAGTGCCTCATAACATACCTTCTTTGAGATAAGATTATGCCCAAATAGCAGTGAAAGCAAGAAAGATCATGTAGAAATGACAGGAGCGTTTGGCTGCAATACCAGGATAACTGATCCAAGCCAACTGTAAATACATGTGTCCTTTTTAATCACATAATCATGCAATTGATATTCTTTTATTACTTCACTGAGTTGTTAAAAAACAGAAGAGGAGAGAGTGTTTTAGCACCCCCATTGCTCATTTGCAAGTAGACAGATTTGCAAAACGAAAAGTATTATAGAAGTAACTGATCTAGGAAAAATGGAAGAGGAAGCTGAATTCTGCAAGACAAAATTACTATACTTGAATTGTCCTGATAATTCAAGCTGAATAATATAACTATTTGATTTGTGTTCATTCCAATGATGGGTAGCGGAAGACAAAATCCATGCGCTATATTTGTCTGCAGAAATTATTTCCTTGTTTCGAAACGTATTATCTTATTTTTAATAGCCATAAATCATCAACTGCTGTCTTATCTTTTAAACTGGAGTTGTCAGTCATTAAAACTTGGCAACATCCCGCTTCACACATCACAGCAACCTATTTTTTTAATTGTAGGTTGTCTTCAGTCCATGCTGCCCAACT
Organism: Varanus komodoensis; assembly: GCF_004798865.1. Taxonomy (NCBI): domain Eukaryota; kingdom Metazoa; phylum Chordata; class Lepidosauria; order Squamata; family Varanidae; genus Varanus; species Varanus komodoensis. The sequence continues at coordinate 908,615 of NW_025335817.1, forward strand.
GTTCCTGCAGCACATAGAAGCAAACTATCATTGCATCGCAGTTATCACATCCTGACCAGTATCAAATACCAACATCAGGGATCATGGGATGCCAAGTATTTGGAAAATATTCCACAAGCCATTCCGAGACTCACATCAAAACTCACACAACAGACAGTTCAAGGAGGCAACTGAAAGGTCATTGGAACATTGACAAGTTGTTCCAATGCCATGAAGCACAGATTCATTGTACGGCATTTAAAAAACAAGGAAGCAGAAAGATGATCAAACATCGAGATCATCTGCATACAAATTCGACTTGCTAACTGGGAGGCATTTTCCTTGCCAACTTGACAACCGCTTTAATTTTAGTCCCATGATTTTGCCATTTTTTGGAAGAGTGAGGAGAACCTCAGAAGCTGTCTCACCTCAAATCAGTCCCACCTTACCAATCCCCACCTTGACTTGCCACTACCACCTTCATCAGTCTGGTGCCCCCTGATGGGTCAGACCGTATCCCAGCATGCACCAGCCAGGCACTGAGAATAATTACCTGAGACACCAAGATGGAACTAGGTTGGGACACGTTGTACTACTACACCTCTTTTCACCTGAAGATGCCAGAGATGGAAACAGGGACCTTTTGCATGCAAAGTCGCTCTGAGTCTCTGAATGGCTCCCAGCAAGTATTCGGAGTTGGAGGAGAGCAAGTGCGAGAGAACTGACCCCTATTTCCAAGAGACAAGAGCTGCCATGTCCCACTGAGAAACAATCCTATCTTTACACTTGTTTCATCTTAGCTCTGGGAAGAAGATCGATAGGAGGAGGAGGAGGAGGAGGAGGAGGAGGAGGAGGAGAAGAAGAAACAGAGCAAGTCTGTCAACTAGAGTCAAATTATAAATGGACTCAGTCCACATCATGCTCCAGTGAAAAAGCCCAAAGGGCAGCCCAACACAGCAATTGAACTGCAGAATCAAGGAAGAGACGACAGAAGATAAAAGTTTCCAGTACGCTCCATCCCCAGTCAGGCATAACGACTATTTCACAAAGACCCTTAGCTGAGCTTTGTAAGTTCTGTTTGGATCAAAACAGCAACTATTTTCTGCCCTTCTGCTTTAGATCAAGGGATCCCTTAATAAATAATAGGAATGCCAAACGTATCATCTACAAAGAACATTCAAAGCATCCAATGATCCTTTGAAAAGCTAAAAATAAAGCGCAGGAACATGCACAGTATTGTCCAGATGTGAACAAGCGAGGCGACAGGAGGAGAAAGCGAGGCCGAGAGGAAATGGTTGTGTCTGTCTCTAAAGAGAGGTCCTCCAGCATGATGAACTCACATCCTTCAGGAATTCCCTCCCAAACCCCTACCCTACCTCTTTGACAATAATTAACAGAAATCTCATATAAGGAAAACACAGCTTTGCCATCACTCTTACCTTGCACTGTCCAGATACACAGATGGCGGTTCCGTTTTGGTCACAGGGCGTCCCATCGATGACTTTCTCTGCTTGCCTCACGTAGAATCGGTAGCCAACTGCTCGGCAATTAAGTTCACATTTCTGACTGCCTTTAACTAGAGGAGAGGAGAGGAGAGGAGAGGAGAGGAGAGGAGAGGAGAGATCATGACATAGCAATGGTTTAGATGGGCCATGAACCCCGACTCTCCAGCACAAAACCATGAACCCCAACACTCCAGGGTTGAGCAGGGCCACCTCTGAAGCGAGCTGAGCACTGGAGGTCGCAGATGCTGAGGGGAGCAGAAGGGAGAGCGGTGTGAGCCACGCGGTCTGCTCCACACTTCTGACATTGGTCTGCAGGAGGATGCTGCCTCCATCGTCTCAAAGAAGAGATGCAACCTTCTGTGTTGCTCCAACCAGCAAAATCTTGTGTCCTCCTGCTCAGGTGAGACTGGGCGCTCCTTCCCTCCCCACCCATCGGCTTCCCCCACACCATTGTATTTCTGCTTTTCTGTAGAGATGATTATGGGGCATTTTTAGTGTTCTATGGCATTCCATGGGTAGAGCAGGGATTCGGAAAAGTTAGAAGCCATCACCCAAAACAAAGTAGAGACTTCCTCCATTACTGTGATGCATCATGGAGGAGGGACCTTTAATCATTCACACAACAGGTTAAATCACACTACGTGTTGATGAACGATCTAGTCAACAAACGCACAAGTGTAACGAAAAAACAATATAAAACCTTCCTGTTGGAGATAATGAATCGGCAAGCTGCTACATTTCTTTGACTCCAGAAGACTGCAGAGAGGAAGAACATTCAGACCAACCTCACCTGCAGAATCACTTGCCCAGGTAGAATTCATTGTGCCCACAGCTCCCTGGAGAATACCCATGGAGTCTGGGCTGCTGTACCCTTCCCACTTTCAATTCTGGCTACACACACACATTTTTCTGACTTGCATTACGTTTTCTCAGAGAATCTCCCCACCTCGGTAGCAGCAGCAAAATTAAGAATTGCAAAACGTTGGAAGCAGGAACGGGATCCCCCATTAACTGAATGGCAGAAAGAAATTTGGAACATGGCTGCTAATTGATAAATTGATGTGTGGAATTGAAGTGGGAAAAGGGTAGATCAGTAAGAATGATTTTTAATGATATTTGGGGCTTGTTTATTGAACTTGTGCTAATAAAAGGGAGGGAGGTTGAAACTTCGGACGATTCAATGCAATTTTGGAAGGGGGTATTCCGGAAGGAGTGGGAATTTAGGAAGAGGAGGAGGAAGGAAGGAAGAATGAAAGAGAGCATGAATTAATGATTACTAAATTGGTAATTGGTCCCAGTGGAGGGCTGGTCTAGTTGTTTTCTATATTTTCCTTTCTTTTTCCCTATTTTGTGTTGTTCTTTTTTTCTATTCCTGATGTATTTTAGTAGTGTATGTCATATTATTAAACAATTTCTTAAAAAAAGAATCTCCCCGCCTCTTCAAAGCAGGGCATCAGGTCTCCTAGTCCAGGGAGTTGCAATTGCTAGCTAGGAGATCACAGAATCAAAATGAAAAGGAGAGAAAAATCTGGCCGTAATTGGAAGCCGCTGGGCTACCCACCACACAGCTCTCTTCAGGAGCTTGTTTGCGATTATACAGTGGCCGGAGATCTAACAGCTCAAGACAATAAACAGAGGTGTGCGGAGGAAAGAGGGCAGAGGAGGCAATGCAGTTAGAATTTTAATGCAAGTTTTTAGAAGCACCTCCGTGACTTTGCTGAATGGTATTCCTTGCCTGCTCTTTGCACTAGATGTTGCTATTAACAACTTAAGGGAGGTTTCACTGGGGACCGCTCCAATGATTGCAAAACACTTTGCAACAAGCAGCAAGCTGGACCGCACCCGAAAAACATCACCTGGCATTCTTTCCTCCTCTTTGAAATATATCGTGAATGTGTCATTCACTGGTAAGGTTTGCAAGATTCGCCCCTCCCTGCATGAGATATAAATCCATCTGTTTTATTTTTCCAGCAAGTGAATCCTTCTTGAAGAAGCTGGCTTAGAGTCTGCAATGTGCAGAAATCAATTCACTTTTTCAAAAGGGATTACTTTGCTTCGTGAAACTCCTGCTGAGCTTTTGCAGTAGCTTTAACAGAATTAATGGCAGAAGCACGGAGAAAGTCACACAAATGAGCTTGATGCCTTGTTTTCTGGAAAGGGATCCAATTTTGAATCTATGCAGGGTCGTGTTCTGTGAAAGGCACTGTCTGAATCAGTTTCTTGTTCAAGGGATTCATCAAGGATAATCTAAGAATCAGGTGAGGCTTCACAGACAAATGACTTCAAATCTTGAGAGGCACAGTTTCAATCTTCCTCAGAATTTTAGATGCAGAAATAAAAAGTGCACCCAAGTAGCTGTGTGGATCCATTAAGGAGAAGAATCCAGAACAGCAGACTGAGGCACTAATTAGGATCAACCAAAGAGCCATAAAGAACAGAAATTTCCAAGTGCCAAACTCAAGGGCTTGGTCATTTTTTGCGACTTCCTATTTGATCCTCAGCAAGTGGCATATACAGCAGCGCATTCTGTGACGCTGAAAGGTTGCCCTTGTTAGCTGTTCGACGGACATACAGTCATTCTGGCACACGTTTTCTTTTTTCAACTGCACTGTAAAACCATCCTGGGGTAAAGCGTGAAGGATGGGATGCACATGTCTGAATTAGATGCGTCTCATCCACCATCTCGACATCAAGGTGACAGTAGCAGCAAAGGCATCCACTATCCTCACCCACTCCAGCCCTCTCAATCCAGTTGAGCACCCACCCAAAAGGAAAAGTTGCATTTCTTCCGTATCTGTTCAGCATCTCTTCCAGGACTGCTTTGCCCCACAATCTAGCGGAACCCTACTGACTGCCAGCTCCCAGGACCTTCCTCTTGACCTCCAAGATACTTTGAGCATTTTCTGCAAGGGCGAGCAAAGAAAGAGAAATCCAAACAAAATATGACAGCATTCCACAATCTCTTCCAAGAGTCAGCCCAGTGACTTAGTGTAACATATTTACAGACATTGCAGAGAAACATCTGCCATGTAATGGGGCCTTAAGATTGCAGAATTAGCCATGAAAAAGAGGAGATCCCACAGGAGAACGAGTGTTAACCAGTGGCACCTGAAGCAAAGTGTGGCCAGCAACCCTTCAGGGTCCGAAGCATCCCACGATGATCTTTTCCAGGATGCTCCGTTCCATCCGAGAGTCACGCAGCCTTCCATTCCTGCCAAGAATGCTAAGAGTTCATATTGAACTGATTTGAGGTTCCTCTCTTAGGTTTTTCCCCACTAAAGATTCCTCCAAACCTACAAATGCCAACACTTCTTTGTGCACAAACCTGTTATTTTGGTCATATGTAACCATTTGGACTGGGACTTGGAAAACTGGATTTATTATTCTATTTTACTTATGTGTTTGTATTTTTATTGGAATATTTTAATAACCTCCCTTCATCCTAGCAAGGACATATGATACCAATGCAACATTTGTGTCTCTCTTGCTGAAGGGGAGGGGGAACAGAGTACAGGTCATTGTCAATGGGAGTAGACAAGTCTGTCCATTTTAGCCACTTTCTGCCTCCCGCTTTTTCCAGTCCTAAATTGGATTTGTCCCTGAACTTTGAGATTGTTTATTTCACATGAATGTTTTTGTATGCATTTTTCAATATACACATCTTTGCAAGCAATCAACCTGATTTTATTCTTACCGCACTTTACCCAAGGCCAACTGCCCAGCTCTCTCCCACTCCATTTCATTCTCACAGCAACAATTCCATAAGTTAAATTAGACCGAGAGTGAAAGCCTGGCCCGAAGCCACTGAGAGTTCATGGCTGAGTGGGAACCAGAACCCAAATCTCCTGCGTCTCCCGTGCAAAATGCTTACCGCCACGCCTCACCTTTGAAACTCGGTTTACCTTCAAACAGACATTTTGTGTGCACCTTCCCCCTAGCGGATGCAATTTATGAGAGTCAGACACCGCCCGCCGCAGGCTTTTCAGGGCAGGCCCCCTCTCACAGTGAAGCAGCTCTCCTCCTGCCACTGCCCCAGCACTTCACCCTCCTCCTCGACTTTGCTAGCGCTTGATCCTGGACAGGCAGAGCCAGTGGATGATGGTTTGGTTCCTCTCTCTCTCCATCCCTGCCAAAGGAGGAGGCTGGTGAACAAGCAGGTTACAAAGGAGAAGCAACTCCAAAGGGCTTTTTTGCCAGTGGGTTCCAGCCCAGGGTGAGGGTGAGGGCCCTCAGCAGGTGCCCAGTCATTCCTTGCCTTGATGCCCATCCTGGGGAGGGAGCACCGTCCAGTCCAAAAAGGCCTGGGGACATCCCTACTCGACCCTATATCCCTACACTTCAACTTTCTACTGGACCGTGCAGGTTGGAAGACTCTTCCATGGAGAAACAAATTCTCCCCTACACACACACACCGGGGGGGGGGGGGGGGGCAGCATTTCCACAAAGAGGCAAGGCAGATTTAAAACCTTCTCCCCAGTCTCATTTTCTGCACACAGGGAGCTTTTAATATGCTAATTTAAGAACATTTGCTGGCAAACGGAAGCCGTGGATGTCCCTTCTGCAATCCTGGAGTAAAACAATCCGCCCTTTTGCTTTTGTAGCTCCATTGCTCCAAAGAGAGACCTTTAGCTATTTCCATCACAAGCCGGAGACTCCACACTTGTACCTTATTTAGCCTGAACTGAAGTTCCCAGCAAGACCACCATGTGAATCCAGCATCTTTGACTAGCAAAAAGCACCATGTTGCCCAGTTAATTCTCTTCCATTCAGCAGGGGGTTAAGGTTCACAATCGCTTTTTAGGGGTTGTTCTTGTAAGACACTCATTCTTTAACTCTTTTACACATCCTCTTTGCATGTCTTAAGAAAAATGTGTGAGCCCAAGGGAGAAGAAAAGCTGTAAGCAGCGGCTCAAAAGCAGTTATTTATCAAAATGACAATGCCAACCATGCGGACTTTTAAATGCAATAGGAGTCGAAGGGGGGTTGGATTCACCGATTATTCTGTATAGCACATTAACCAAATCCATCAGTACTTCAGCCACAATGGATACATTTTGCTCCCCAAAGAAAAGGCAGTTCTGTGGATGAGCTTGGAAGGGGGAAATGAAACGGTAGCATCCCAAGCAACTTCTTTTACAAGACGTGTGTGTTGGGGAGGTGGGGAGAGGGATTCAAGAGGAGGATTTGTGCTTCACAAGCCCCGTAAAGTACATGATGGGCAGGGTCCAACAGGATTGTTCCAGCTCCACTAGTTCTCTTGCGCTGGCATGAGCCGCCACTGGTCCCGCGGGGTTTTAATGCTGCTCAAAATACCCTGCCTTTGGATGGTTCTATGGAATTATCTTCTGCCCAGTTCTGGAAATTCCGCTCATTGGGGTTATATCTTTAGAAGCGTCAAAACCCTGCTGTGGGACTAGCTGATGCTGCAAATAGGACACACACACTATAGGGGACAACCTGCCATCCATCTATGGTCACCGGGGGATTGGGACAGATGACAGTGGATGGTCCACATTCTCCCAATCTGAGGGTCTTCAGCTCCCTGTCTGGCTGCTGTAGGTACAGAACACCGGATGGGACTTCAGGGGTGAGAACACTTCATTGCAGCTTGCAAGTTGCTCAGAAAGGCAAAATCGCACCATCTGTAGGACTCTAGGAAGCTGCCTTCTACTCAGTCAGACCACTGGACCATCCATCCCAATATTGCTGACACCAATGCCAGTGACTCTAGAGGCTCCAGCAAATGTTCCTCAGCCCTGCTCCTACTGGAGGTTGAACTCACAACCTTCTGCATGCAAAGCTGGGCTTTGCCCCTGGGAAACACTCTTCCCCAGGCCAACGGAAGCCTGCCAATGGCCCTAACCTATGATGGCACACGAGGATCAGACCCAAAGTCCATCTGGTCCAGCATTCTGCTCACACAATGGTGAAGCGACTGTGCAGGAAGCTCACTGGGAGAACACGCTTTGCTCTCTCGTGCTCTTTGTGATCGGAGACAGTTCCAATCCATCCACATTGGACCTAACCCATCATTTAGACTTCACGCACGACGGCATTGGCTTAGATTCATCTTTTCTATCCCTGACTTTCCTCTTGCCTGTTCTAATCGCCATCACTTAAATTATGGGCTCTGTCTCGTAGAGTTTTGTAAAACAGAATCATAATTGAATGTGAAGATAGACATATTATCCATGAGAGGAACACTCCAAAATGCATGGTTGAGTGATCCCTTTATTAGAACAAATAAAAAACATCACCAAATAGTATGAAAGCATCCAGCTAAAAAGTGCGTGTTTGTATTCTATCTGCACTGACGGGAACAAAAGCATTCTTCCAATCAACCATCTGCCATTTCGCTAGTCCAGCTCCATGTCATTTTCATCTGGAGGGTTGTTATAGTTGTAGTGGGTTTAATTATTCCAAATTGCAGAGAAGAGCAAGGAAATGCTTTAGTGGTACTCTTAAACTCTCCTGTCCTTGGTCTTGTGTGGGCTTCCTGACTACCCTAGAGTGGGTCGCAGTGGGTCCAAAAGCCAGCCACTAACTCAGTACACAATCATGCACAGTTTTTAACACAAACCCCTGCAGCTACTTTTTATGTTTAAGTAATAATCCAGTGTGGAGCCATCCATGTTCTGGAGGAGAAGAGAGGCCTTGAAACCATCTATTGGCTCAGACAGGTGCTAACTCCCAGTAGCAGCATTCCTGCTTTGATGCAAGCTGCTTGATAACGCCCGTGTTATGGCTCAGCCAGCCACCACCAGCCAGCCCAGCTCAATAAAGCATTGCCATTATCCATTATGTTTCTATGACGCCCATAGCTAAGTTCTCTGGGTGGTTCACCACATTAAGTCCTCCATTCGGATTCCAACCAGGCCTGACCCCGCTTAGCTTCCAAGATCAGACAGCAGCAGGCACCTTGGGCTAGACAGAAGTTGTACAGGACTGTACGGTATGGGGGATTTTTTTCAGAGCATTCCTCAGGCCCATGGCCTTTCCAGTCCACCAACCCACTGTCCAGTGGGGAGCCCCAGAGGGCAGATTCTGCCCCTGGGTTTTGCACCCCTGGATTAAAGAATTAGAAGAGAGAAAAGGCCATTCTGTGTGCTCAGGGGACTGAAGCATCACCAGCACCTGGGACTCTCATGGAATCTCAGGTGGGATGTTCAATTCGCAGGCACGCTCTCCTCCACAAACCCTCCCGAATGGGCTTGTCCTCAGGCTGGAGATCTGACGGTCGTGCCATCGAGTTGAGGAGTCAACATGCTACATCCTATTCGTTGCTGCTGTTCTGTACTGACAAACCATTTGTGACTCGCAACGATCCCAGGAAGCCCTCCAGAATGTCCCACCCTGGACAGCCCTGCTCATCTCTGGTCAGTTCAAGGCTGTGGAGCAAAGTGGTGGAGACCCTTTCACTACATTTCTTGAGGGGGAAGGGAGCTCCCCTACCAGTTGAGGGAGACATGTGCCATTAACAGCAGTAGCAGCACTGCTTAGCCTCCTCCTCCATTTCCTTTCTTGAGTCTCTGGTGGGGAGTAGCAACTGTTAGCCATCTGACCACCATCTTGTCTTCTTCACAAGCACAAGCATCGTTGTGGGGCATCATGGGAGGAAAATTGTGTTCGGTGCAGAAACCAGTGGAAAGTATTAGTAGGATGTACTGCATAAGAATGGTCCTTCTTATGCCTACTGCAGATGGTCCTTCTTTAGGGCATAAGAAAAAATAAAACTCACAGAGATTTTCTTAGGAAAATATCTTCCAAGAAATAATGGTTCTCTTCCGGATCATGCTGTTCCCCTGACAGCAAGGGTGGAAGGGCTGGGTCCTGAAGTATGAACCATAACCTTGTATCCTTACTAATAATAATTCCCTGATCTGTCTTCGGTGACTGCTGTTCAGAAAATTCTGTCTCTGGATCCTTCTGGAAAAAGGGAGGACAGCTGCCTATCATTCAACCATCACTTATTCCAAAAACATACCTTTGGGAAAGAATCACATTTTGCCACTGGGTGTCCTTGATAGCTTTATGGGAATGACTCCGATTGAATGCCATTTGTTTACTCCAAGAAATTCTTTCCTTCAAAAATATTCTATCAACAAAAATCTGCACACAGATCACCCCCACCCAAAATAGAAGTTTATGCACTCATGTAGCCAAGCTCACATGTTGAAGGCCCTGTTCTAGTTTGGCACTATTTTTATTTCATTGCATTTAGATATTTTGTCCTTAAAAGGCCTGCACAGATGAACCTTACTTGCTTGGAGAACATCATTTGAAAACAGTTCATTGTAAGAGGCAATTCCTTTGCTCAGTGCGATTTAATTTTCCTTCTGGCAAGTGTTGTCTCAGTATGGTTTTCAAACTATTTTTCCTCTGTGTGTGTGTGTGTGCGTGCAAGAGCATGCATGCATGTGTGTGTGTATCCATATTCCATATGTCCCTAATCAACTATTCAAAACTTTGACATAAGCTGCAATCCCGTACAGAATTAGCTAAGAAAGTAAAGGTCTATCTAAGGGACTCAATGGGATTTAATCCTTAGTGGACAAGGTATAGGATTGCACTGGGCAGAGCAATTCTAACCAGGTGGTGACAATTCTGGGCGAGATCACCCTGTCACATCCATAGTCTTGATGGGTGTCTTTTCTATCTTCCTCTACATCATCTCCATCTTCTCTGTCTTCTTCCTCTTCTCGTTGTTGCTCTGTACATCTGGTCCAGCATTGTCTTCTCCTTTCTTCTCCATTGCGGTCAATTGTACCAACACTGGCATAATTCAGGAACTTTAACGGGATCAACTGGAGAATCAAGGGATTCAGGACCCTGGAGATCCACAGCACCTTCTGACGTGCCCTATGCTTTGGATCACCACGAAAAGCACACGGCATGTGTAACAGAGACAGTGGCAAAGTTTTCCACCAGCAATATGAGACTTCCAAGGGGAGACCAACCGCTCTGCTCATGGAAGCCCTCTTCCACCCAAAGAGGAGAAGCTCTCCTCTTATCCAGCAGGCCTTCCATCACCTTTCCTGGGAGGTGTGGATTCCTTCTTCAATGAGACGGAAAGCACCAACTGTTTAGATAGTAGCTGATACTTAAGCAAAATGCCTTCTTGCTTCACCAGTAACCCATACTCGGACCTTGGGTGTGCATTATCATGTGGTCTGAACCCAGCCTATTTCATGCGAGCATGCTTGGATGAGATTCAATGCACTGAGCCCCCTCCCATTCCTGATTGTGGGAAAGAAGCAGATAGAGAACAGGCTGGGGAGAACTCCTCGGGAGTTTGGGATGCTCGGGCCTGTTGACCCACTGGGAACTGCTGATTGGGAACTCGATGGGAGGAGCAGTGGCGTGCCCACGTCCATAGTGCCCTCCCCCAAGACCAGCCCCAGAGCATTCACAAGCAAAGTTTGGGGTGACTAGGGTTAGAGCGAGAGGTCAACTTTCTACCTCAAGCATTTCCGGAACCTGTGAATACTTCGTAGCTGCATGGAATAAAGACACTTTGAACAACTACTGAAGTGCTTTCTTTCATTGGGAAGGGACGCCTGGCTCATGACACCTATGCCCTAGGAAAGGCACTTCAACATTTTAGAATGGAAGGTTACAAACAAAACTAGGGAATCCCAGACTGACTGGTGCATGTGGGAAAGGGAGGACGGCTGTCTGGGATCCTATACCTCTGCTATAGGACGTGGCAAATCCCCCAACTTGTTCTCAACTATGTCCTCTTAGGGCCATTTCCACTCATTGTATCTTTGCTGCTACTGGGTTGCCTGCCACTCCAACCTTGAAACCCATAAGGCTCAAAAGGAACAGAACACAAAGTAGCTGACCAAAAGGGAACAGAGGCCTGCTGAGCCCGACCCGTGGAAAGTAAGAGCTGTGTCTGAATGCCATCACATCTGTCCAAAGTTCTCGATGTCTACCATAAGGACCAGTGGCAACACAAACATTGTATCTGGTGGGCTCTGCAAAAGTGGGGGAACCCAGGATGACTTGTCTCAGTAGCCTAACTCTTCCACTCACAGTTTGCTCAA
>NW_025335817.1:920247-1090906 GCF_004798865.1 Varanus komodoensis
ATGGGGCACAGCCTACAATGACAGAGTGCCCCAGTGCTAGAACCTTCAACGTTCTAGGATTTCTAGGGGAGGCCATGCATGCAGGATTCCTTGACTAAGACGGGCATCCATGCTAATCCCACAAGTTCTGGCAATATCTGGAGACTCTCCGAGGCCATGGGAAAAGAAATCTGCCTGATCCTCCGTGATTAATGTAGATCATAATCTTCCTCCTATTGAAAGTCATAAAATTAACTCCGTTGTAACAGACACAAGGACAGCTGACATTTATTTACAGATTTTGCAGTAAATTAACCAAGCCACTCCCTAGAGGAACGGCTCTCAGATGAAAAAACGTGGACTGCGGGGGATTATAAAGGCTCGATTCGTCTGCAAATATTTCTGACAGCTGGGATGCTGCCACTGAGCCTGGTTTCTTAAAAAAAGAGAGACGATGGGGAAGTCTGGCAGCACATTTTGCAGACCCTGGGAGAAATACTGATAATATCATTATAAGAGGCCAGGAAAGGGAGACATCTATAATCGCTGATGCCCTGTTTTGGATCAGGGTGTGTCTTAAAGTTATGGACATGTTATGGAAGCATCTCACCATGGTTGGCCACCCAACCACATGTCCATGCCTTGTATAGAACAGAGCAGGATTAACTTAGAACAGTACCATCCAGGGACACCTCAGAAGTAATGTGCAGTACTGTTAAACACTGGTTGCTGCTGACCGTTGCTAACAATCCACACCATAGTCTGAGCTTCCAAACAGCAAACCAAGATTTGGAGTTGCCTGTTTGCTCTAGCTGCCTATCAGCTCATCTTGGTGGGGCAGCCGTCTCCCAGGGTTCTCCTCGGGAGGAGCAGCTATGCATGGACAGAGTCAGGGGCTCCCCAGCACAGCAGATGCCATTCCGATATTCCATCTTGTACTCGTGAAAGGACTGGAGCAGAGCAGAACTTTAACGGAGGAAAGTTGGGGAACCACAAGGACGGCCTGGGGACTCAGAGGAGAAAAAGAGCACTGCTTTCAAGGAAGTGTCCACTAGGTGTCTCCACCACTCCACCCAGCCGTCATTCACGAGCTCAGCAGCCAGGGCAGATGTGAATTTCATAAAGGCTACATTTATAACTTCTTATCTTTACATAACGTGTTTTCTCCCCCGTTGACGAGAAGGAAACACTTCTGCCCAATATTGACCCCGACCCACCCACTAGGTGCGTGTGCATTCCTGAGGATAATCGCTCGGCACGGAATGTTTCTTTAATAATTACCTCTGATGAACAGCCCCGGCCGAGCACGTGCCCTCCCGTTGCGATGCCTCCGTGCGAGCAAGTCTCCCAGGCCAACCACACTTGCGTTCTTTCCCTGCGTTGCCCATCATCGTAGCAACAAAACTTCAGCTTGCATAAAGTGTGCCCTACTTGCCTTGAAGCAGAGAGAAGAGCTTTCTTCTCGGAGCAGATGTACAGCCAAGCGCTAGTTACAGAGCAATTGTAAGCTGAGGTGGTGGGAACGGCACCAGTGATTACCAGCAAAACCAGTGTAGGGAAATGAGCCACACGACTTCAGGGGGGCACGGCTGATGGGGTGAACTAGGGCCTCTTAGGGAAATGGCGGGGCTCCAGAGCCGATCCTGGAACATCCCAATTTGGGGTCTCCTGCTAGTGGTGGATCTGCAGATGCGAAACTTGCCAAGGACATTTTGGGCCCTGAAAGACAAATGTCACTCCCAGGCTAGCAGGGGGTCACCTGTTGTAATCCTGGCCACCCAGGAGAGCTGGGGATCACGATTGTACTGTTAATGTGTAATTGGTACCTTTGCGGTTGACATTGTGCCTTAAAGTATTTCTGGATTTCTTCTTTTCAAGGCCAACTTCGTATGGTTTTAACTGCTTGTTATTATTTTACTTTTTGTTTACACTAGAATAGTATTTTAGTGCTGCTACTTTTTAAACTGTGTTCATTCCATGTTCTCATTTTGTAGATTGCCTTCTGGAGGGATGTTTTTTGTTTGTTAAGCTGTACCCTTAAAAGCAGCTTAAGACTAGCACATCTGAAGGTAACAGGTTAGCTTATGGGACTCTGGTTGTCTGGCTCACAACCTGGGACGGGACGGGACGGGACAGGACAGGCTGGGCATGGCATCTCTCCCAGCTATATCTAATAGAAGTGGCCATTCTCCATGGTAAAAGGAAGAGCTCAGAAGAGTTAAAAAACTCATAGCAACAAAGAATTGCCTTATGAGGACAATCATTACTGTCTTCCATGAGGGTTGTGCACCACGAAATTCTTTCTTTAGAACACCAGGACATAAAGCCTGGGACTTGCTCATTTAAGCTGTTGACAGCACCTGGCCTGGCCTAAGCCTGAGATGGCATGAGATGCAGGCTTTAAATCAGGAATTAGCACTTTAGCCCTTTTCTAATGAAAGATAAGGCAGTGGGCAAAAGAAGGAGGCAACAGACAAAGAGGAATTGCATGCAAATTCTCGCAAGGTACCTGGTGCCAAGATGGCCTCAATTTACCTTCCACTGCCGTTTTTAATGTTCCCCAAAAGAGCAGCGATTACGAGGCTTTTCTGGCCCTGCGCAATCTTTTCAAGTGCAGTTCCACAATGATACTAGGCTACATCATAGAAAAATGGGGTGGGGGGGGGGGAGAAATAAGGAGCTTCAAGTCGGAGCTTGTAGGATTCAAGAAACAACATTCCAAGCAATGAGTCAAGAAGAATATTTATGTTCCCGGAGTCAAAAAGCTTCTGCATCTCTCTTCAGACAAAACGAGTGATAAAACTATCAAAGGTAAGATTAGACAAGGCAATCCCTGTCATTAACATTAAAAAGAGGGGTAAGAGCTAAACTCTCTGGGAATTCATAATATCTCTTTAAAGTCAACTGCCACACAAACTTACACACCTTTTGTCTACCTTTGCTTGCTGCACAGTTAGTTTAAGTAATGCATTGTTTCCTAGACAATACATGACAATAATCATTAAGCGGCATAATGAATGCTTTTTTAAAAGGTTGGAGGGGGAAACGAAGATCAAACATATGCTTGGTATTTCTGGGCTACAGACGCTTTGGAAGGATTTTGTACAATTGTACGAGCTGGGACATGCCTGTGAGACAATGAAATACACTCCCCAAAGACCTGAGTTGATGGAATTGCTGGTGTTATTTGTATCTAGAGGCAACAATTACTGAAGCATCTTTTTTAAAAAGGCACTATGCAAATCATACAAGAGACTGCTCATGGTCTGGATCAGTCTACAGTATAATTTGGATAAAACCTAAGAGTGAAAAAAGCTGGAAAAATGGAAAGGACTTGCGTTTCGATGGATTCTGGGTCAATCTAGCCCAATGCTGTTACCTTTGGTAACAGTGGCAAAGCGCTCCAGAATTTCAGGCTAGGAGTTTTCCCATTCTACTTGGCGATATCAGGGATCAAATCTGAGGCTTTCTGGACGCACATCTTGCGCTCTGTGCCTGAGTCATGGCGACTGATGCCGCTATGGGAGCTTGATTGCAGAAATGCAGCCTGCTTAAAGCAGGGGGAGAAGAGGAAGGGAGAATATTGGCTCAGCAGGGTGGTGTGGTGATCGGAGAGTTGAATTAAGCCTCCAGAGACCAGATTCTAGTTTCTACTTGGCCATGGATCCACCTGGGTCACTTTGGGTGACTCTCAGCCTAACCTACCTCAACGGAATGTTGTGTGGATCAAACGGAGAGGAGGAATAGGACCACGGAAGCTGCCTTGGGTTCCTTACAGGGAAAAGGTGTGATAAAACTTCAGCTGTGACCTGGAATACTTCACCCGTCAAGGGTTGGATCATACGGAATGTTGTGATGTTGCTACACTGCAATGCCACCCTGTGCAATGGGAAAGGGTTAATACGGAAAGGCAGAGACAAACCGAGCCTGGGAGGAGTGGGGGAGGGGTGGGTCCATGTTAATGAGGAGCCAACCTTAATCCCATTAAGAATCCAGGATGTGAAGCATCAGTAAAGTGGTGAGTTACAAGTCTCATGTGGAGAAGCCCATAATGAGCTTCTAGGCATTTCCTCAAGAGAGAGAGGGAAGGAATCACTTAAAAGAGCCACTTCTCAGCTAGCAAAGAATTCCAGTAAGAGAAAGAGCAGGAAGACATGAGGCAAGAGGGATGCCATTCTGGGTTTACTAGCAGCAAAGGCCGAGAAAGTGCAGGCTGGTGCAGAAAACTGCAAGATGAGAGGCAAACCGGAGTGGCCGGGTGAATGCAATCTAAAGTAACGCTAACCCTAAGCAACATGAGCCATCAAGAGCATAGAATATGATCCTTTCTGCACACAAGGTGGGAACGTAGCGGAGAACACGGTGGAAACAGGATGCAAAGACAAAGAGGCTTAAGGTAGGAATGCAAGAGCACTGCAATTACATTTATTTATTGTGTGCATGAGCACAATAAAGAGGCATTCGTTCTTGGGGTTCGCAACGGGAGTGCAAACCCAGCCCCCTGGGGCCACACGCAGCCCTTCGCTGCGCTCTGTGTGCCCCTTCCAAGCTGGCAGACCCCAACCACTTTTCCCCCGCACCTCTCCTCATCAGCTGAGCTGCAGTGCGGAGGAACTGTGACTTCCCAGAGGCCTGTTCCCCACCGCTGGCCGTGGGAGAGCTTTATTGCTGGACACTGCTGGGGGAGGGGAGGCCATGAGTCCCCTCCTCTTAGCGATCCCTAGATCTCAACAGGGAGGCAGGATGGGCGTGCACTGGATGATGGAGAGGAGACCGTGCTGCACTTGGTGCCTGCTACCATCTGGAATGTTGCATCAGGTGGAGGCCCGAGGCTGAGAAAGGTCCGGCCTCGCTAACAGCACTCGTGGAGTTCACAGTGGAAGCAAAGTGAGATGCCCTGGGCCGTCAAGTTAACTCCACCTTATGGTGATCCCATGGATCGGTTACATATATGCACACTCGCACACATATTTAAGTAGAAATACAGTGCATCTTACATGGTAGGGAAGACGGGGCCCTTCAAAGGACTGGCTACCCCCTTCCTATCATCTCTTAGGGTTAATTCCCGACTATGGAATGCGCTCCCTAGAGAGGTCCGCCTGGCACTGTCATATGCTTTTCGGCACCGGGTCAAGACCTTTTTATTTGATCAATATTTTAATGTTCATCAACTTTAATTGTACATTTATTTATTTATTTGGTTTATGTTAACCATGTCATTTTTATGCTCAGTTCATGGTATGGCCAATTTATTTTGTTTAGGATTTATGATATTCTGTAAGCCACCCAGAGACGACAGTGATGGACGGCCCTATAACTCTCCTAAATAAATAAATAAATAAATAAATCCCCATAAAATATCTGCTCTGAAAGCAATGGCAGCACTTTCCCTGGTAGCCCCCACGGTGGGAGTCAGCACCCACTGGGTGCCTCCCCTTAGTTTCCATACCTTTCTATGACCCTTTGGTGAACTTTCAAGTCCTCCTCCAGGGTTGCTGTTATGAGGTCCAGTGGGCCACGGTGGCTGGAAGATTCAGCTGGGATCCAGGAAACGTTGTCCCCACTCAACCACGAGGTTCACCGGGCGACTGTGGGCCAGTCACTGACCCTTCCAAGTTGGTTGAGAAGATAGCCCCAAGGGTGTGGAAAGGGCTTCCACAAGAGGTCATTGAGGCCCCGTTGGTGCGGGTGTTCAAGGATAGGCTGGACATGCACATGGTGGGCATGGCGTGAGCAGAGCCGGCTGGTGCCGGAGGTCAGACTAGATGGCCCGGGAGACCCCTTCTGACTCGCTCTGTTTCTATGTTTCTATAGCGTGGGGAGTTCAAGTATGTCGTGTGCTGCCTCGCGTTGGTTGCAAAACGGAAACAATGGATAGCATTGCAGCAGCCGCAGAAGCCACAATAACCATTATACCAATATGCTGCCTAAAGCCACCCAAGCTGGGTGGATCTCCAGCTATGTACATCATCCAGGCCACAAGTTGAGAGCTAGAGAGCCCATGTGGTCAAATGCTGGCCTAGGAGGACTCAAGAGATGCAGGTTCTAGTCCACACTAGTTCAGCGGGTGACTTCAGGCCAGTCCTAAGGACGAAGGAACCGAAGAAGAGTCTTGCTGGATCTGGCCCAAAGGCCATCTAGTCCAGCATTCCCTGCACAGAATGGCCCACCAACTGCCTTCAGGATGCCACCCGGAGGATGTGCTTCTCACAGGCTTGTTGTGGAGACAGAAAGCAGAGGACAAGAATTGTGGAAGCAGGAAATAAGGGCAAGACATCAAGGCACGCCTAAAACTCATCACCCTTCACCCCAATCATCGTACGTTGTGAGCTGCCTTGAGGGTCTTTGGGCCAGAAGGTGGGACACAAATGTTCTACATCAATTGCCCATTAGTCATTCAGTTAGTTTGAATGACAGCCCATAAGTATTCTTTGCGGTCCACCTTTGTGGAACGATTTTAAGATGGAGCCGTCGGAATGGTCTTTACCAAGCCAGGCAAGGCAATATGTAAGCAACCAACTTGCTGAAGGGTCATTAATAAAAGTTAAATTGCCTGAATATAATTGTCAGCAATGGCTTTAGCTTCCCACTGAACGTTCCCCTCAGGCTTTGCTGTGGCATATTAATCTTATAATGGAATTGTTACAACAAGGTTTTAGCTCTTTCCAGCTCACTGTTCCCAAACAATTAACAGGGATTTCTTTTCTCGCTCCCTCCCTCTCTCCCTGTTGGCTTGGATGATATTTTGAAATTTTTAATCAGTCTGACCTTTCAGGTCCTTAAAAAATACCTCTGGTTATAATAAGATAACCAAAACCAGGACTTTATTAAAGTCACAGGGCGGCTGCTCTCTGCCAAGGACAAAGCTAATTCATCAAAAGTCCTGTTTCTGCTGCTGCAGGAAGCTTTCTGATCTTGGGCAATCATGAAAATATACAAGCAGATAGAGTGCTTGGAGGCCGTCTTGATGGAGGCATGTGGCAGGCGGGACACCAAGATAACAAGATTCCTTTTGAAGTGGGATTGAGAACAAGGAAAGCCGGCAGGACAATAAAGTCTTCATTGTTGAGGGTAAGATTTACTGGCTGTTTTTCTACGGGAGGGAAACATCAGCACTCAGCTGGACAGACATACCGAGAAGGGAGAAGAAGCGTGGGACCACAAAGAGCTTTGGGAAGAGGGGAACGGTCTTCTCAAGTACAACCAAGGGAAGGGCCTGGCGGGTAAACTTTTAAATGTTTTGTCCTTTATCTGGTTGCATGACATACCTTTCACATTTATGGGCTGCCCAGAGAGCTTTGGCTATTGGGCAGCATTGGTAGGAATAAATGAGATGTGGATGGGATGGGATGGGAATAGGACTGGGGAGGAATTGGTACAAGGTCAGGCCAAAGGAAGCCTTCTTGGAATGACCGAGTTGGCATTGGGAGGAGCAGGGGAAGAGACTGTATGGTTCCCTCCAAATCTACCAAGGGAGAGAAGGGATGCTGTGTTGCTGGGAAGGACCAGGGGGAGAGACACAACAGCCCCCTCAGGTACCCTGGCATGAGCTATCAGAGAAAGTACCAAGGCAAGCACTGTCAAGCGAAGGAAGTGAAAGCTCAGAGCCATTGCGTACACATGGAGAAGGATGCAGGAACAGGTGGGATGAACAAGGAAGACGGTTGCCTTCCTGGCCCGCTTCTTGGAGAACATCTGGCGGACACTGCCTGGACTGGTCTGTCCCAGCAAGACTCTTCCTGTATTTTTATACAAACATAGGAAGTCGCCTTAAATTGAACCAGCCCCTTGGTCCATCTAGGCCAATATTGTCAACGCTGACTGGCAGCCACAGCTCTCCAGGGATCTAGACAGCCCTGACTGGAGAAGCCATTGACCGAACCGGTGACTTCAGCAGTAGCTTATTGCAGAGCTATAGCCCTTGATGAGCAACAATGGAGCTGGAATGAAGAATTAAGAACACATGAAATAACTGCTGTGTGATTACATAGCTATGAATTGGAAAGTAAAATATGATTATTGATCATGTGACTGGTATAAAGAAGTTTAGAATATAGCTATTCATGATAAATTAATTTGTGATATTAAAGTGAGAAGAGGGCACATAAAGAAAATAATTTTAATCAGATTGAATACATGTTTAATAAGTTCAATGAGATTTCATACATATATTGAATATGTGTTTCAATTCAAAAAAGGGGGAAAGGATTTGAACCGTCAAAAGAATCATCGCAATTTCAGAAGAGGGAAATGTCCTGAAATAATTTTTGAAAGAGATTTTTTTTTTCTTTTTAACATGTATTCAATGGTTCTGGTGACAGGGTACACAGTGTGTTTAAGATTTATTTTAATTGTATGTTTAATGCTACATGTTTTATTTTAGCTGTAAGATCATTCTTAGTTGCATTTTATTTTATAAAACTAAATGCAGGAAGTAAGATGCTGGGACCTGGCTGCTGAAAGCCCCCGTTTAAGACACCCCCAGGGCCCTGTCGCCTTCAGCCCAGAAAGGGCACCAGAGCAATCCCATGACAATGGCCCTCGCTCTTTAGGTCCAATTCTATATATGTGGGAAGACTGGAAGGCAGGATGTGTCTCTTTTTACCAGTTGACAGTATTGCAAGAGGGAGAAAAGAAAAGAAGGGTGGAGAAACCTTTGAAAAACTCAATTAAAAAACGCAACACTCTCTTTTCCCCGAAAGAAGCTTTCACAAAAGCTGATGCTCTCCCTGATCCACTCTCAGTTGCAACCATTTTGCATTGGCCCTCACACACACACAGAGACACACACACACAGGCCACAGCCTTTCAACAGCTCCCTCCAGTCATTTGTCCTGAATTACTGGCTGTCGGTTTGCAGAAAGCCAGCTAGCAAAAGTGAATGCGCTGCCTGAGCTGCATGGAATATTTTATATATTAAAATATTTAAAACTGTGATGCACTGGGAAGGTAAGGCAAGCTAAGAAGAGCTTCAGACAGTTCAGGTTCAGTGTTCGTGGGGGTGAGAGGAGGGGCAAAGCTATTAAATCTCAGGGATGGAAATGTATCTCTGTGGTTTTCAAATCCCCAAGCAAATATTGCACATGCACAGCTATGAATAAATGTCCAGAAAAAAGCAACAGGCTTTTAAATAGTTGTTTTGCAGATACGTTTGGACGTGAGGGGGAAAGGAAGGGATTAGAATCAGGTGCAATGTGATGTGGCTAATTGCACAAGGTTGTGTGCATTTACTCAAAACTAAGCTGTACTCCATTCAGGGGAGCATGCCTGAAATTGTGGCACCTTTTCACTAGGCTAAACTTCTGAACTCCTTTTAAGCGTTCCTGAGCACGGTGGCATTCACTCCCAAATATGTATGCATGTAAAAGGCAATTAAGTTTGAATTCCAGAAGCCTACGGACAAATAGACAGGATTGTCCATGTAGCTAGTACTCAGAGCAAACTGCATGTGATGTTAATGGCCAGAGGGACTTCAAGAGGCAGAGAGTTCCAAAGGAATTAAGTCTGTCCCTTAAGGCTAAGTTTAACCCCAGAGACATGTTATCAGCTTTCTTGGGCTCCCCCTCAGCTGGCTCTCTCTCCGCAGCTTCTCTGGAATCACCCCTGACATTTCTGAAAGCATGCAAACTGATTGCATTCATGTTATCAACACTACATCCAGCTTGGTTTCTTCATCTCTTTCACCAAGTGCAATAGACTGGCCTTTGGAAAACAGTTTGGCACCGGTGGGGAAGGCAGGACAACCCCCACTTAGACGCAGCAACATGCATGTGTCCTCAGCACAAGGTATCCCTCGCCTCTGATAACAGGAGGTCGTGTTTGTTGTTGTGACAGCTGTTGTTGTGAAGCAAAGCAGATACAACTCCAAGACGTCATAAGCAAGTCTTGCAGTGCAAAGCGGAGTGCCGTGACTGAAGCCCAATCCTGACATCAGCTGCAGGATGCAGTGGATACCGAACCACACTGGACTTGTTCCTAAATGCCAGTGTGGTTTTCCCATCTTAATTTTACATGCAGATGAGTCTTACATTTCTTTCCTGCCTCCAAATGCCTGAAATTTCCCTCCTACCCTCCAAATACTGCAAGATTTCATCTCTATTCTCAAGAATTCCCAGATGTATGAACTTTGCTAAAGATGTGATCATTTTGGAAGAAGGTGCTGTTATGCCTTAAGCAGGTGTTCACCTTCCAGCGGATACTTGATGAGGGCTGTGGAATCCATAAAGCAGGGACTGTGTTCATGGCCGATCCCCATGCCCACTTGAAGCCTTCACACATTCAAGTGAACACCTGAATCGGGCAGTGCCTTCTTCTGTAAGCCACAGGCTACCACACCTATCCCCCACCTCCCTGGAAGAAGCATAGAAACAAGCAAGTCAGAAGTGGCCTCCCTGGCCATCTAGTCTGACCCCTGGCTCCAGCCAGCTCCGCTCACAACATGCCCACCATGTGCACGTCCAGCCTGTCCTTGAACACCCGCACCGATGGGGCCTCAACCACCTCCCGGGGAAGCCCATTCCACACCCTCAGGGTCCTAGCTGTCAGGAAGTCCTTCCTGGCATCCAAATTGAACCTTGGCTCCCTGAGCTTTGCTCCGTTGGAGCGCGTCCTGCCTTCCTCTGCAGGGGAGAACAGGTCTCTACCCACCTCCGTGTGACATCCCCTCACACATCTGTATGTCGCCAACATATCCCCTCGGAGTCTCCTCTTCTCTGGGCTGAAGAGACCCAGTTCCCTCAGTCTCGCCTCATACGGCTCTCCCTGCAATCCGGCCACCATCCTTGTGGCCCTTCGCTGCACTGACTCTAACCTGGCCATCTCCTTCCTGCAATGAGGAGCCCAGAACTGAACACAATACCCCAGTTGTGGGTGCACCAGAGTCTTATAGAGTGGTAATATGACCCTAACCCTAAAGTTAGCGAGACTTACTCCTGAGTCAACACACAGGGAAAAGTGTTGTTTAAGGATGATCTTAAGTAAACCAACTGAGAAAAAACCCGTTGAACTATATTGACACCTACCCCCAGGAAAGCAAGAATTGCAAGAATTTTCTTTCGGAAATAAACGCATTCAGTTTGGTGAGATTTGTCCTCTGTTAAGGAGAATTGCAGACATGCAGTGCAATCTTGGAAAGTTTACTCAGAAGTAAAGACTGCAACCCTAGATACACCTCTGTAGAATAAGTCCCATGAAACGCAATGAGGCTTACTTAAGAGTAAGCCTCATTGGATCTATAGGATCGCCCACTTAGGGACATGTGAATGCTAACACAAGCAATGCCATCATTCCTCTAGGTACCAGTCCCACAGGTATTTGTGCTGCCAAGTACGAATGACAATCCATCCAAGCATCTGGTCCTCAGTGACCTCTGAAAAGGACCTTTGGTAATAAAGTTGCCAGAGTGCTTTCCAGTCTGTACAGCAAACGCCACATCAGTTCTCTGTGCAGCTGTTTAGGCAGCGAAAAAGCAAGGGTCGTGTTTCAAAAATTATCGCAGCGCACAATCTGACCTTCAAATTGGACTCCATCCAGTGTTCCTAACAGTGCCCCAAGGGCACCCGATCCAGGGATGACTTTTCAAGAAATTTTCATGCAACAGACCCGACATATTTCAAATAACTTCTCTAATTTCCCAGTGACAAATAGGCAGTTTTTCATGTTGATAAGTCTTTGTGCAAAGCTTTTAAAACAAGCAAACAAACAACGACCCACTGCTGTTCCAGCCAGGAAGTTTTTTCTTCTGCGTCCCAGAAAGTGTAAGAATGAACTGGAATGCTTAGAAGCCTGCCAAGTACTGGGCAGTTCCAGCACCAGGTTTTTGAGAGTCCTTGTGCAAGACACCCACAATGGGCCTGACTGCATCTCTCTCCTCACCCCCATGGTCCCCAGCTCTCACGCTCCTTCTCCTCTACAACTGGCTTGATTGGCAGGCAGAGAGCCAACGTGCAAGCTGGCCGGGCCGGGCCGGGCCATCTGCTGTCCTTCCCCTCACCGCCTTGGTTGTCCAAACAGGGCAATAATCAGGAGCAACTCCAGGGGGGTCTTGGCAGGGGGACCTTCTGGAGGTTGGACCCAGGGCAGTGGCCCACCCAGACTGACTCTCAGTGCTGCTCTGGCACCAGCCCCTCCTACCAGACACGATCAATCATCATCATCATCACCACCACCATCTTCATCATCCCGTTCTCTCCTTACTGCTGGACCAAAACACCATTCAGTTCTCGGTAGGCAACCTACAGCGAGAGGTTTAACCATGGGGTGGGTTTGCTTTTTATTTCGCGGGGCTCAGCAGAACCATGGAAAATTGTCTCTGCATTCTCGAGGAAGTGCCCGCCCTTCTCCTCCAAAACGTGACCCATGCTGGGTGGGAAATGGCCATCACAAAGCCCTCCACTGTTGACCACCCTTGCCTGTTTTCCCAACACTCAGTGGGACACATCTCACAAAGGGCCCTGAGGCTCCATGCCAATCACAGAAGCACGGCCGGTGAGAAGTCCACCAGGATGCCCAGTGGAGCTGGAGGGGGACACCCAAGAGCCTCTCCAACCCCGGAACATCCTTTTCTCAAAATCCACATTTCTGCGCATCCGTCTGCTTATGTTCTTCTCCTATCCCGCTTTGGAACCAAGATGCAATCTCCATTTTCCCTTGCTGTGCATTCAGAAAGAGGGGAAGAAGATGTGCGTGTGTGTGTGTGTGTGAGGGAGAGAGGGGGCTGCTCGATTGCCAGAACGCTCAATCTAGTCACCACCCTGAATCAGGAAAGGGCCCCTGGATCATGCCTTGAGAACTTCCCATTAAACTGTCTGTAACAAGCGGGAAACTGCTCAGGAGTCCAACTTCCTGCAACGATGCTTGCCAAGGAAGGGGTTGAGATAGGTGCAGCTACTCCACAGAGTATGTGTGTATATTTAGCATTAGAAAGAAATGAAGCTGCATGTCATCAGCTCTTCCTGCGCCCCTCAAGGGAAACCTCAGCCTGCAAAAGAATTTGATGGTTCCCATTTTGGCAGCAGGGAGCGATCACCCTGGAATTTCTCCCAACTTTCATTGCAAGAATGATTGATCCCGATATTCTTTTCAGTACCGCCAGTGTCTTAAAGGGCTGCAAAACAATTTCTCCCTAAAACGACCCAAAATATTACATTTCGCTAAAATGCTGATTCAAACAAGAGCAACAACAGGCAACCATAAATGAGCATCTGTTTACATTTAGAGTTGCCATTTGATTGTGTTTAAAAGCAACCGAAAGGAAGAATATGATCGTTCCTTATCAGGTCAGTCACAAGTGAAAAAAGTTTAGTGAAAGTGCAAGAACGATTTATATTCACGTGAGGAATGAAAAAACAATTTACAGAGCCATTGAGAAGATCATCCTGCCGTTCCTACTTGTAGTACAAGTCTCAACAGTCCCAATTAGTCCAGCCTCTATCGCTTCGATGCATTTGGAACTGAGATTTCTATAGATAGGCTGGACGTGCACATGGTGAGCATGTCGTGAGCAGAGCCAGCTGGAGCCGGGGGTCAGGCTAGATGGCCCAAGAGGCTCCTTCTGACTTCTGACTCGCTCTGTTTTTCTGTTTCTGTGAGATATTACCCAGGGATGTTCTACAGCTCACTCTGAAAATGAGCCTTTGTATACCTTAAAGATGTCCTTTTGGCTGATATATGGATTGTGTGCTTGCTATGGGGTATCTGTGAAAGAGCATCCTAGAACTTGGATGAAGAAAACTTGGGAACAACACAAGTTTTTTCTTCCAAGACATGGAGTCATTCATGAGCTGACCACTGGTCCACAGAAGCTTCAAAATCTCCCTTTGGGGCATTTGAGCTGAGCTGAGTGTCCAGGGATCGTGCAAAGCAATCGTTTCCTTTTTTAAGCAAACTGAGAAACAACCAACATTCTGAGTTCACAACTTTCAGAAGAGAATCAGTGTGCTTAGATTTTAAAGGTGCAAGGTGAATTGAACTGCCTGTTACTAAAATGGGAATACATGGAACTCCTCTGAGGCATTTAGAACTAGGGATACAAGAGACATTATTTTAGTAATGTGAATTTAATCTATAATTAAAGCACTCTGCATAGCCTTCAAATTTTGCTCTTCTCCAAATCTTATAGTGGGATTTCCTAATCAAATATGTGTGCAAATGTGGGTATGTTGGGAAAATGTATGATCAAACTGCATTATATTAGAAAAAAATGCTTGCAAAAATGAGTGTATAATGCAAAAATTACATTTCACAAGAAAGGTGCACAAAAAGCTTATGAATTTTTATGAAAATGTCTAACAAATAATTGGCAAAGTTCAGCATGAATCAAAGACTAGAGAAAGTCCAGACAAAGTCAAGTTAAAGTTGGAAAAATGAGGAATGAAGAGAACCTTACATGTTCAAATTCACTGATTTCTAATCAGAACTCTTTGGTCTTCACTCAAAAATCATCAGAGCATTTGCAGGAAAAAGTATGACCCCAATTAGCTTTGAAATTTGCCTTAGGCAAAATCTGATGACAACCTACTAACAGTTGGAATCACCTGGAAAAAAAACGTGTACTTCCCTTGAAAATCCATCAGCCGTTTCAGCAAGGGAGGACCTTCTGCAAGCTTTCTTGCCATTTGCTTTAAGTGAAATAGCAGGGGAAGATCTGATTAAGACACTGCTTTTTATCATACTGGATTCAAGGTAGATGCCAAAAACATGTCAACAGGACTCTTCTTTAGGAGAGAGATGGGGAGATAGATTGAGAGATTGCAGGAGAGAGAGAGAGATCGAGCAAAATCCAATTCGAAAAAGAAAACTAATCTCACACACACCACGATGGAAACGCATTTTATGTGGTTGTTCAGACTACACATGCTGGGAAAACGAACTCTGCTCTGTGTTAGCATTTCCCATTTTCTGATGCAAACCGGCCTCCTCCTTAATAAACCCAGGCTTAGAGACACACAAGCCCTCTGCAAGAATTTATGGGCAAAGACCACAATTCACAATCCCATGCTGAGGTCGCTTACCACGCACATGAACTTTTGCAACTGCCAGGCAGAGCTGTTTCATACGTTTTCACACCTCATCTTAGGGATGTTGGGAGTTTTACTATGAGCTATTGTTGGTGATCACATTATTTTTAACCTTTCCACCGTTCACCTGGGAACATCCCTGGAAAGCCGGACTCTAGCCACATTTATTCACAGCCCGGCCACTGGCAGGTTAGAGGACTACAAGATGCTCTTAGTGAGCTTGGCTTGAAGATCTGCTCTTAAACCCAAGTGGTTCCAAAAGCTACCACCAACTAGTTGTAGAACAATTACATTCCAGAAAATCTGCATGGTGGATCGTCCGCCAATATTCATCGGCTACCCATTGGTTGCTAAGAAGGATACAACAGGGCTCATTCCACCCCTCCGAGGAACTAACGACACAATCCAAGCACGCTGCCCATAGACTTCTGAACTTAGAAAACACCTTTGTGCTTACAAAACATTTAGACTGCCCACAAAGCTCCATCTCTGCCCAAGGGCAGAGGGAGGGCACTCCAAGTTCCAAGCCCTAGCTCATTCGTGGAGCACACTTCCAAGATCAAGGCTGGAACTCTGAGTAATCCCAGGTCTATCTAGAGTCCAACTCACTGGCCTATCATTACACCCTAAGCAGCGTGGAACTAAGTAGGAGGACTGGTTGATGGCCTGCAAGGTTGATGGCCACTTTTCAGGAGAAGAAGACGCTGTAGGAAGAAGATCCAAGGTTCTGTCCCTGGTTCATCAGGTGGGCCAGGAAAATTCTCCCCTCCAGGGATAGCTCTGAGGGCCTCTGGGAAGGCCTCTCCATGTCCCCGTGGCCTCCACGCTCCCACCTTCTCACCACCATTATCACTGGATGCTCTCGTTCTCACCATGCATACCCCTTGGCTGCTCCATTGACAGAAAGCCAATGAGCACCCCTTCTCACCACGACCTTTGCCGCCGCCGGCCTTTGGTAGTCCTGCTTCCAAACGAAGCCCTGGACAGCCACTGCTGGTCACCATAGGCAAAACCCAACCGGTCAACTCAAATCAGGCCATTTCTTACGCCCCTAACACACATCAAGTGTTGCGTCGTTACACACTGTCTTGACTGGAGCCAACCACTCACTGGAAAAAAATGTTTTACAATAACATTTGCTCTGGATCCCACCCACCCCACTCGGCCTCTGCTTGCCCCAGTGAGGACCTGCTCATTCATACAGTTTCAAAATCCGAATCAGAGAAAGGCATTATCCTTGATTATTATTCCGGAAAATGTTTGAAAGCTGTAATTTGCTGATCAAGTATAATGCACATATTTGTTCCACCTCAGTTATCCAAACAGAGGATGCAGGGGATAATTCAAAGCCAAAATAATCTAAATAAATCAAATTGTGACATGAGAATCCATAAACCAGAGCACAAACCCAGCCCAGGGTAAACGCAGGTGTATTTTTAGAGGCTTCTGCAGAGATAATCATTTTTCTGCAAAACTAGCAGACTTTTTATGAGTTTTCTCTAAGAGGGACTGAACAACAAAGGGGGAAGGAATCAAACAAATGCTTGGAGGATTTCTGAAATATTTGTTTTAAAGAAGATAGCAACAGAAACCTACCACTAGGGTTTTATTCTGGGCAGTTTTATGTTACAAAATATGTTTTTCTCTTCCTTGGCTGCTTGAGAAGGCTTTTATGCAAGACCACAACTGCTAAACCCAAATTTGCCCCTTCTGGTGCATTACAACGGTTTTGTCCAATTGCCAGGATCCATAACCGTTGGCCATGCTTGCTAGAGCTGCTGCATATTGATGTCCAGGACATCTGGTGGGGACCAGCAAAGGGAGGACTGAATAAAATGTTACCTGATCTGAACCCGATCCAAAGAACCATGTTCTGATTCATATGGAAGCAACTTCAAATGTCCCAAGCTAGGTATGTGCAAAGGGAATCTGCAAGTTGGCCTCAAATAATTCTGGACCCTGTTATTCGATCTTCAGAAGGGGTTGAGTTTGTTTTTCCTACCTTAAATTACCTTCTGTTTCAATTAAGCTTCATGTTGGAACCCAAAGATCTGCAAGTAAAATTCCTACACCACCAACATGCTGCTAGGAAGTTTGACTTGTGCTTACATTAGAAAAATATGCATGGAAAATGTGTCCTGAAGGACACGCTCTGATCCAGGAGAGGGGGAATCTCTTTCAACCTGAGGGCTGAATATAATTTCCGGGAGAGCTGCATTCCAGTTGGTAGGAGTGGGGGCAATATCCCCGAGGGCCTGAAAGGTGTACTTACAATGGAGTGGGAAGAGAACTTTCTCTGCCTTGTGCTGCTCCAGAAAAGGTGTGATGAAAATGTAACAAGCAAGACTGAGGGAATTGGGTCTCTTCAGCCTGGAGAAGAGGAGACTCAGAGGGGATCTGCTGGAGACATGCAGGTATGTGAAGGGGTGTCACATGGAGATGGGGAGAGACCTGTTCTCCCCTGCAGAGGAAGGCAGGACATGCTCCAACAGAGCAAAGCTCAGGGAGCCAAGGCTCCATTTAGGTGCCAGGAAGGACTTCCTGACAGTGAGGACCCCAAGGGTGTGGAATGGGCTTCCATGAGGGGTCGTTGAGGCCCCATGGGTGCAGGTGTTCAAGGATAGGCTGGACATGCACACGGTGGGCATGCCGTGAGCGGAGCTGGCAGGAGCCGGAGGTCAGACTAGATGGCCCAGGAGACCCCTTCTGACTCGCTCTGGTTCTATGTTTCTAAGTACGAGTTTCTACCGTTAGTAAGGAAAGCAATTTCTTCCTTTTGTGAGGGTCAGAGGCTATGGAAAATCTGGAAAGAACTCAAATGATTGATGGTTGGGAGAAAGGGGAAGGGCCAGGGGAAGGAGGAGGTGCATGGCCATTTGGGGACCCCTGGTGGGCCAAATTTCACCCCAATCCTGCATGTCCACAGCCTTGCTTTGCTCAGTGGAGAGGTTTGCATACGGGTAAGCACATTCCCAAATATGTTGCTGATTTCAAGGGAAGAGAAGGGAGAAAGTTCTCAATCTGACAAGGACTGTCTTCTAACCAAGCTTTGGGATAGCTCTTGAAGAACCTCAAGATGAGTTTTCCCATTTCCACACGCCTCACCCAATGCAGCACATGGGCAAGATTTCCAACAGAGATTCATGCAAAGCTCCACGGCACGTCGGTTTTTGAGAGTCATCAAAACATTTAAAAAAAACCCCTCAGTCAGAGCTTGCATTATGCTCTGCCGGAGAGTTTGATGCCGGAGAGAATGTCCCGGCTGACCCACACTTTGGAGCACCCATCTCTAGAAGCCCCTAACTCCTAGCAATACATATTCAGCAGTTTTCTGCTGAATATGCTTCTCCTGCTTATGATCAATGCAGATGCAAAGTAGAGGACCCAATGAACCATTTAAGAGATTAGGTAATGGCTTTAAAATTAGTATTTACCCATTCAAACCATTAAGGTACTTCTCTGCAAAGATCTTTGGGCATAGAAGCCTAATAAAGCTTCCTGTGAAATTACTTTAACAAGTAAGTACTCATTCAAGTAGCAGTAGCTACAGTTTAACCTTTCGGCTTGTTGCGATGCAGTAGTCAAAGAAGCATACAAAATTGATCATGGGGACAAAACATTCGGTATTTCCCACTGAAAGCGTGATAAATACGTATGACCTATTTGAGAGGCTGGTAGCTTTGTGCAAAAGAGAAGAATTCAATTCAGTGCTTGTTGAACTGAGAGATCCACATGTTTACAAAGTGGCCAGTAAGATAATTGCCTAAATGAGAATTGATGGGTTGGAATAGATGGTACATACCACCCCTTCCAATTGTGGCATTTCTTCATTTCTCATTTTTCACATCAGAAGTTAATTTCTGCTTCCACATCAGTTAGTGAGAATCCATATGAAATGTGGATGCTTCCATTTTTATGAATGGAATATGACTTTGTGGAATTTTGCATATTTCCATGGATACATAGAATTTTGCGAGCAGTTTTCCTTAACAGAAAAGTTTTTTGTCTATTTTTCCCATTAATAGATACATTTTATACTTTTTCCTAATCTAATCTAATCTAATCTATCAACCACTATGAGCAATTTCACTGGTGCATCATTTGTATGCTTTTCATAGGTCAGGGTACAATCCATCAGCAGAAAACATACCCAAGACGACACACGCAAGAAGCGCTACCTAGCAGAGGCCTAACATTGTGTGCCCCATCGTTTTTAAATTTCCCATCAACTTGTATTGCATTTGCATATAGTTAAACTTCTGTACAGTTCTGGAAAGTAATGCACAGTCAGCCTGTCCATGAAATCCATGCAGCAGGAACGATGACAGTGTCCTGCAGAATCTGCAACGGTTGGATTTGTATGAACCCTCAAAGAATTAAAGTCCATCATCCATCTTGAGAAGATCTTGGGAGCCACATTCCAATAGCAGGCAAACAGGGTGAGGCCAAAATGACAGAATTTTCTAGCTTAAGGTCCTGATTGCCAGCATCCCTAAGCCTCAGAGAAAGCACCTCAACACCAGTAGAAGGGGAATTGTGCAAAAGCCAGGTGAACAGTTGGTAGTCATGGAAATGCTCTGAGGTTGGGGCTTATCTGGGAAACTCCTGAAGGCCCTATGAAGACCCCAAAGGGGAAGATTTATCTCCTGCTCTGAGGTTCTGCCCTCTTGCTTTAGTAGCCAAAAAAATCCTCTGATGGGGAGACGGTCTGGTTTCCAAGTCCCAAAGCATGCAGACCTCAGAGCTCATAGTCAACAAATAGCACAATATTCGTCTATAATCAAATGTTCCTCTGGGAATATTCCCCGGATTCCAAAGCGTGCAGATGCCAAAGCTAAACGTACGTGTGGCAATAGCCCTCGCATCCCAATATTCCTCTGCCATTTCTTCATGCAGCCGAAGCGATTGCATATTATAAGTGCTGGTATTGACCCATAAAGCCCTGAATGGCTTGGGACCAGGATATCTGAAGGAACATATTTTTCCCCATATGC
Organism: Varanus komodoensis; assembly: GCF_004798865.1. Lineage (NCBI taxonomy): Eukaryota > Metazoa > Chordata > Lepidosauria > Squamata > Varanidae > Varanus > Varanus komodoensis. The sequence continues at coordinate 940,238 of NW_025335817.1, forward strand.
CTTTCCACCCCTGAAGATCCACAGCAGAGACCCTCCTTGAAGGAAGTTAGGAAAGTGAACACCCGGAGGAGGGCCTTCTCGGTGGTGGCACCCCAGCTGTGGAGGTCCGCCTGGTGCCGACTTTATATGCTTTTCGGCACCTTTTTATTTACCCAACATTTTAAAGCTTAAATCATTTTAATCTGCTTTTTCAAAATTAACATCCTCAGTTGCATTTTATCTCATTATAGTTGTAGATTGTTTAGATTTATTGTTGTTTTTATTAGATTGTAAGCTGTCCTGAAACGATTGGGTTGTATAGGACAGGATAAAAATGTTCCAAATAAAATAAAATAAATAAAATAGGATTACTGGTTTTGTTGTGCTTCCTCTCCTTCCCCGCCCCATTCTTGCTCTTTATTTTTCAATTGCAATCCCCTTGGGAGAAGGACCACTTGAGGCCGTTCTTGGTGAAGGAATGTACACACAGTTGGTGCTAAAAATAGCTGCAGAATTATGCCCAGACACAGAAGCAACTACAAAGTGACCAAAGATGCACATCTGCAAAACAGAAAGGAAGGATGCAGCAGGCTCGGGATTCACCGACCTCATATTCATGCTGAACCACTTTGCACATTCCAAGGAATTTCTGGCGTTCTCCCATCCATTTCTCTCCAATGGGATCTTTCTCGAAATCACAGGGAGGGAGATGTAACATTTAGAAACTAACCTGAAAAATGTGGGCTTCAGTAATCACTTGCAGAGTTGGAGACCGCAAGATGAGCAAATATTGACAAGGAAATAACGTTTTTAAAAGAATAACTGGAGGAGATACACTCTTAGCCAAGAAAAGGAAAAGTTCTGCAAATGCTTCCTGAGAAGAGACACCGTAAACTTTGCCCTGCTGGGACTGTGTTTCTCTACCTTACATGCATCAACGCATTCCCAAAATGCTTTGCATTTTTCCTACACCCCCCCAGGCAGATCTCCAGCTTGTGACTTCATACTAGCAAAACAGTGCCAAGATTTCTAATGCACTTTGGAGAGAGAGAGAGAGAGAGAGAGAGAGAGAGAGAGAGAGAGAGAGAGAGAGAGAGAGAGAGAGAGAGAATTCGAGGAGGAACAACTATCTCTGTCATTTTTGTGACATTCACTAAGCCCTCCAAGTGGAATCAGATGCAGTTCCGTGTTCTCAGAGTCAGGGTTATAAGGACAAGTGATATGATACGGTGAGATTTGCAACTTGGCCTCATACAGTTTTCATAAGCTAAAGCTGGTGGGTGGGGCTGTGTTCATAAATGCCGCAGCAGCTCTTGGCATCACAAGCTGGTATTGTTGGGCAGATGCTCGGGGAGCTGAACTTCAGCAAGGGGCCCACTACCACTCTCTAGAGCCTCCTAGCCGTGCGACTTTTCTTCTTGTCCTCTGCGCTTGCTTCCTCAAATGAGCAGTGAGAAGGGCAAGAAGAAAGAGCGGGGCTTTGGAGGGCTGCAGCGAGGGGAACGGGGAGCAGCGGGGGGAACCCCTCTAAGGAAGAGGGACTCACTGAGAGCATCATTCCCCCAAATCCTGAAATGACACACTTGGGAAAGGGGGCGTGCACAGCAGCCCAAGTCATGTGCAGGCAAGTTTTCTGAAGTTTGTCTCAAAGCACATTCCAGAGGCTTCCTCTACATTTACTCCCCCTCTCTCCCTCCTGCCTCCCTCCTACTCCTCCCTCTTTACTCCCTCACTATCTTTCTGGCCCCTTTCGTGACCCATTATGTCCCATCACCAAAAAGGCCAGGCACAGCCAGTTGGTTACATTGCCCACACTCTTTCATTTTATCAGGATCAGCAGAGATGTGGTGGATAAATTATACCAGACTTCTGCAACCTGGTGTACACTAGATGTTGGGAACTGAATTCCCATCAACCCCAGTCAACATGGCCAATGACTAGGAATACTTGGGCTGTGGTTAAGGTCAACTCAACGCTTGTTTCAGCTCAAGTCCCTATCAGATTGTGAACGTTGGTCTGTTTGTTTGCACGAAAATCTATCCCTATTTTCATGTGTGTTTTTCCAAATCCATGCATCAACTGTATGCACCTCTGAAATGCACATATGCTTCCCCTGTGGATTGGAGCATATTTGTGGACACATATCAAAGGTATTCATTTTTTCATGCACTTTTTTCAGATATACACATTCTGTGAAATGTTTGGAGAGGAGGTGGTTGGTTGGTTGGTTGGTTGGTTGGTTGGTTTTTTGCCCACAAAGGTCAGAATTGCTCAGAGCGTGGTCAGAGATGGCCTCCAGACTTGCATTCAGTCCAGAAGGTACAGACCAAATACATTCTGATAAAAATGCTAAAAATATGAACTGAAATTGATTTTGTACATCCCTTGTTTCTTTCTTATAAATAGAAATGGAAAAAAATATATGTTGTTTTCATCCCACATTCCATTTTTCAGCAGAGATTCCCCAGTTCTTTCCATCCCATGTATGAAAAATATGTGTGAATTTTGATAAGCTCGAACTGAGCAAAAGCCTTGTCCATATACATTCACCCAGCTCAGTCCATGCAGCTATTTCCAGCATGAAGGGAGGACCCAGATTCTGTTTGCCTGCCATGTAACTCTTAAAAATGAGGAGCTTGTCAGGAGAGAGAGGGAGGGAGAGGGAGAGAATGGTGAGCAGCTGCAATTCCACATTGGTGAATTCCTGGAGATTCAAAGCCAGACTATGAGCTCAAAGCCCCTTCCCTGGATGAACCAATCTGTCCACTCCACTTCCTTCTGTAGCCATTTACAAAATCAAGTTCCTTCCAACCAGTTCATGGAAAAAGCGTGGTGCACTCTTGGTACACCCATCCCTGCTGGTAGGCCATCTCGATCGACTCCTCCTCTGACATAGCAAACCCGGACTCAGCAGGTGGCCATCCACCTTCTTCTTCAACAAACGGAGTCCACCACTTTCCTTGGTGTCGCACTGCTCTTCCCATCAAGACTTTTCCCCTGTGATTCAACCAAAATCTGCTCCCCTGGAACTAGAACTGCTCTTCTACTCTGGAGCACTAGAGAGTAACCCTCTTTTCCCTTTTATCTGGCAGGCTCTGAGGATGCGTGTTCTTCCTCAGCCTTGAATTCTACAGGCTAACTGCCCCCAGTTCCTTCAACTGTTTCTCTCAGGACTTACACATGTGTATTTCCGTGTGTGTGTCTGTGTGTGTGCGCACACACGCACGCTCATACAGCATACAAGCTCCTCTGAAAGGAAGTCGCACTGACAAGGTGAGAACAAAAGATAAAAGAAATGTGAGAACAGAGTGACAGCTGGAATGCCAAAAATGCAAATCATGCATAGCTGAAATTTTGGCCAGAACAGTACTAAACAGCCAATGTTGGCAGATAAATGCACCTTCGGAAGCTCCATTCTGAATACCTTTAAAAACTCATTTTACAATTTGAGTTATGCACTGGAATCATAGTATCATGGAATGGGAGAGTTGGCAGGAGCCAAAAGACCATCGGGTCCACCCCCTGCTGTTGCAGGACACCAAGTCACACCATCCCACTCAGAGGACCGTCCCGATAACGTTCTAACCCTGCTTGATCTGCTAAAAAGCCATCCAGCCATTGCCTTCGTCCCCTTCCCAGCATGCATCTTCCCTCCACAATTGCATTTACATTTTGTTATATTTTAACAATACACACACCCCAAATGTTGTCAACTTTGGCACTAACACTGAAACTGCAGAGAAGTAATTTTTAGCCCTGGCTCTCCTTTTGCACGAGAAAGCCCCAGTAACGATAACACCACTACAATGTAAGTTAAACAAGTAAAATACAGGAGAATAAATAAGGAAAGAAGTTTATCCGATGGGTAGACATGTTTATCTTCCAGGATAGCCCACCCACAAGGCTGTTCGGTGAGAAAAAGCTTCTTGATAAAAAGAATGTGATCCAGAAAGGCATTTTTGAAACTAAGACAGCTAAATCCAAAATGCCAGGGCATGAAAGGGAGTTTATTGCTGCCGTTAGACAGACTGAACTTTTCAAAAGGAGCTGTTTTCCACACTCCAGTGTTATATTTATGCTTTGTTATCCTTGATTCTGCTCCTGTAGTTGCTACTCTGTATTGAATAGTCCGATCCAACAGCACTAGTGTGGGGCAATTCCTCCTATAGCCCATTATTTTCCTTGTTTGCGCTCTACACAAAGCTTCGCAGACATCCTGGGATCGTAAGTTTAAGAGGAAGCTTAAGGTGTACGCAAGTATGAAAGATGTCAAAGGTGCAAGTTCAGGTCTGCTGTTGCCTTTGCCAAGCCGTCTAATGTGCGAGTTTGTGGTTTGCGCATCCAAACTGCAGATCCGAGTTGTTGTTGTTGTTGTTGTTGTTGTTATCGTATTATTTTTGCCCAGTGAGAAGTGAGGTGGATAGAAGCTGACAAGGAATATTTGAGAGAATTATAGCAGCAAAACAACACGAACAACAGTTGAAATTAGGGGCAAAGGAAGTCCTCCTGTTAAGTGCAAAACTTCAGGGAGAGGTTTTTTCCCCATCACCTACTACTTGATTGTTTTTTTCAACTGAAGCTGTGAGGGATATAGCAGAAGACTTCTGTCTTCCAGGCAGAGAAGTTCTGTCTGGGTGTTACATGGAGCATTTGAGTTTTGACCCTTTGAGGTTCTCTGAGTTCCACCTCAAAGCTCCTTCTGCCTTGCTCCCTTCTCAATTGTGGCCTGTTTTTTTCTTTTCATTTGAATGAGAAAAATGCATATTTTTGAATGACTTTTTAAGGGCACACTGAAATGCCCTCTTCCTCCGCCATCAACTAAATCATGACCTGAGTGTTTGATTATTTAACGCACATGGTTAAAACTGTGCGTTTTAGGTGTGCATTTTTCAAACAGAAGTGCATTTTGGGAAGTATATGGGGTTTTCCTGGAAAAAGAAAATGTTCATGGGCAGATTTGGAAGTGCAAATGAAGCAAATTAGGGATGTATGAAAAACTCACTTTGCTTGCCTTTTTTTCAGGAATTAATCCAGTTTTCACTTTCTGGACCAAACATAGATTTGATTACAAGCTGTAGCTAACCTCTGTATATTTCTGAGCTTGTACTGCAAACTACAAAACCCTCCGCACCCCAACAAAAGGAATTATTCAATTTAATGTGTATATTTGAAAATTACCCATGAAAAATGTGTACATTTGAAAATGTGCTCAATGACACTTTAACCCGTGGGAGAAATGCAGACAATGGGAGAACGTGTACATTCCAAAAATGTACACAATAGATGCATACATTCAGAAAAATATTTATGAAAATATATATGCATGCAGAAGGGGGAGAAGTTGCAATCTGAAATAGTCTCAAGTCGCAATGAGCTTTGAGGAAGAGGTCAGAGAACTTTGGTAAGCTTGAGCTTTGCTGATTCACACCTCCTTAAAGCAAATCCAAGTCAAAAGTTAAGCACAACAAAATCTTCATGTATCCCTTTGCCTGGCAGATTTCAGTGTCTTCCCTCGTACACAACTAGGGATGAACCAACTAGAAATGTAAGAGATGTACAGAAGGGAGAATTTGGGGACTGCGCCAAATGGAATTATAGAAGCACGACTTCCAGATGCCAGTAAATCAACTCTAGGGGGAAAAAAGATGAATGAAATTATGCCAAACAATACAATGTATTGCTCTCTCTGCTTTTTTTACAAGTGCTTTGGAAGGTGGTGGCTATTAAAAAGTAATCTCCGCTGATCTTTTATTCAACAGAACTGAATGCTAAACTAACGACGTATTCTTTTTTGCGATACCGTTTTAATCGGCTTGGATTCTAGCTCCCATTCTTTCAAAATTATTGGCAGGTTGTGTAAAGAAACTGCTGGAAACATCTGAGGTTCAGGAAACCCAATACCTGATTATTTATAATATTGTCAATAACGCCAGCGCCAAGGAGCTGGTTAAGTCCCGAGGCTCCAGTCCTTTTGCCCAATACGCACGAACACATTGAGTGTGCTAATCTTGCTGCTCCTGGCTCCTTGCTCACTTTGAAGTGCATGATTGCGCTTCTGAAAAATATGACCTCACCAACGGACACGTGCACTTGGCTCCCATCGCTGTGGAGTTTTACAGGACGATGGGTAGGAATGAGATTGTGCCGACGTTCCATGGGAAGGGCTCCATATAGAACCTTGGAGGAAAGAACATGAAGCTTTGTTTTCGGGGTATTGTGGCGTGGTCAAGTAAGGCATGATGTACCTCCTATCCTATCTAAGGTTATCCACAGAAGACTTTCTCAGAGGTGGTGACAACTGAAGGGTCTTTTCAGTGGTGGCCCCTTAGCTCTGAGATGCGCTCCCAAGAATAACCTGCCAGGCACCCAGCCTGCTATCTTGTTTTCCAAGGGTTTAGCCTATTTTGTTCTCTGAGTATTTAAAGTATTGTGGTATTTTTAGGGGATACACTATTTTAGTCCTGAAAGTGAGTGTCTGGCCATGCTTGAAGCATCAAGATACCCCTGAGAAGGTAGACTCAGAGGTGTAACATGGTACATTTGACTCTGGACTTAAAGGAGTTGCTGTTTTATTATTTCAAATGTTTCTCTTCCCCCGCCTCAGCCTTCTTTCTATGCTTTAAAATGGCTTCTGCATGCCCATTACATTGCAACAACCACTAAACTGTTTGCCAACCTCGCTTTACAAAAATACTCAGGGCGGAGTTTTCCATTCTAAAATCACTTAAAACTTGGATCATCACGGCAAGAAGAATAAAGAAGAAAGAAGAAAAAAATGTTTTAATAAAATCAAATAATAAAATAAAAAATAAAGTGGATGTTACTTCTACTGCCACCGTGACATGTCCCTTCCTGTGTGATCATGGGGAGGGCGAGGGGGTTCCTTGGGCTGCTGGGCCCTGGACCTGACCCTAAGACCCATCCAAGCTGCAGTATGGTACACTTGTAAAGCGGGGGGGAGCGGTGCATGTGCCCATCAGCCCAAAAAATTGGGGCTGAAAGTGCGAAAGAAAAGAGGCACTTGGCCAGACATGCAGAGTTTCTATTTGTTTTCAGCTCAGCTGCTACCACTATTCTTAAGTTCTTTAACTAAAGATATATACGGCTCTCACCGAAGTAGCGCAATGAACTGGATTCCTGACGGAATTTCCTGGCTGACGCCCACAACCTGCAACTGACAGCCGCCTTCCCACTCAGCTATTGAAAATCATGTCCCCCTCCTTTTTTTCCATGCAAGAAAGTAGGGATGCAGTCTTGGAGCAGTGAGGAAGGCCTTCGGCAGCCCCGGACTGGCTGGTGAATCATTCTGGCAACTCGAACGCTTGGAATCGCTCAGCGGCTGTTGATGGCTCGTCTTGTTTAGCTCAAGTGTTTGGGTGCAGTAATGCATTTCGCATGCACAGAACCACCTCCTTATCAGGGCGACGGACACAACAGAGCAGAGTTCTTGCATGGAAAAATAATGCATCTATTATTTCTAACCCCTATGATGTCACCTGCTTTAAAAAGATATTTTCCCCATAAAGAGGGCCACCCTTTGAAACCTGTTTTTATACTTGATATCGGGAGTGGAGGCACAAATGTGGCCAAACCGTTTCTTGTGATCCTTTTCCAGGCCTCTCGCTTTATATTTTCACCAGCAATTACAGTAGAAAAAAAGTTCTTGTAACGTTTTTCGGTGGGGATGGGACAGATTGTGCCTCACTGCCCACTGACTGGCCTGCCCCTGACAAAAAGATTTATACATTCCAGAACCCTTTCAAGTGGTCAAGATCTGTATTTATGCTACCTGCCCCTGGATGTAATCTGGAAAGCAAATTAGGAGATCTAGAAAAACAACTAGATGATGGAATAGCAGGATTTACAGGCGATGCAGCTACGTGTGTGTGTGTGTGTGTGTGTGTGTGTGTGTGTGTGTGTGATGTCCTTAACAGGAGTTGCCCGCTTTTGGTCCGCACTCAAGCTGATTGTATCCTGAGATACATGAGGACACAGTCCTGGATGGAAGACAGACCTGCTGCAGAGATGCAAGATTTAGCAAATCTCCCACCATGCTAGCAGGAAGCAAGAGACTCTGTAACCCGGAAGAAGCATCTATCCACACGGCACTCCAGGTTGCTTAGACCAGATCAACAGTACGCAAATGCATAGGAATGCAATTAAAGACACAACAACAACGACGGAGTAAAAATAGTATCTGCTCAAGAAAGTGGCTCACACATCCAAAACTGGCTTGAATGAGGCCATCTTTGGCTGCCAGTCGGAGGGGCGCAGAAGGAAGCCAACCCAGTGTCCCTCAGCAGGTCCACAGTCACAGGGAAGGGCCTCCTCATCAGACCACATGCCTCTGCTAGAGACCTCCTGAAGGTCTCGGGAACTAAGCAGGTCATGTGAGAGAAGACAGCCTTTCAGGGATGCCATATCCAAGCCATGCAGGGCTCTCAAGACCAAATGGGATGTCACGGAGGCCTGTGCAAAGCGGGCCAGGCCACTTGACCTGGGCATCTACATTCATGTCGGGGCTGCACATCTGGATCTTCAAGGGATGGCAACTCCATCCAGCACAGGATGATCTGCCTGTGGACCGACCAGGAGCCTTTGCCGGCAAAACGCTTTGCGGGTGGGATAATTCTTGGTCAAAATGGAAAAGTCTGTGGGCAGCCCAGGAAACAAGCACCCTCCACCTGGATTCTTCAGCTCTGATGCCAGGCCACCCCACCATCTATCGATGGTTCTCCTTCACCTCAACCCCAGACCTGGGACACAGAATTCACCTCCCATTAATGCTGGCACTAGCAAGCGCCTTGCTAACACTGTCGCGATCTGGCATAACTCACCCTTCATGTCAGATCAGCGCTTCACCACCAGTACCTAAACTGGGCACAAGGAGACTCGTGTCCTTCAGCCTGAGGATAGAAATGTGTGAACTCAGAAACATCCCAGCTTTGACCACACATTCCATGGGAGGGCGTGTTCAGTTCGCAAGGGGTGGACTGGCTAAATCCTGGATGCAACTGAACTGGAACAGACTGCCGTAGGCTCTTATCCATGCATAGCCATTTCTGGCCGCAAGCATGGTGCAGAGTGGATCAACTTTGCTGACGGGGATTGATGGTAGGATGCCACTTCCAACAAACCTTCTCTCTTCCTTTCCACACCTGCCTCCATCCCTCCTGGTTTGCAAGGGGCAGGAGCTGAGACAAAGGGGCAAAGTCCTCCTCTTAGCTCAGCAGGGACAATAGGTCACACAGCTGTTCTTACAGACTATTCTGCTTGGCGGTGACAGAACTTCATTATGGATGGATGAAAGAGCCTCTGAATCTGCAAATGTATTCATTCAACCTATGTGAAAATGCAAATCTCAATGTGTACTCTGAAGCATGTTTTCTCTCAAAAGCACACGCTATCCTTATTCATTTAAATAGAGATGCACAAGTAGACACAATTCAGTAAGATATGTTCTGCTGCCTTCTTTTAGGAAGCCCAGCTAGGGGAAAAGACCACAAACCAATGTGAGAGATACCAAAGTTCAACTTTTAACGTGTTTTTGAACCTAGAACTGCGTCGGAGAATTCAGGAAGTGTGAAAACTGATGGATAGCTAAGTTCTAATCCACAGATTAGTCCAGAAGGAACAGACCAAGTCAGTTCATCTTGAAACTTGCAAAGATCAAATTCCTCAGGCATCCCTAGCTAGAATTTGCTGAACAGATGGTCTGATGCATTCATGGCATGGGACCAGAGGGGGCCAGTCATTCAATACTCTATTCAATCAAGAGAACTTTTCAAGATGAACCTCTTTTTGAGCATCTCCTGAGTCCAATATGAAGATGGCACAAGATCCTCCTGCCCTTCAGGAAAAACCAAGCCACGAACTGCTGAAAGTTAGTGATTTTTTCTTATACTTTCAGAGGTCTATGTACCGCAACTTTTTTTAACAGTCATTTCTGCAGAAGAAAGTAGCAGCGGACTCCAAAGCTGCAGATTCTGTGCAGCCCTACAGATCAATATACACATCTGGAGAATTGAAAGGCGAGAGTGAGGGAGACCTAAGTTACTTTACCATATGTTAGCATTAATACTGGGGAATTCTTAACAAACAAGGAAGCAATTAAGCCAAAGATTATCAACATGTGTTCTACCCTGATTGTTGAATCTGTGGAATCTTTTTAATAAGAGTCTGCTCCTAAGACTAGATAAATACATGGCAGAAAGAAAGAAAGAAAGAAAGAAAGAAGGAAGGAAGGAAGGAAGGAAGGAAGGAAAGAGAGAAAGAAAGAGAAAATCTCACATGCAATATTATGCCACAGGGATCTCACTCTGAGCTGGCTTTGTTTACTAGCATTGACTTTGTCCAAGAGCAAAAATTGACTAGATATCTCTTGCTATTGCTGTTACTAAGGTAGCGCTTTCGAACAAAGAAAAAATTGTGCTGAAACCACAACCCATGAGGACCGCAAGAAGCTCGGAAATGGAATGCAGTAAGAAAAGAGGACGTCACTTTATATCGGGCCAGAGTGTGGATTTGGCATGTTGACTCTGAACCGAGATCAGGAATGGCCAAACCAGTTATTTTCAATTTCTCTTCGTTTTTCATTCCTGCAGGCCGAGATTGGTTTCACCAAATTCACCCCAAAGTTCGCCCCAAACTTGCTTTGTTAATAAAAAAAAGTTTGTATGAAAATAGATACACATTTCAGTGAATATCGCTCCTGATTCAAGACAAAACCCCTTTTCTGAACCCAAATCCAGAGGGTACTTCTGGAGAGCAGCCCTCCTCTTTGCAATAAGCTTGACTCCCAGTAAGAAAGATCTTAAGAAATAAATGAAAAATCAGTCTGGTGGGCACCAGACGAAGCATCCACAGACACATTGGTGGCCACTGACAATATGTTGGTAGCCCCAAGCACATACCCTGCCTCTTCTGACTCTGCCTTCCCAGTAAATGAAATGCCGAGCCCTTGATCTTCTTTCTTCAAACATCTCACAGTTTATCAACGGCAAACATTTCTTCTGCACCACACTCATTTCCTTGCAATAACAGCCTGCTCAGCTGTGAAGACTTCACCGTGCAGTTTGTCTATTCTAGACATCCCATCAGGAAAATTGGCTTAATACACTCAGGAGCAAAAGGGGGCAAAGAACTGACATTACAGATTTTTTTTAAAATGGGGGTTCTGAAGTATGAGACACCAAGAAAGCCGACCCCAAGAGCAGAATGGAGCAGGCTGTCTGGACTTAAAAATCAGTTTATTGTTTCTATTTTTATAAAGGCATTCGATAGTGCAAAGAGATATGCCAGGAAACCTTGGCAGCAGAATAGAAGCTGCGCTCAATTACTTGGAAGAAACAGGTATGGACTTTCTCCTCGTCTCACCTCACTTTGTCCTGACACATCCCTTCACAGTACACCATTAATGGATTTCTTCATTCATATGTTAATGCATTTCACAAAAACAGCTTGTTTGTCTCTGTCTTATCTCCAAAACTAGACCCACCTTTTAGTGCATGCTTCCAACAACTGTTTAGCCAACACAATCACATCTCTCCCTGCAAAAATATTCACCCTATGTTGAATACGCTACCCATTTTAAGATGTAAGAACCATTTATTTATGTATTTAATTCATCTCAATATTTATATACTCTGCCATTCCCATAGACTCTGGGTGGTTTACAAGAAATTAAAACCAACAGTGATTAAGACAACGCACTAAATAAAACTTACATGAGAACTCATCTGGGAAGGCCTGTTGGAAGAGACACCCTCTTAAAGGTGGGAATTTGGGGGATCGGATGCATATTTCCCAGCGGACCATTCCAAAGAGTAGGGGCAACCTCTGAGAAAGACCCCTGGGTAGTGGACATTAATCTTACAGAAGCAAATTTGGAGGATTATCTCAGAGGGCCTTGGCTGGTGAGATGGAGTGCATGCGCCATGTATGTACTGAACATGTGTAGCTGGTCAATATGGGATTGGACAGCAAGAGCCAACCAGCTCACAGAATGGCCCCGCCTCCATTTTCCCCAGGTCTTCCAGAGGGGACATTCAGCCTTCAGGACAGGTGCCCACTGAGAGATTTGCCTTCCATGAATCTGTCTAAGCATCTTTCCTCCATTCAGTAGGTTCCCCACTTCTCGTAGAAGACCCAGACAACGCCTCCCACATCAGTATTACATAAATAAAGTGGGTGTTCGATTTACTTACAGCAGCTGAGACTCTCACAGCACATAAATGTAAAGATTTCTTCTATAAAAGAATGGAGAATAAACATTTGTGCAGCGGCAGAAATGGAAAAAAAAAACCCTTTTAAGGCTAACAAATGGGGTATGTATTTTCAAAGAATAAATACTGGCTGCAGCCATATATTCAAGAGTGCAGAATAAATAAGAATCGCTTTCAGCAGCCTGGTTTCCATTTATTCCAATATTATCAAATAAATAGGAGAGATGTTAGAAGCATGAAGAAAGGGGGCTCTTTAGAAAGGTGTACATGCTACACGGAGCAAGAGTCCTGTCAAACAGAAAGCACTTTCAAGGTGGGCGGATTTCAGGGAGAAAGATGGGGGGGGGGGGTGGGCTTCACTCTCTCCCTGAAATTAGCAAGCTTTAAAGTGGTTAATACTGGCTGGTTCGTGCTCTGTGTGGCTTTGATTAAGGCACAATGAAACCCAGCCCATTTTTGCCATCCCTTTGCAAAGAGTGGTGGTGAAAGAAGACACTTTTGGGTTAGTTGGAGTGCAAAGTAAGGCGGGCACATTTATTCCCCCCCCCCCCGGGCATTCTGGGAATTCAGGACAGCTGCGTATCGTGGTTTCCCCCCCCCCCCCCACAGTCCTGCCCCCTTTGAAAAACACTGCAATGTTGCATGGTGCTCTTCTGAGTGGGTTTGTGAGGGGGAAATGGCAGCCTCCAAAGGGAGTTGTCCTGACTTCCCAGAATGCCCCTTGACTTCCCAGAATGCCATGCTCAGAAAGAAGGGGAAATGGTAGCTACCAGCTATCTCTGGGGCAATGCAAAGTATTTTGGGATAGCTCGCTTCGGGATACATAAATAAGGCCCACTGGCTTTGGGAAAGAGGCGAAAAGAGCTACACCCGGTTTGTTGAAATGGGTCAAAACAGTCGCCTGGATATTTGGATCCTTCCTGGGACTGTGGCAAAGAGGATGGGCATTTTGAGCCCCTCCAATTCAAAATACAACATCAGCATTATCACTTTACTTAACTATCCTGCCCCTGTGGCTCTCCTGTAACACTTGAACCCGGGTCATCCCATGGAGCTGATTGGTGGGAGGTTTAGGACAGATCAGAGGAAGGACTTCTTCACACAGCTTATAGTTAAACAATGGGATTTGCTGCCTTGGAAAATGGTGATGACACCAATCTTCCTTCCTTGCCTCCTTCCTTCTCTTTCCTTCCTTGCCTCCTTCCTTCCTTCCTTCCTTCCTTCCTTCCTTCCTTCCTTCTCCTTCCTTCCTTGCCTCCATCCTTCCTTCCTTGCCTCCTTCCTTCTCCTTCCTTGCCTCCTTCCTTCCTTCCTTCCTTCCTTCCTTCCCGTCTTTGGGTGCAACCCAATTGCCTCAATTGCCAGCATGTTCATACCAAGCATTTTCTCTAGACAGACGTTGTCAGTCATAGATTTGAGGCAGGGGAGGGGGAGGGAAGGATTCCAGGGCACCCACTGGAACTGGGGAAGGTCCACCATCCCGGCCTTATCAGCATGTCCCCTGCAGGACTTCTACCCAGGATATCTTTTGGAAAGGAGAGATGCATCTCCATTTCAGCACATGCGGTTTGGTGATGGCGTGGTGATGGAGATGATAAATCAAAGCAAGTTCTTAGCTATAATTATTCTGTTAGAGGATGATTCAGAACGAGCAAAATCTCTTGCCTGTGTTTAAAGCACTGTTCCATGCAAAGCTATTAATCTCCTGTGTCTTCTTTTGGTTTCATCATTAAACTGAGATTCAAGAACTATAAATGGTTTCTTTTCCATGACATGACCTGTAGGTGGCACTGTGGTATAGTGGAATAGCACAACTATACCAGTAGAAAATGCATTGCCTTTCACTTTTACACATTTTTCCTTGCGCTCTTAAAAAAAAGGAAAAAGAAAAACTTCCCCAAAAGTGCTGTTTGAAAACAGAAATGAAACTGGAAATTCACATCAAAAGAAACAATAAACAACTGCAAATAAAGAATGGTGAGTGCAGAATGAACGTCTCATGTAGAAAAAATCAAAGTGACTGTGCTTCTAAACTTTTACAATGTGAATTTGTTCAGACAGCAGATTAAAAAATAATGCCCCATAGGCCAGAGCCTTTGAAAGCCTTCCCCTCCATTCTTCCAATTCCGCTTTGCATCCATATCTTGTTTGCTTCTAGGGCAATTTCAAAGTCATAGTCATTTTTGATATGGTAAAGCCTCCGCTTTGTAACAACACGGAGTCAAAAATCATGCATGGCTAACGAAGCCTTTAAAAACTATCTCCATCCCTGTCCATAAAGCTGCAAGTCACTTACGGGGATTAGTCAGAACTGGCTGTGCGCAGGCAGCGAGGGTGTTGGTGCGTGGTCCGAGGCAGCCCCTCATTCCGAGCTGGAAGGGTTTGTTCCCAAAGAGTTTCAGAGAGAAGAGAGGCCTTTTGTGCAGAGAGAAGCAGAGCGCGTTGACAGGTGGTTGAACTCTCGGATCACAAGTGCCTCCGCTACTTCACAGTGACATTTCTCAGGACCTTCCCTTGCAGCTCAGGGATATCACAAATACGGCTCTGTCCCCCTCCTGCTTGTTGGTACTATTATCATAAGTGTTGACAGAAGAAACACGCACGTAGTGAAAGCTGAGCAAAGCACAGAGGAGACCTCCAAACCGTGCAGGGAGGTTTCTTAGCAGCGCAGAGCTGCAGATGTGTAGCTTTTGTTCAGTCTGTTCCTTCCATGTTCTCTGGAAGGTGAAGAGTCTTTGGACTTTTCCACCTCCAAGTTCATTCTATGCTGTTTCTGCCTGGATTTTTTTTAAATGAGTTTTCTCCAAAATTGTGCATCTTTTAAATTATAAACTATTATAAAGGGAGGCTGTGTGGTGGAGAATTTAGCAGTGTTGGACTGAGACTTGGGAGATCAGGGTTCGAATCCCCTGATCCGAAGGGGGGGGACTATGAAAACTGCCTCGGGTTCCCTGAAAGAGGAAAAAAGGAGGCGTAGAGAGTTAATAATAACCTCCCTACTTTCTAAAGCTAATTTTTGAGATGTGCACAAAAGGAAACAGAAATACATTTCATCAGATGCAGTGGTGAAGTTTTGTACCTTGGAATGCATTACAAATCTGGAAATGTAGAGATTTTATGAGTGCAAGACTCATCTGGTCCGCAGGTGATACAGCTTGGAAAACAATCCATCTAAAAACACCTGGCAGATCAGATTCCTCACACGTCTTTCGATGGACTTTCAGAAAGTCCATTTTGCAAGCCTGCTCTCAGTTACCTTTTATCTGCAGCACTGCCGAATTCTGCCTGTGCTCCCCTGCGTGGGACAACCCAGGGCAGTAAGCTTGTTAATGTTAATTGGTTTCATTTGGTTAGTTCAGTTTACAGACAACCTACCAAGCCAGATAATCAAGAATCACATATGATAGAAATTGTATAAGCATCACTTTACTCGGTTGCCTCCTCCGGCCCAGATGTACCATATTTACCAGGATTACACAATTAGGAAGAAGTTTGATGTGGTTTAGCATCTTTGCACGGGGAATATACACAATAGCTTCAAGCCGCCATTTCACTTGAACTTTCTCAATTTATTTGGCTTTCTTCTGGCTGCAATTGTGACAAGCTGATTGTGGTAGCAATCGGCATTAACAAAAATGCAAATACACAGAAACTGGGGTTGTGGCTACACAACTGTTTGGATCAGCTAACCCTTAAAAGATGCTTTTTAAAGAGATGCTGATCGCTGGTAGATGCTTGTGTAAGCCATGAGGTCTGACAGCTACTGGACACTTGCCTATGCGGGCGCTGAAATTAGCGTTCTTCAGACTTTGTGTGTGGTAGAGAAGAAACGGTTTAAAAGCTGGTGTTGAGCCAGCCAAGGAGACAGAAACCTGAGTTTTAAAGATGGCTGCCAAGGAGATGCTTCAGAGGACTTTATGGGGTATTTCCTTTGGAGCAGAAATAGGCCGTTGGTTGTCCTCCATGGTGGTTTTATCAGGAGGAGGAAATCTAGGCTAAGTTCAGAAATCACATTCCATTCAATGGGAATGTTGATCTGGCTTGTGAGAAACTGCACTTTCCAATATGGTAGGACTCAAATTTGCTTATTCGGAATCCGCCACAGATGCCATTGCATATATTTCTAACAGGATATTTACAAGTTCTCGGATATTTACCATTTCCAGGACAAATGCAAGCCGAGCAGATGGCCAGGAAACAAAAGAACTGATTCAGTCTCTCGTTTAGGAAGCGCCTCGTGTTTAAAAGAATGAGCCATGCAAAATGTTGCGAACACCCATCTGTTTTCCCCAAAGTGTCATTCCCAAACTAAAAACTTAACTGAGTGAAAGAAGAGGCATGGATTGTACAGTTACACAGTTCTCTTGTCTTTGACTGGAAGGGCTGCCTTCGCAGTTTGGGGCACATTGCTGGGCTGGGTTAGACAGGAAAACGTTCTGCAATTTCCAGCAAGGCTGGCAGAAGAATCCTGGGAGTTGCACAACTCCTTTTTTTTTATTTTTTGGCCTCACCATCCATAGGACTGCATGCTTGGTAGTTTGCTGCTGTTGAGCAGAGGAAATGAACTCTTTTAATATACTTATCTATGCATGCGTGATTAAACATAATAAATAATGCACCCAGCTTCAGTTCTAGAAATATGCTGTATTTTCCTAGAAAATATGGCATATTTTTTTATGCCCTGTTTTAGGAACTTACATTGGTTTTCTTAGAACGGCCTGTTTCCCCCGAAGAATGCTTGAGAGTGCAGTTTGAAGATGTTAAAAAATATATCTGTTGAACATAGGTTGGATCCCTATTTGAACTATCGTCAACAGAATCCTGCAGGAACGGGGACATGAAAGCTTGCAGAAGTGAGATTCCCTCTGTGCATCGTTCAGGTCTATCCAAGGGCTGACCTTTCCAGCTCAGCCTGATTAGTTATTACATGGCTGTCCAACTTACTGGGTAACCCCCACATAACCACAAAAGCAGAATCCACGAAAGCTTAACAGGAAACGTTCATACCGACCAGACCCTTCACAGCACGTCAGTTTTGCATGTATCCCTTCATAGCTCCACTTCATCTTTTTGCCATATGCATTTTATATTTACTTCAGCCGAGAACCATCTCCTGAATGTAGGCAAATGTGAAAAATGACTGGATTCTGATCTATCTAATATTGCAAAGGTTGCAAATCAGGTCAGATGGTTCCAAACTGTGGACCAACCTAAATTCTTAAGGCTCCGCAATCTCTATTGACTTATGTATTTAAAAGTTTGATATACCGTCTAAGCATTACAAAAGCTCAAGATGGTTTACTCAAACAAAAATATGAAAAAATATTATGGCAACAATAAAGGAGTTAAAAACTCCTAAGTGTCCGTACTTGCTACAACTAATTAAAATACCATTATCCATCTGTTCCATCTTGTGGTCCACAGAGATGCCATGCAGTGCCCAATGGAGCCATGACCTCTCTTCCCATGATGCAGTTCACCACCAGCACTGGAAAAGCCATGGACTGCCTTCCCATGATGCAGTTCACCAACATGAATTTGCTCCCAAAGGAAGGAAATCTCTGGCTGTGATTGGGGTAGGCGACTGAAGGTCACCCAAATGCTATTTTAATCTCCCAGGATCCCCTCTGTGTGGTCTAGGCGGGAGGAGGATCTTTGGCTCAAATGTGGCCCTTTCCATGCTCTGCAACAAGCTGGCCTGCTAGGAACTAGGGACCGGCAACAGCTATGGGGCCACCCATTCTCCCCCAGGGAAGGCACCCCATGTGTGTCTTCCCTACCCTCACCACCGGCCCCTCACACACCAGGGGCCTGCAGTAAGTCCTCTACGAGGCCAAGCTTGGCTCGCCCATCCCCACAACTTCCATTAGCCACCAGGAGCTGCCCAATTCCACCAGTTGCTGACATTGCCCATGGATTAACGTGGTCTGGACACGAGATTTTAACCAAAATACCTGCCCGAATTACACAACCGCAACGTCTCTCTTAGAACAGCTGATGCAACTGCACCCTTTACAACTTCTCCGTTGCCCAATCTCTTCCCATCTTGTTTGCCCTTCGGCCTATCCGGCACCAGGACAACAGTGTTCATGAGGCAGGAACAACAAAGTAATTTATAGTCCAAGAACTGGAACTAATTCAAATGGAAGCTTAAATTTGTCAAGTTCTCTCCCCTCCTCACCAAACAAAACCCAAAAAACCCCAAAAAACCAGAAACAGAAGCAATAAACAAAACAAAAATCTCAAACAGGTGGCATGAAGGAAGACGGGAAAGGGGGATTCTCTAGTCATGAGGCAGAGACCCTAAAAGCAGCTGCGTAGTTGGAAGTAGTAACTCACAGCTGGATCGCGTCTTGAGATAAGCACGGAGATTGTCAAAACATCTGCTGGTCCACCAGCTCAAATTAGTTTATTCAAGGTAAATTGCAGCTAATGAGAAGAGCCTTCCAAAAGTTGGCTGCTACTTTAAGGAACTGGGACAGCGGCATTACTGGATCAGGGAAAAGGATGGCTACCCATGTATCCCCCAGTGAATGCTTGTGGAAACCAGGGACTGGCAGACCAAGGGAACCTGTGGGTGGAGAGATGGTCTACATTGTCCGAGCCAAGAATTTGCAAGCCCCAGGGAAGGCTCCATGGTGGATTTCCTTCATGCGTCTCCTCTGCAGATACGAGGACTTGAATACAGGAGGGGTGTCCAGGGGCCAAAGTGACATCACGTTTCCAATCTGGGCAAAGCTTGAAAAGGGTTTTGCTACACTGGCGCTCGCAAGACTTTGCTTCTAACTCTGCATTTCCCCACCTCAGTCTTCTCAGCCCTACACCTTTGCTGAGCTGATTGGAGAACTGATATTTCAGAATAACCCAAACTAGAAAAGATGCCAGCTATACCATGAACAATAGGAAACAGAAACCAAATGCATCAAGACAGGATGGGACTGGACAGAACTGGAAAAGACCTTGGAGTTAGTGTGGGCAACAGACTAAATATGAGGCAACAGTGTGATGCAGCTGCGAAAGGGGCAGATGCTATTTTGGGATGCATTAATAGAAGTATCAATTCCAAATCATGAGAAGTAGGAGTTCCCCTGTACTCCTCACTAGTCAGACCTCACCTGGAATACTGTGCCTAGTTCTGGGTGCCAAGATGCAAGAAAAATGCAGAAAAATTAGAAAGGGTCAGGAGGAGGGCAACAAGAATGACCCAGGGTTTGGAAACATTGCCCTGTGAGGAGAGACTGAGAGGACTGGGCATGTTCAGCCTTGAGAAGAGAAGATTGAGGGGGGACATTCCTCAAAGGCTGTCACAAAGAGGAAGGCCAAGATCTCTTCTTGCTGTAGGACACAGAACAATCAAGTCAGGTTGGAACAACCCAGCTTCAGGGTTGTTAGGAAAAGTTTCCTCACCGTCAGAG
Organism: Varanus komodoensis; assembly: GCF_004798865.1. Lineage (NCBI taxonomy): Eukaryota > Metazoa > Chordata > Lepidosauria > Squamata > Varanidae > Varanus > Varanus komodoensis. The sequence goes on from NW_025335817.1 coordinate 959,856, forward strand.
CAATGCAACAGCTGCCGGGAGAGGTGGTGGGCTCTCCCACACTAGAGACGTTCAAGAAGAAACTGGAGAGCCCTCTGAGTGGGATGGTGTAACGTGTTGTCCTGCAACAGCAAGGGTTGGACTAGATGGCCTTCATGGCCCCTTCCAACTCTACTATTCTATGAAAAGTCTGGATTATTTGCTAGTAGCATGCAGAAGGGGCATGATTCAGATCCAGACCCTGGCAGGGTGTATTGGGAGTCTTTAATTTTCCATGCCCTTCAACTCTCATCAGTCTTATCAGGAATTCTGAGAGTTGTCACCCAAACTTCTAAGGGTCCCAGGCTGGAGGAATCGACTGCAAATGGAAGTCCTATTTTCTACCCAAGATTAGAGACTCTTCAGTTTTCAGACAGGCAACCTCCTTTCCTTGCTCTCTCCTCTTTCCCCGGCCTTGATGGCCCACTGTTCCAATATAAATGAATATTCTTCATTAAAGATTCTAAATTGATACGGTTCGTGTTCCTTAATTAAGGACTTAAGAAAATAAAGACAAAAGTTTGTATTGGACCAATGGCAGGTAAAACATGGTTTAATACTGCAGCTGTACCATAATGAACATGGGAGAAATGGAACTGTGTGCACACTGTGGACACACACAATGTGTCACACACACACACACTTTCCCCCTTTTTAAGAAGGTGGTAAAATTATTCTGCACTCCGCCATTAGGGCTTGGCTGTAAATTACGGGTGAGGTGCCCTTCCAGGAGTTCCAATACAAACATGAGGTGTAAAACCCAACCCTTCCTACAAAGGGCTGTCTTGTTCGGGAGAGCAAGATTGAACTGGGAGCAGCAGGACGCTGAATCCCCCGGGCCTGCTTGCGGCCCCACAGAAAATGAGTCATCACTGGTGAATTGTGGGAAGGAGGAGGTCTTCCAAGCAGCACACAGCCTGGGATCGCTCGGAGGAGCAACAGCATCACACCGCACAATTCTGTCAGTATGGAACTGATGAGGATCATCTTTGTAAAACTGCACCATGCCCTGAAGAGGTACCAGAGGCCATCCTGCTCAGCTGCTAGGTTAGCAGTGTTAGGCTGCTAGGTTTCTTTCTACAGCACCTGAAGGAACCTCTTCCTCCACACCCCACTGATGCCAAAGAGGAAGCCAAGACAGCTCCTCTTCAGAATGCTCTTTTCAACTCTCTACTCAGCTCTATGGCATGCTTGAGTTTGGGAGGTGGGTAAAATATCTTCCTGGAATACGTCAGGGAAATATTGAAATATTAACAGTGACTGCGGTGGCGAGGAGCGCTTTCCTTCAGCTTCAGTTAATCCATCAGCTGCACCCCTACCTGGAGGACGATTGCCTAGCGACAGTGACACATGCACTGGTTACTTCCCGGTTGGATTTCTGCAACGCGCTCTACGTGGGGCTGCCCTTGAAGACAGTCCGGATACTTCAGATGGTGCAAAATAGAGCAGCCAGGTTGCTGACGGGGACTGGGCATTATTCTCATATAACCCCAGTTCTCTATCAGCTCCACTGGCTTCCCATCGAAGTCCAGGCTCAATTCAAGGTGCTGGTTATTACCTATAAAGCCCTTAACGGCTTGAGACCTGGATACTTGAAGGAACGCCTTCTTCCGTATTTGCCTTCCCGCCCCCTGAGATTGACAGCAGAGGCCCTCCTCTGGGAACCCTCCGTGAAAGACATCAGGAGGCAAAGTACCCAGAGGAGGGCCTTGTCTGTGATGGCACCCCGTCTATGGAATGTGCTTCCCAGAGAGGTCCTCCTGGTGCCGTCGTTATTTGTTTTTCAGTGCCGGGATAAGACCTTTTTATTCTGACAATATTTTAATAACTTTTAATATTGGTTTATATATGTTTTTAGCTGCAGCCACTGTGGATCTGTAATTCATTTGTGTTATGTTTTATATTATTTTATGTATGCAAGCCGTCCTGAGGCCTTCGCGACAGGACGGCATATAAATATTCTAAATACATAAATAAATAATAAAATAAAATAAAATAACACAGGGAGCCCACCTGAAGCTTTGGCGGTAGCAGCAACAGCCTGTCTTATCAAATCAACTAAACTGATAGAACCGAATAGCGCTAATTGATGTATTCACACAAACAAAGCTATCTATGTTCAGGGTTACTATTCGTGGGGAATCATCATCGGGATTTTGAACGGGGACAAGCAGGGTCCCCCAGGGCTCAGTCCTGGGATCAATCCTGTTCAATCTTTTCATCAACGACCTGGAGGAGGGGGTGAGCAGTCTGCTGGTCAGATTTGCAAATGATACTAAAATGGGGGCAGTAGCTACAACTGAGGAGCTGATACTTGGGATCCAAAAGGATCTGGACAGACTGTGAAGGTGGACAGAGGACAACAGGATGGCGTTCAATGCAGATCAGTGCAAGGTCTTGCACTTGGGGCATAGGAATGGGTGTCAGAAGTACAGGTTAGGGGACAAGTGGCTGGAGAGCAGCGCTTGTGAAAGGGACCTCGGGGTGCTGGCTGACTGCAGGCTGAACATGGGTCAGCTGTGTGACATGGCGGCCAAGAGGGCGAACGCCACCCTTGGTGGCATAGCCAGAAGTGTGGCTTCTAGATCGAGGGAGGTATTACTGCCACTCTGCATGACTCTCATGCACCCACAGCTGGAGTATTGTGCTCAGTTCTGGGCCCCTCATTACCAGAGGAATATAGCCAGGTTGGAATCAGTGCCACAAAGGGCCACAAGGATGGTGGCTGGTTTGCAGGGAAAGCCAGATAAGGAGACTCCGAGGGGACCTGTTAGCAACATACAGGTACATGAGGGGGTGCCATGCAGAGGTGGGTAAAGACCTGTTTTCCCCTGCAGTGGAGCAAAGCTCAAGGAACTAAGATTTAGGGTGGATGCCAGGAAGTACTTCTTGATGGTTAGGGACCCCTAGGGCATGGAATGGGCTTCCACGGGAGGTGGTTGAAGCCCCATCGGTGAGGGTGTTCAAGGATAGGCTGGACATCCACATGGTGGGCATGGCGTGAGCGGAGCCAGCTGGAGCCGGGGGTCAGACTAGATGGCCCGGGAGACCCCTTCTGACTCACTCTGTTAATATGTTTCTGTCAATTGGAGAATGCGGGGAGCTCCTGATCCATGTAGAGGCAGTGTATTTCTGAACACCAAACACTAATGAAGAACAACAGCAGAAGTGAGACACCGACATTCTGCTTTCGGGTCTCCCGTTTCTCTGTGGTTGGCTTTCTGCACATATCAGAGTGAAGGGCTGAGCCAGCATCCCCCGCACCCCGTGTCCTGAAAAGCCCTCACTTGGCATTTGGGTTGTTTTCTCAAGAAGGAGAGCCTATTTCCCCCTTTTCACCCACCTTGCAGGAGAGCGAGGAAGGCCGGTGACCTTAGCAGTCAGAGTGTCATCTTATGCCGAGAAAGACAATATTTTATGAAGCACGCTGAAGATTTTGCAAAATTCCTCAGCTGATCTCTTCCCCCTAGCTCCCCACCAGCACAGGAAGAGGCCTCTCCTGAACCGAGATGGGAAAAGCTAACTCCCATCCACTAATAGATGGCAAGTTGATTTGCAATCTTTCCCAGCAGGTGCTTTTTGCCCACCTGCAAATGTTTTTACACATCCTTGGAGGAAATCTATATCTCTGCAGGGGCTTCAGCAATGTACACCAATGCACTGCCAATGCTTTGCAAAAAGAAAATAATCAACAGCAACATTGTATTTTTTAATTAAATCTCTCCCTACGCAAGTAGGTGAGCCATGGGCTTTGCGCTCACGAGGATTCTCCAAACAGGGACTTGCCATTCATCTTTCCCCTACTTTGCACCCGCCTTTGTGATGGCTGTTCAAAACGTGGGAAATTTCACAAAACAGGCAGGAGTCGGGTGTGACAGAGGTGCAAGGAAAAACAAAAACAGAAATTGCACAAAACAAAAAATGGCTGATATAAGAGTCCCACAAATTTTTGAAAAAATTGTCCGTTATACCAGCACATATTTTGCAAATGCAGAAACAAGTCTGGGAATTTGTGGACATTTCTGGAGAAAACGTGCTCCTGTTGAAGCTCAGGAATCATTTCCGAGTGATTCGTAAACTGAAACAAAGCCCTCATGCTTCCCTATTTCAAAGCAGCCAGACTAAAACGGCATTAATGGTCAGCATGTATTTCCGAAATGTAGGTAAGCAGAACCAGTGTTGCACATAACTAGCCAACGAGCTGGACTGAGCACCCTCCTCCAAAACCAAACCCAGCCAGAGGTCACATTCCAAGTAGCATCTTAAAAATAGTCCACCCACACGAGTGTGTTTCAACATAAACAGCGAATCCTGCAGCAAATGTATTTGTGGCACAAGCTTTTATAGGCTCAAACCCACTTTGCAGGGTAAATGATAATATCGCCTATGGGGACGGACACACAAGCCCCAAATACAAAGAAGAAAAATGGACTGTTTGCAGAGAGATGCCCAAATATCAAGCAATGCATGAGAAAACGGTACAAATAACATCAGCGGAAATAAAATTTTTCAGGCCGCCTATTTGGCAGCTTTATCCTTTGACCTCCCCCCCTTTTTTTTCTCTTTGCTGCAACATGTGATTTTATGGTCTGCTACAGAATGTGCTGGGAGACTAAAATGCTCCCCACTGGTCTTTTAAATATATGCACACACAAAAACCAGATGAGCAACATTGCAAAATAGTGAAAGTTGCATAATGTCTTCCAGAAGAATAGGAAGGTTTTTTTCCATCACATTAGAAAAACAGAAAGATTTGTCTCTCCTTACCTTCTGCAAAAGGTTCCCACTCATAGAATCGGCCCATAAATGGCTTGTTGTTGTAGGATGCGCATTGAACCTCCCTGATGTTTCTGTTCTCAGGACACACCTATTAAATCAATTATATGAGCATTATGTTAGAAACACAAATAAAATCTCTGGTGCTAGCTTTCTTACATGCATTAACGTCAGATCACATCCAAACTAGTGCAGGGGGGAAGCAATTCCTTTTGCATTTAGTTGTGCACTTTTGACCCTAGACATGACACAAATTCAGTAACCCTGCTTCTCAATTTGCAGTTCTTTGAATTTTGTGAAGATATTCACAGAAAGCGAGAGAGAATGCATAGAAAGGGTGTCCCAAAGTACATACGTTTGTGAAACTGCATTTCAAATGCTTTATATTCATGGTCACTGCTTGGGGAACTGCATATTGGGGGAAATGGCATACAAAAATGCATGTATCAGGAGAAGAGTGCCCATAAATGAATTCCAAGTTATCGCGCAAAGTTGAAAATGATTCCCAAACTGTTTTGCAAATGGGGGACAGAACCTTGGCCAGAAGACTGGGAATCAAGTAGAAGATTCCAAACGGGAGTAGAAGATTCCAAACAGGGAGGCTCGTACTCCTCCAGTGCAGCGTGGTAGGAAAAGTGGAGATGGTCATTGCCTCCCCACTTCTGCAGCTCTGCTTTTGGCCATTTGGCTGCTTGAGTCCGCCTTGCAACAGCAACTTCGAGGTGGAGGGAAGGAGACCTTGGCGGCTTCCAAACAGCACGTGTATGGGACACCTTAGTCACGCCCTCCCTTTAGCATCCTGCCAAGGTCTCTTCCCTGACCTCAAAGAGCAGCCAGCACTACTCTGTCCACACCAGCTTCAAAGAGGAAGGAGTCAGGGCCTCAAGGCTGGAGCACTCTTTCCAACCTGGGATCCAAGAATCTGAACAAGAGCAATCTTTTCCGTTCTGGCCCCAGCTGTGGAACTTCCTAGTTTCCCAGTGATGTTCATCTTCCACTACAATGCAATCTGATAGAGTAGCTTCCTCTTTGCACTACTGCTAGGCTTTGCTTTGGGTTGCACTTCCATCTTATACCATAGTATTAAATATGTATAGTGTGTGTAATATTGTATTTTATACTTTTCATCGTTCTGAACTGCACAGAAAGCTTCAGTTCCTGGGCAGTATAGAGATGTAATAAATAAATAAACAAACAATCCTATGGCTGCTCAGACAAGTTTCAGAGGCCATAGGATCATTGCCTAAGAGACATTCCTCTAGTGCAGCAGACTTGATCTTCAGAGGAGAAAGCATAGAATGATATTAGGTAGTAAGGTTTACTCAGAGAGTAATCCTTGACCTCATTCTTGCCACAAAAGGGATGTAGAATGGCATTCAAAGAGAACAATTTGGGGGAGAAATTTCAAAGCAAGACGAAATTCCAAATTAAAGCTTCCAGGTGCTTTTCTTGGGTGATACATTCGCCAGTGCTTTCTCTCTTTCAAGCCTTATATTTTGTTTTCAAGAATCCTGATCTAATTAGCACGAAGCTAGTGCGCCATGCCTGACCTGGCAGGATGTAGCAGAGCTGGAGTGCGTAGGGAAAAAAAAGCAGGTTGGGGAGCTCCAGATACTGGAAAGCTATGAAAACTGGACCATTCCAAACACTTAGCCAAAACTCTAATTGCTTTCGGTAACAGAGTGACCTGCACGGACTCTTTTTCTAACAGTGCATCATGTCAGCACAGTACTGGAACAGCTGCATTCATTTGCAGGTATCCAACCGGCCCGGGCGCACAAGTGTCTGCGAGAGTGAAGGCATTTCCATGGCATTTGGCCAAAAGCTCCTAACAATGGACAGGTCTCCAGAGGAAAAAATTCAAAACACCTTTTAGTAATTTACGTTGTAGACAAAGGATTGGCAGGGAGATGCACGGGGCTCCAGGCCTTTTTTAAATCCCCGAGTGGGGAAAAATGGGGTGGATGAGAATCTTTAACAGACAAATGACAGGAGGGGAATGAGTTAGAGAGCTCCCCCTGTCCCCATCGCTCTTTTAATCACAGCTTTTCAAGACTGCTTTACAGTTTTAAGAAGGTGGGGAGAAGAGAAGCAGAGAAATCTAATTCATGGAAGATGCCTCCAGAACTTGTCCTCAGGGAGCCCCTACTGTGGATCCAACCCAGCCCTGCACAAGAGAGAGCCCGCCAGATGTGCAAGACTACAACTCCCAGAATGCCCCAGGCACCGATATTCCTGCAGGCATGCGGCTCCTCAGCTGTGATGTTCCAGCACTGTGACCATACTCAATGAATGCTTGGCTGTTCTGTGAACTATTAAAAGCCACATTTGAAATACACATTTTGAAAGGGCATTTAAAATCATAATCACCACCATAAATGAGCACAGAAATGGAACAGAAGAGAATAAAGAGTAAAAGCAGAAACAGAAAACGATTCACCAGCACTTAAGCATCCACTGGTTTTCATGGTGTTTTGAACAACTGCTTTTCGTTGTTGTTTTTTTACTTCCCAACCATTCCAAAATCTTTGCTCTTCATTAAAGACCTGATTTTTTTTTCTTTTGAGGAACTCAGACAAACAAATCATCCATTTCCAAAGCCTTCCCTTTTCCAAGGATATAATGCAGCCACTCCATTCAAGCCATCTGCTCCCTTTCCACGTTCCTAAGATTTATTGAACTTGCTGTGAGAGGGGTTTGCCATTTCCTCTACTAATTCTTCAAAACAGAGAAAGAAAACCCCAGGGGTGATCCTCATCCGGCCTTGCTGATTGGTATTCGTTTAAGTTTTTCCAGGTAACTCTCTCCCTAGTACCCCTGGTTTGCCTCTCTTTTTTCCAACCATCTGTCAACTACATTAAGTTACCTGAATTTCTCAGAGCTAAACTGCAAGGAACAGGCAAGCCTGCTAATTCCACTGCAATGATGCAGTTCCCTGTTGGTTGGGAGCATCTGCATTCCTCTTGGCCATTTGGATTTAATCTCCATGCCCCGGGAGAGCAATGGAAGGGGTTCTCCTCAGGTGTTGGGCTGTCAGGAAAGCCATTCCAATATTCCCCATAATACACAGAAATGACTCTTCAAACGACAGAACGTGGGAACTTGAATTTTGGTCCTCATGGACAGGAATGAGTCTGTTTTAGCCTAAGTCGTATATTTGGGGGTGTGGACGGTGACAGTCCCTGTCTTGAGGAAACAGCTACTGTTTCTACTCTGTGGAGGGGAGGACAATCATGCCCACAAAACAGCGAAGTGCGTGGCTTGCCTATTTCCTATGAAATCTTAGTATTTACTGTTGCATTTTGTATCATTCGCTTGGTATGCACTGGCATGCATTAATGTCATCACTTTTCTGCAAAACACCGAGATTCAAATGCATGTGACATTCTTTAACGTGGAGAAAAGGCAGCAGAAGAGAGACATGATGGAGAGATACAAAATTATGTGTTGCTTGGAGAAAGTGGATAGGAATAGATTTACTTCTTCTCTCATAATACTAGACCCTAAAGGCATTATCTACTGGAAATCATCTGGAAAGTTACCAGGAACTTTCTATCTACTTTCTGCTCACTTTTGGCTTAGCAGCATCGAAATCAGCATCTGGTGACTTTCCTGGCATCAGTCTTTGATGGGTACATTTTTCTAATACCAGATAAATGCTGATCCTGAAAAATCAAGATGGAAAAACCAGAAACGTGATTAATCTGACCTCCACAACCTTGCCAGATGTTACCAGAAAGGCTTTGTTGGGTTGGCATGTCCTGGCTGGAAACAATTATGTTTGATCTTCCTTTCAGAAACAGAGACAAAGAAAAGAGGGATGACAACGTGGTTCATTAAATGAACAAATATGAGGAAGTGTAAGACATTTTCATTTGATTGGGGTTATCTAGAGAGAGGAGAGGGTGGAGTTTACATAGTCCTGGAAAATCTTGTTCACATCCTTTGCAAGCGTTTTGGCTCCGTCTTTGCAATATTCATATGCAGGCAAAGAAAAAGTGGATTTGTCTCATTCATTCCTGCACCAACTGAATGTCACATGAGAAATTCAACAGTTGCAAACCTGTTTTTGATCTGCCTGGATGTGGTTATGAGCCATCTGAGGATAATGAGGAGCAAAATTTGTATCCTGATAAACTTACTGATTACTGACTGATGGTGCTAAAAAGGCACCAGTGATTATAACAGAAGATTTTTTTCGTAACAACTGTGAAAATTATGGGTAGGACATCTTAGCCCCAGCTCACTTCATAATTATCTCAGTTTTGCTGAGGTTTTTCAAGGAACTCATTGAGAGTTTTTCAAGACAACTCAGAAGGACCAATTCCCTTTAGGAACAGTGCCAGCTCTTGGGTTTTGAGCCCCTTTGGGCAAGACGCCCTCAACAGATTCCTCTCCCAGGAACCACCTTGTGGTCAACATGGTAACGCTTTGCCATTGTTCCGTTGTTTCTCATATGTTTCCAGTTCAAAGTTGGGTTGTAAGCTTTGAGATTGTTGCTTTAGCATTCTCGGTACCGAACCTGTTCCTTTTTCTATGCAAAATCTTGGTTAGGGTTTTCAATTATGTCTCATGGTTTTCCAAGAAAGAAAACTCAGAAGTGGGTTAGCAAATGTTTACATAATAGGTACTTTTTTGCAAATGGGTTTCTTAAAATAACGCACATATGAAGATGATTTTCTCAAATCTATGTATTTATGTTGTGAACTTCCGGCGGATGGTGGAAGACAGGAAGGCCTGGAGGAATGTTGTCCGTGGGGTCGCGATGGGGGCACAACAACATGTATTTATGTACATGTTTGGATTAGCTATTCCCACTGCAAAATTCAGAAAAGTGTGAATCCCAATGAATGAGTTTTATTTTGTGAGTTTTATTTCAAAATTTGGAAACCAGCTACATTCACATTTAAATGTGGATGGAGCTAATTTCTTCCTCATTCCTACTTGTTAGCCACCTTGAATGCCCATACAAAATTTAAGATGTACACGTTTCAACTAAATAAATACATTTGCTCTTAGACAATTGGGATTCCTGAAAATTGCAGAACAAAAGCTTTTTACTGCATCCTTAACATTATGCTTTCCCAGTGTCTTGGACTATAACTCCCATCATCCCTGGCCATTGGTGATCCTTGCTGAGACTGATGGAAGCTGCATTCGCAAACATCTGGAGAGCACATCACACTGAAAAGGTTCCGTGTGTTTCTGTAGATATAAACCAAGTTCCTGTTGTTTTGTCTATAGCAGCAGCGGCCATTCCAGAAAGAAGCTGCCTCAAATGACCCAGCGGTCAGATTTGGTGCCACGAACTCTGCCAAAAGCAGATGGATTGTGCAAATTCACATCCAGAGTGACCTCTTTCTAAGAATTCTCCCCAGCTAAAATGGCTTTACATTCGTCAAGTGTACAGCCAGTTGAAGTTGGCCATTCCTCCCAGATTCTTGAAGGCAAATACCTTGAAGGGAATCGAATAAAATAAATTTGGAAAACGGCAACAAAAAATAAAACATGTGCCTGAAATGGCTTTTCCAAGTTTCTGCTGAAGGAGAATTTGGAGCGTGATGCAGGACGCAGTGACGTCTTTGCTTGACCGTCCAAGGGATCCTCTGTGCACTATCCCAAGTCAAGCATCAAGGCCGCAACTATTTCAAGAAAATCCTTTAACTACAGTCACACTTGGCTGCTCTCCTTCACTACGGCCTCGCTTTTTCATATACTCAAAGCAAGCGAAAGAAAGAAAGAAAGAAAGAAAGAAAGAAAGAAAGAAAGAAAGAAAGAAAGAAAGAAAGAAAGAAAGAGGAAGGGAAGGGAAGGGAAGGGAAGGGAAGGGAAGGGAAGGGAAGACCCAATCCAAATATCCTGTGCCTAGAAAGTCATATTTATAGAAAATGTGTGTAATGCAAGAGGCACTTGGTTAAAGAGAAACCAATGAAAAGTTATTTCCATTTGACAAAAACTGGCTGAAAGTCCAAAGGCTGTCTAAGCACTAATCGCCTTCTGGCTCCCCTTGGCTGCATCCAGCAAAGATGCTTTTCAAATGTTACGGAATGCAGAGTTTCGCCACCCTTTCTTTCTTTGCCGTTTATTTTTAATTGTAGTGCTGAAAGTAAAGACCTTCCCCACCTTCGTCTTCTGAGAAAAAGTAGGAGTTTCTTTTTATTCCACTCCCTGTGCCACCCGGCCCTTTTTTTTAACCTGGTGGCAGAAGAACACACCACAATGTCCACCAGCAAGAGACAATCTCATGGGCAAACAAAAGGCACCCACCACCTTCAGCTGTTGAATGGCAGCACTCAGAACCAATCAGGCTCTGCTGTTGGAGGAACATGGTCAACAAGGGCACAGGGAAGAGGCTGTTCTACCCATCACTCCTGTGCTCTCAGTGGCCACGTCCCCCCAAATGCAGCATCTGATTGGTTCTGTTGGTCGCTACTCAAATGTTAAGTCAGGGGCCCCACAGTCCAGCCTCAGAAGCACCACTGCTAACGGGTACCATAATTCCTCAGAATGTCTGGGGAAATGCCAAGCAGTTACAGGGTGTCATTCTGGGAACATGCATATGGGAACACCAGTCTGCAAGGTGGTGCTGAGCTCTGTCCCTCAGCCCCTGCACGACTGCCCTTCCCTGTAAGAGGAGAAATGGTTTCACCTCCATCTTCTCCCCACCCCAGACGGACCAAGAGTTCCCTGCTGAAAACGTTCAGCCCTGCGCTATAAATATACTAGAATTAGCTTGTAACGCATGACAGCAAATGTAGTAAATTGTTCTTCATGTCAGAGGGAGGAAAGTACGAGAAGCCTAATCTCGGTACGGAATTCCGTCATTCTGGTACAAAACAAACACTGTCCCTCTGCGCAGGACTTCTTTCCTAAGACCAATTTGGACTGCATTGAGTCATTTTTATCATTACAGCAGCGTCCCGCAGGGTCAGGGTGGCCCAACATTACTGCAGAAATAACCTTTTTGCCAACACAGAACTGTAGACAAGCTCACCGCCATAAATAGATTTGTCACCACCTCCATGGCAACCTTTTTCCATTGAATCCTCCAAGCAACTTAACAGAATGACCCCTGGGTCACCAGGCATCCTATAGCCCATGGTTAATTATCTGGGATGCAAGATATCCTTCCAAAATGCCTTAATTGTCCGTCAGTGCCAAACCATATGGGTTCAGTGCAAACCAGTTCTCACATATCTTCAACATCCTTCAGCCATTAAGGTAGAGATCGCTACGAACCAATGGAATGTCATGTGGTGCAGAGACACTTTTAACCCTACTGATTCCAAACTCATGAGGACACTTCCCCTGGTTCATGTCAGATCCACCTTACTTTCCTTCCCCACCACTCCCCAAAAGGCATGTCAGGGACCTTCTGTTGCTGTCCAAGAAGAAATCTGAGGTCACCTCCTCCAGGCGGAAAACTCCTCTGCAACCATACATCTCCATCTCAGCTAATAAGTAGTTAAGTCAGGAGCCAGTAACATCTCCGTTGCTATGATGAAATGGGCATCACGTCTCAGAACCCAAGCTTCAGAAGCCTCATGGAAGGGCAGTTCTTGTCAAAACCAGCAGCAGAAGCTGGACATTGAGACAGGATAGAGCCAATGAAGGATTTCCCCATGACTTTTCTGGTGGCCCAGTAGAAGAAGGGATGGAAGCAGGGGCCCAAGAGGTGTCTCCTCTACACATGAGCCCAGTGGGAGGACCCAAATGGGAAATGCAATGGGGAAGAGGTGGAATGAGCAGCAAGATCAGCACTGGCCTTCTGGTTCTACTGGGCTTTGAGGGCACCATCCCTTTGGACAGGTTGGCTAGTTCCGAAGTAGTGCCCCGTGCCAAACAAATCCAACAACTTCTCTATACTCCACTGCCTTGTGAACCTCACAGCCACTCACTTTCCGTTCAGATCAGTTCACAGACATTCGATTTCCATTCGTAATGCAGACAAATAGAGAATGCCCAACTCCCTGACCACATTCCACGTTCTGGAAAGACCATGTACCATGGTCAGTGGAATCTGACATGAAGAAGCCTCTGACTTTTGTGTGCTTTCTTAGTCATCTTGCCAGCTGTAGGAAGGAACAGATTTCATTCAACCCACTTTGTCCATGTTTCATGGATTATGTGTCTTTCATTCTGTTGAAAAATCAGATTCTTCAGGGATGCTGGAGGATTGCATTGAGCTAGCACTGATTCACATGAATTTACACTAAGGTAAGTATGGCTTTCCACACAGTTGCCATTTTTTAAAAAAATAAAGTGCAATTCTGCAGAATTCATGCAACTCAGAAAAAGGAGATCTGTTGAGGAATCCACAGGTCAAATTCATAGAAACCTGAATGTTTGAAATCTGCTTCCAATTCCTTCCACAGCACTAGCCAAACGCCAGACAAGGTGCATGCTTCAGCCTTTGTGACGTACACGATTTATCTGTTGGGTTGTTCCTCTTCTGTTGAAAACGTCTCTCTCACACACACCAAAGCACCCCTCTGTTCCTCCAAAATGACTGATTTATCCCTCATTCGTTCATACTGACTGTGACTGCAGAGTTTATATGCAAACGGTGTCTTCCAAAAATCACCCCGCCTTCACCCAGAGTTTTTCTCCAGATGGTTAATAACAGCACTTGCTTATCTAGCAAAAATTATAACATAAACCGGGGAGGCAAGTGAAGCAAGAAGGAGAGGAGAACGATGCATTCCTTGGCACGGAGGCTGGGAGAGTTGAAAGCAAGAGAGGCAGACAGTTGGCAAGCAGAGCCACTGGAACATCTTCCTGCCTGCAGATCAATCAATGTCCAGTTGGCTTGGCGATGACAGGAACCGCTGTTGCCCTAAGTGAGTTCATCAACCTCCGAGGTGCACGTTTCAGTAATGCGAGAAATCTGGTCGCGGGGAAGCGAGTGCAGGCGGGGAAAGCCACAAGTTGCATACTTTCTCTGGCAGCCGACCTCCCACATCTCCGCTGGGGGTCGGCTCCCCAGGTGGGGAAGATCCAAAGGCCAGATTTGCCTGTGGGCCAAAGGTTCCCCATTAGGGATTTCCCATCCCTGACCCAGCATTACTCTGTGGCCCTGAAGTTGCACTATGGATAACTTATCATAGGACAATCACAGGCTTACGCAGGAGATTTGGTCTCCTCAGAAGTAGAATTGCATGGTGGGGAACAGGACTGAGAGAGCAACCTGCAAACCTGACCTCCCCCTGTGAGGTACAAGAGGGAGGTTGCTCGTTTTTGCAAATCACATAACCATGTTGCACCCAGAATCCTGCAAGCAAACATGAGCAGAAATGCTTTTGTTCAAAATTCCCAAATTTGCAATTGTGTGCATTTTTTAAATAAAATGCACTCTCTGAAACGTGCTTAAAAGAAGTGTGCATTTCCATGCTTTAGTCAATGGGCAAGGAGAAATACACTCTTTTCTGGAAATACACACCAAAATACATCCCCCATTCAAACAAGCAGGGGAAAATCAAAAATGGAAAAGAAAGCTAGTTGGACTGAGCTTCAGAGACTTTTCATGGAATTTAGCTGAGCCAGAATATTGGTGATCCTCCCATCTCTGGATGGAGCATGTTTTAGGGGCGGGAATCCGGTGGATCCCCAGACTCCAGTCTCCCTCTGCCCCTGACTTCCGGGCAAGCATGCCTGGCATTCACGTGGTACTACCAGGAATCGAGCCTCACATGGTGTGCAAGCGGTCTCTTTCTTCCATGTCCTGTGCAAACAACGGCTCCTAAACATGGTGATGAAGAAGGTTTCTAAGCAAGCCAGGAACGGTGAGCCTGAGGTTCCCAGGCTAAAGCCTTTTTATTTTCCCAGTATTTTAAGGTTTGACTGTTATTTTAATATGGGTTTTATTGTCAGAAATTGACTGGGATGCTGTGTTGTACTTTATTTTTTGTCTTACCGTCAAACCATCCCAAGACTTTGGTAAGGAACAGTCTAAAATATTTTTTTTAAAATCCACGAAACTAGGAATTCACAGATGAGCATTATATTAAATGTGTATTGCATTGTTTTATTGTTCATTTTGTAGCACAGCTTGGGAAGACTTTCTCCTAAAGGATGGGATATTACCCACCTCAAAAAGTGCACTAAAATCTTTAATAAAATAACAAATGTGTCTGGAAATACATAACTGGCAGCCCCAAGACTACAAGGTTTGTGTTTAAATGTGTGTGTTCATGGGGAAGCCTTCGCAAACACAAACACAGCAACACAATGTTCTGCTTTGGACTGCACAAACAGTCCACTAAAATTTGCCTTTTGACGGTTTGTGTCCTCGAGACCTTTGCATGCTGTGCCATATCACGCTGGGGGGTGGAGGGGGAGGAAGAAGAAACTTTATCGCATGTTCCTGATCCATATACCATCTCTCTGAATGAGCTTTCCAGAACAAGGCGATTTCCCTGGCTTCCTAAAACCTGCATGCAATTAAACCGACATATAGATTTTCCTAAGTGAGTTTTTTTCAAATGCATGGTGTATTTTTCACATTCATGCACCAGTTCTTCAGGCAACAAGTCTTATATGAACTGACAAAGGAACCGAAGACAGCCCGGAATGCTTTATCACACTTTCTAAGCGCACATTTCTGCAGGCGGAAAAATGGACGGCACTCAGACCTGCGGGGAATTGTTAAAGGCACATTAAAAGGCATGCGCCAGGAATGCAGCAGTTTGGCCTCAGAGAAGCCGAGAGCAGACCCACGGACTTGCTTTCCACCTCACATGGGAGCCACATGGAAGCAGAGGCCATGCCAGAACCCGGAAGTTGTCAGAAGAACCCAGGACTTCCCAAGAATGCTCGAACCAGCTGGGGGCAAGGGCTGCCTGGCAGTGCCATCCAGAAAGTTGCCTTAGGCTGGATCAAACCATTACGTCCAACAAGCTCCGTACTGCATGGATGTGGAACTCAGCTCCTTGGCTTCATCTGCCCCACCTGGGCTTACCGCCCAGATATTTGGGGGTCCCCACTTTCCCTTGCCATGGAGTAGCAAGGCATCCACTTTATCACGCAAATAGCTGCAAAAATAAAAAATAAAAACATCTGCTGCTGCATGCAACCAATCAGGGATTGTAGAAGCCATTTGGACCAATAGCCAAGACATTCTTTTCAGTGGGTGTGTCAAAGGAAGGGGTGAGGCTGGAGAAGTTCTGGAATTGCATTGTAAGTCAACCAATACCTTCAAAGAAAGCTGGACTGGACCTTGCAAATAATGTTTTAAATTGTAACGATTTAAACACAGGCGTTAATTAAACAGAATTAAAAATGAGTGCCAAGGGCTTACACGGTGCCTTGGCACTTCTTGGCTAAAACCATGAGCAGGTTTCTTCTGCTACAGTAGAGCTTCCATGATTTTCCTTGCAACTTCATAATTGGCTAAAAATCCTTGGGGGGTCAAAAGTAGGGCAAAACCAGCAAGATAGCTAACAGGTGAGGTGAATCCATCAATGGCGGTCCATCAATGGACTGGTGAGACCTTCAATGGTTTCCATCAATGGGGAGGCGAATCCATCAACGGCGGTCCATCAATAGTTAGCACCTCGACAACAGAGGAATGAACACAGGTCCTTTGGCCACAGTCTTCCACAACTTGGTGAGATATGCTAAATTTCTATTTATGTTATAATAATCCTTTCAGAAACTGTTTCTATACATATCAATTAGCATATGCACATTATAAGCAAATCAGCTTTAAAAAGGAGTAAGGAACCTCCCTAAGTATCTTAATTAAAAGGGTCTCAGGTAGCAGGTGATGGGAAGAACCCGCCCTGAGATTTTTGGGAGATATCGCCCACTGGCATAAACCATCGTCAGCTAAGTGTAGCAATAATGCATAGCAGACATAGGTGACGAGTTCCCTATCAGGTCCTTCCCATATGTTGTTGGTCGACGGCTCTCATCATCTCCAGCAAGCATGGTCAGTGGTCAGGAGTCATGGCAGTTATAGCAGGAGAACATCTGGAGACCCAAGGTTTATTTATTTATCGCATTTCTATGCCACCCCATAGCCAGAGCTTGGGGGCCACTGAGCTACAAGCATCTCCACCATTAGGGCTGGGAAAGGTCTCTGCCTGCAGCGCTGGAGAGCGAACACTGCATGTTCACGTGGCAGAGCCCTTTGAGCATTGGACTGGGACTCAGGAGATCCAGGCTCTGGTCCCCACTTGGCCATGAACCCAATGGGTGACTCTGGGCCCATCGATATCTCTCAGTCAAACCTACCTCACAGGGTTGTCGCAAATATAAAATGGGAAGGAAGAAGACGTGCTCCTCGGAGGAAAGAAAGGGTATCAATGTAACAAACAACTAAAGCTCTCTTCTAGCTTAGCACACGTGTGTTCAGTGTCTGCACCTTCCCATGGACACATCTTCGAGGCTGAGCTCTACCTATTTTTCAAAGCATTCACAAAACCAAAGGGTTCCAAAGCCAAATTTTACAGTGAGACAAATTAATTCTGAATTAATGACATCAAAAGAAAAGTCATCCCCACAATTCAGTTTTCAATATTCAGACCATTTCTTGGACCTGATGAAGCGATCAGATGTTACATGACTCCATGTCATGAAATATATGAATTCCATTTGCTTTCTTAAGGCAACTTCCCAGACATTTCCAATTACTGAATTAAACCTAGCAATACTTAGTTGGCTGAAAAGTTCAGGAAACAAAGATTTCTTTAGACATTTAGATTCTGATGTTTGATTTTGTGCCATTTATCTCCCCCACACCACTAAAGTTAGCCATTCATCAACTGCATTATATCTAGACAAGAACTGGCACCCAACAGCTTAGCTTTTCATGAAATTAGAATCCCTGAACACCCAGTTGGTCCTGCGTGAGTAACTGCCCAGAATATCACTAGCAAGCTAGAAAGATGTGAAAAGTTCTTGAGTTTCAGTGTCTGAACTATGCTGAATATTTATGAACATAAGAACGCGAGAAGAGCCACACCGGCTCAATCCAAAGGCCTCAGAAGCCCAGAATTTGGTACCCATAGTGGCCAACCAAGACATAAAAGATCCTGCCTAATCTTGGAAGCTAAGCAGGGTCAGGCCTGGGCAGAAGTGGGATGGGTGACTTGAGTGTATGATTCTATGATTATTGCTGTCAACTGCCTAGAGAGCTTTGGCTATGGGCAGTATAAAAATGTAATAATAATAATAATCATAATCATAATCATAATAAATGTAACAGCATCTTCTCAAACATCACTTCATCAGGGAACATTAATTATTAGGGAAGATGAAAAATAGAATAAAGAAAGGAAGATGAGGTTTCTCAGCAGCTAGTATGCCTCTCTTCTGCACCCTGAAAATACTGTGTCTATCAGGACTTGTTGCTCTTGACTGGTTTCTTCTCCATAGATTTGTTGAACCCGCTTTGAAAGCTATCCAAGTGGTGCTCCTCTCTACTTCTTGTAGTAACGACTCCCATATTTAACTGGGTGATGTGTGAAAAGCTCAGTTCCCCCTCAGGGCAGGAACCGACCCACTTCTCTGCTGGACAGTGCCTTGCAAGAAATCTCCCCCGTCATCCTCATTTAATCTAATTTCCACAAGCGTGTGCATGGAAGTGTGTGTCCTTTCACACCAGCGCTGAAGGACTTCACTGGCTACTAGTTGTGGCCCAGGCCCAATTCAAGGTGCTTGTATTGACGTTTAAAGCCCTCAATGGCTTGGGGCCCGGCTATCTAAAGGACCATCTGCCCCCATATATACCCACCCGCCCCCTTAGATCAGCCCAGGAGGCCTTTCTGCAAGAACCGCCCCTCAGGGAGACGAGGGGGTGGCAACCAGGCAAAGGGCCTTTTCCGCTGCTGCTCCCCATCTCTGGAACTCCCTCCCCAGGGAAATTCGCCTGGCGCCATCTCTGTTTTCCTTTTGGCGCCAGAAGAAAATGCATCTTTTTAGGAATTTTCTAACCTTTAGCCTGTATGCTGTGGCTCTTTTTAATGGTTTTTATAGATGTTTACTTCATTATGTTTTAATCAATTTTAATGTGTTTTTACTCTGTCAGTATGTTTAAGCATTGTAAGCCACCTAGGAAGGCCTGGGCAATTTTAGGCAGCCTATAAATATATGGAAACAAATAAATAAACTCCTCTCCCCGTCTAACATCAATGAAAGTATGCAGAACGGCAAATATCAACAGGGTTATTTTTCACCGTCTATGAAAAACCGTGGCTGCCCCTTTTTTCCTGGAGCAGCTTCGAAGAGAAGGTCTTCTGCAGACGACCCTGGGGCGACAGGTTGGCTCCAGGAAGGGCTCGATTCATGCAATGACCCTCTTTTGAGGGATCCCCTTCACTCAACATCCTAGGTTTTGGGGGGGGGGTTTCCCTTTGCGGGTGATATAAGGGAAAATGAGAGATTCTTTTCTTTTCTTTTTTTATCTTAAAAATGAATGACCAAAAGCTAAGTTGCATGACTCTTTTGTCTTTGAATTGCTATACTAGAAAATGACTATTATGGGAGTAGGAGGAGCTGTACTAAATAGATTTCTTTTTACAAGCGAGATATATTAAAGATTGTAAGGAGCTGGACTCTTATAAGGAGTTAATTGTATGTGATTAAATGAAGTGTAAGCTAGATGAAACATTAATAAATTAGCTTAAAGAAAATTTGTTTAAAAGATATCATAGATAATTGTTGTTGTCAAATAGATTAGATAAGATGTCCTTAAAGATGCTAAATGGATGTTAGACATGTGAACATAAATTGGGCTAAAAGTCTTTAGTTCTTTTTTAAGCTTGGAACGTGTCTTCTCTTTCACTTTCCTTTTTAGTGGATATTAGCCTGGAATACTAGTAAGCAAAAAATGTATTTGATCGTATTTGTAATTATCATAATGAGAAGTTTATCTGTTTAATATTAGAAAAATGAAAAGATCTGGAATTGTGTAGAGTTGGTTAGATTGTAGCTGCTATCAAAGAAGAAAGAAGATATTGACTTTTATCAAATTTGGAGAGTCTTTCTTTTAATATTGGTCAAGGAAAATGGGACTCTGTAAGAAATGGATGGTCTGATCTTACCGCAGAAGGAGAAAGAAGATAGTGACTTCCATCAAATTTGGAACCTTTTTTTTTTTTAATTGGCTGGAGAAACGGGATTTGGTTTAGATCCAAAAATGTTTTTTAAGATTTCATAAATGGATCTGAATATGATTACAGAATGTTAAAAGATATGTAGTAAGGGGCTGACCCAGTAGTTCCGATGTTTCTGATGACTGATGTTTTTAGTACTGTTTTAAAAATTTAATTAAAAAAGTAACTGGAAAAAAAACCAAAGATCCTAGTGCTCCCCATCCAGTGGCAACCCCTGACTTTCCGCACACTATTTGCAGAGGCCAGGAGATGCTGCTTTGGAACGTCCTGTTCTGTCACGCGACTGATCCCGCGTAAACCCACATAAGCCCCCTTTGTACGCACAGCTGCCTATGGAAGCCATTTAGGTTCGGCGCTAATTGAAAACTCCTGGCTTTGCAGAAGAAGACTCACATGAAGACCCCACGAAGTAACTGAACTCCCTTCATCATAAAGGAGAGTTGGGATGGGTGTAATCATCGTGTGTGTTGAGTTTCAGTGACTGTCATCATTGCATGGATTCCAGAGAAATATTTCTGGGCTCTCCAAATCCAAAACCCAATGTCTACACTATTCACAGCAAGCCTTGAAGATATGCAAGCAATTTAAAGAGAATCCACAGACAGAGAAGCTCAAAAGAGTGAGGAATGATTGGAAAAATTGAGATATGTCTGAATTTGCTGAGTGATAGGTGAAGGAGAGATGGACTAGGCTATAAATACCAAGAATGGGTGAGACCTTACGGACAGGGGGAATTATATCTTGGAGGGGTGAAGAGTAATGAAGTGAAAAACCAAGACAAAAGAGTACCAGGAAAAATGTCTGAGATGTAAATGGAATTGGCTGGGGGAAACCAACGAAGTGGGGAGGGGAGAATGGGATCTGATCTAGTCACACTTCATTGATTTTTTCTAAGTACAGATCCTTTGAAACAGCATTCAGATGCAGTTTTCATTTTGGGGCAAAGCAGGGACGGACAGCAGCTGTTACAACACACATCTGCCACAGTTCAGGGGAAGAGCCTCCATTTCAGCGAAGGAAGTAACCCGTGGCTTGCTGTTTTTAGTCATCCTTATTTTGACTCAGGGAGTGTCCTGCATTGTTTGCTTTTTAAAAGTATAAATAAGACAAACATGAGTTTTGTACATATCCAAAAAACTACCCTTAAAGATTGGCTGCAGTACCTGGTTCCCTGCCCATTAGGTCAAAAATCCAGGTGTGCCACCATATTATTAAATGGCCCTCAATGCAGCTTTATGTTCAGCCACGCTTGCAGTCTCCTAGGGAGGGAAGTCAGAATGAAAGGAGGAGGCGACCCCATAAATAGAGACTGCCA
Source organism: Varanus komodoensis (assembly GCF_004798865.1). Lineage (NCBI taxonomy): Eukaryota > Metazoa > Chordata > Lepidosauria > Squamata > Varanidae > Varanus > Varanus komodoensis. The sequence continues at coordinate 981,081 of NW_025335817.1, forward strand.
CTGACCCTGGGATGTCCAGACCTTCCAGTTTTAGGTTTGAGATGGGCTGGAATCCAACTTTGATCCTATCTCCAGTAGACCCATTGAAATAAGTGGCATCAAGTTAGCCATGATTGGAAACATAGAAACGTAGAAACAGAGCGAGTCAGAAGGGGCCTCCCGGGCCATCTAGTCTGACTCCCAGCTCCAGCCGGCTCCGCTCACGACATGCCCACCATGTGCACGTCCAGCCTGTCCTTGAACACCCGCACCGATGGGGCCTCAACGACCTCCCGTGGAAGTGCATTCCACACCCTCGGGGTCCCAACTGTCAGGATTAACCTAGATCCACTTCATTTCCCAATTCAAGGTGTTGATTATGACCTATAAAGCCCTAAACGGCTTGGGTCCTGGCTACCTGAACGAGCGCTTACGTCTGTATATGCCCGACCGCCCTTTGAGATCTGCGGGAGAGTCCCTTCTCCGGGAACCCTCCATGAAAGAAATTAGGAGAGTAAGTACCCGGAGGAGGGCTTTCTCTGCGGTGGCGCCCAACCTATGGAATTCACTCCCCAAAGAGGTCCGCCTGGCACCGTCGTTAAGGGTTTTTCGGCGCCAGGTAAAGACCTTTTTATTTAAACATCATTTCAATTGTTAAAACATATGATCTGGCCAGGGCAACTTCTTCTTCCTTCTCTTTCTCCTCCTATATTTTTATTTTATACTGATAATTTTAATTTTATATTTGTAAGTCAATGTATTTTTTGTATTTTGTATTTAATGGTAATTTATTATGTACTATTGTATTTCAATGTATTTTATCATGTTGTAAGCCGCCCCGAGGTTTCGGCAAGGGGCGGCATAGAAATGTTATAATAATAATAATAATAAAATAATAATTTCAATGGGTCTGTCCCAAGTAGAGTCAACCCATGGTATTGTATTTTACCCACCATCTCGCAAACTCTACATACATGTATGTGAGACTTGATCATGATGTATCATTTGGGGGAAAAACACCCACATGTTCATGAAATCTGCCTCTCTCACAGAGAGTGGTCTGACATGGAAATCTGAGCTCATTTGAATTTATTTTGGAATTCTCCAACATCCCTGAATATCCAAGAAATCTTCAACAGAGTCAAATTTCTGTGAATTTGAGCTTTTTCAGGAGTCCTGTGGATGCCATAGGCTGGTGGACCAGTTTTTCATTTTTATTGGAGGGGGGCGATTGAGCTAATAAGCTCATATTGTTCCCCACAAAAATCACAGAATGGAATCTCCATCTTGGAAGGACACCTGGACGTCTTCTCAGATGCTTCCCAGAAACAGAATGCTAGGCTAAAAGGAATAGTGCGTTGACCCAGCATGCCATGAAAATGTTAAATTCCATGCTGCATTCATTGGAAAACAGATGGAACCTCCAACAGCCAAAAATCCCCATGCTTTGATGCAGATCTGGTCCTCAAAAGAAATACTGTGGAACTGGAAAAGTGCAGTGAAGGGCAACCAAAGAGATCTAGAGGACCCTGGAAGGAATGGTTAAAATGGGGGGGGGGGGGGGCTTTTAACATAGAAATGTGCCACGTTATGCTATCTTCTAAACAGTTCTATTTGTTTTAATTATTCCTTTCCCTTCCCACTTCAGATCCCAACGGGTCTTCTTTACAGATTGTAAATGAGCGGTGAGAACTTGCTGTGTTTTGTTTTTAGCTTGTACTGCTCCTAAAACGATATCACTTGCTTTGAAAACAATAAAGAATAAAATCTTCTTAATAAGCCACCCCAAAAGAGCACAAATTACTTTATAATATTTTCAGAATCACACAAAGCAAGATGTGAAAGCTCCGACTTCACATGATCCAAAGTGTCAGTCATGAAAAACGAGTTCTGCCATAAATGAAAAAACAATAAAAATCTAACGATGAGGAAATGACCTAATGGGCCAAGGCAGATTGAGTTAATTTGTAATTAATTAACTGCCCCAAGCAGAATCCATAGGGAGAAGTGACCCAACACCAGGATTCCAATTAACAGAGTTCTTTTCCCTTGATGAATTATATTAACCTCATGGAATGTTCCAAATAAAAGAAAAAACCAGTGTTCTCTGCATGCCAGCGGCGGCCCTCAAAACATTTCAGCTAATAAATTAAATTACTGCTTAAATGTATGTACTGGGAGAACTCACAGAATCAGGAGAAACGCTACAGATTTTCCTATTTTTGTTATCTGGTTGTTCAGCCATTCATCTTGGGCACTGGTGGGTCATGACCACAACAGGGGTGTGGCCAACCCTACAATAGGTCACAGCATTACGACTTCCTTTTAAGATTGTTAAAGAAAAATAGATGAAGGAGTGAGGAAGGCATGAGACGATGCGGACACAGAAGCCCTTGGGCTCATCCCAAAAACCATTTGAGCTTTGAACATTCAGAAAATCCAGCAGTGGAAGGTCTACTCAGTGTGAACATTCAAGAAGTCCAATAGTTGAACCAAGTCTCTCCACTTCCATTCCGGATCACACCTGGCCTGAGTACACCTGGGGCATCATTTGAGGGTCGGGACGGCAGGTTTCCTATGACAATGCCAGGGCAGGCTCTGAAGGCACCTGGGGCAGCTTGGAGAAGCAAAATAGGTTTGGAAGAGCACCTGGGAACCACAGGTAGGCACTCTGAGTGGAGGAAAGGTAGGAGATAAATCCATATGTATGATGAGCTGCAAGCGATGTGGGGAGCCAGCGTTCTTGCTGCCAGCCAGGAAGTTTCGGAAAGGCAGTTCAGACTAGGAAACAAGCTGTGCAAAAGCCCAGAAAGGCCCAGTGGTTCTGGGAAAGGGGGTGCAGCCCTCTGGGAAACCTCAGACTGGGACCCCAGGAGGGCTTGGTGTGGCCCCTGAACCGAATGTCCCCACTCCAGTCTCCAGAGAAACCACTGAGAAAAACATTCATGGACCTCACCCAGCCAAGCAATTCTTGCGTTTTCAAGAGAAGCCCACAACCCTCTGGATTTGGCGCCATTCTTAAAAAGTGACAGCATGACTTACGTTTGTGTTGCAGAGTTTGTACTGCTTGTAGGCTCCGGTGCACACGATCGCTGTCGTCCTCTGAACAGGAGTCTGGCTCTGCACCGGCTGCCGGACTGCGGGAATAGGAGCACTCAAGTCCATTCCGTGGAACAAGCTCTGGGCTGCTGGGAAGGCCTGCAAGCGGGGGGCACCGGGCGAGTAGAAGGCACTGCTTGCACCCGGGGGCCTGTGGTCTTCCTTGTACAGGCTTCCATGCTGCTGCAGCGGGTAAAGAGGGTGAGCAAATGGAGCCGCCGCACCAGCCGCCTGTTGGTTCGACGCGTTCCGTGTCGGCTGCCTCTGCTGCCTTCGTGGCTTTTGCGGCATTTGCCCTGTGTCCGTCTGCAGAGGCAATATGTAAGGCACTTTTCCATAGCCATATTTCCCAGGTCCAATGGGGTTTTTCTTTCTGCCTCTAAGGTAAGGAGAGAAGCAAACAGGAGAAGATCGTTAACGCAGCACCCGTTCTGGAAAATGAATTTAATCCACAATCTCAATTCCAAGGCCAGGTTGTTCATTTGCTTTTTATCCAGAAAACAGCACAGATAAATACAACTTGGTTAAAGCATTAATAAAACAAATATATTAAAATGCAACTGCAAATGGAACTATAGCAAAAAAAGCAGCATCCAACCCAACAGACTAGCTTGCACATGAAAGCCATCCTTGAGTCGGAGATATTTGAGGAGAAACTTCTGTGCTTGCTGGCAGAAGGTCACCAGAGTGGAAGTCAACTCAACACTCCCCAACAAGGCATTCCATAGTCTGGGAGTAGCCACCAAGAAACGTCTCAAGGCGACACAACATGGGCACTCCAGGGCATTGTGGGAATCAACATGGTAGCCCGTTCTCCAGATGCCACAGTCCAGGCGCATCAAGGTTTAATTCGATAAGCCTGGTCAATATCATCAACATTTCACACCTGCAAATAGGAACGTGCTTATACTATTTTTGGCCCACGTGGCATCAAGAAGGCATCTTCTCGAGCTGCAACAAGAGCATGGAACCAACACTTCAGAGAATACATTTTTGGTCAGAAAGGAATGATCCAGAGACGAACCCCCAGTCATCTCGATCAAAGGTGCTTTCCAAATTCCTTGTTCCTCAGGTTTATTTTCTTACTTTCCCTCTTCCATTGTCCCTCGGGGCTCTTGTTACACTGACATGGCTGAAAGTAATTTACTTAACCTTTCCACATCGGTGGCCTCCCAGGAGTTTTCAGTCAATTGACGTGTTTTAAGCATGTGTGAACCAGGGTGTTGACTTAATCTGCCAGACCAAAAGCTATTCCTCTTGGGTTGTTTACCTGGCCTCACCTACCCTTTAACAGACACGATTGCAAAGATCACCTTTGCTGCTCTGCACTGGATGCTCCTAAGCCACCAAGTTTGGGGTTCTGCTGGTATCCTGGCAGGATTGTACCCCAGGAGTACCCAGAATGCTTGTCACATCACATTGCTGACTCACATTCGGTTTGTGATCTACCACAATGCCAAGATCCTTCTCACTCGCAGCGCTGCTGAGCCAAGTAGTTGCCATCTTGCAACGATCCATTTGGTTTCTTTTTCCTGGGTGCAGAACTTGGCATGTGGCCCTAGAGGGTTCCATTCCCTTGTTTTCAGCCCAGCACACCAACCGATCAACATCACCTTGAATCTTCTCGCTGCCTTCCAGAATATTAGCTATCCCTCCCAGCTGTGTCATCCGCAGATGCGATCGTTGCTCCCTGCACTCCCTCATCCAAATTTATTCATTTATTTATTTATTTAGAATCTTTGTATGCCATCCCATTGCTTATAGCCTTGGGATGGCTCACATAAACAAATAAACATAATGTACATACAATTTAAACCCAGAAACACCCTGGCTGCACAATTAAAATCTATAGATATTATCTAGTATTATTAAAATATTTTTTAAATGAAAAGGTCTTAGCCTGGCGCCGAAAAACAAATAACGATGGTGCCAGGTGGACCTTCTGGGGAGCGCATTCCACAGATGGGGCACCACCGCAGAGAAGGCCCTCCTCCGGGTACTTTGCCTCCTGATGTCTCTCCCAGAAGGCTCCCGGAGGAGGGCCTCTGCTGCCGATCTCAAGGGGCGGGAGGGCAAATATGGAAGCATATTTAATCACTAATAAACACGTTGAAGGGCACTGGGGCCTGGACTGAACCCTGCAGTTGCTCACTTGTTACCTTCCCTGTTTGAGAAGGTGCCCTTGATGGGCCCTCTTCGAGTCTGGTTCTGTAGCCAGCTGTGGATCCACCTGAGCTTTGTCAAAAGCTCTCAGGAGGCAAAGCACAGCGTTGTCCACAGCGTTCCCACAGTCCATCAGGCAGGTTACTAGCAAACAAGCCACAGTTTGCTAGTTTGAATGAAAAAGGCCAACTTTGGCTTGCCCTGAACTGGGAAAGGAGGGTTGGAGTCGCAGGAGGGAGCCTGGGAGCCCAAGAATTGATCCAGGCTTGATGGACATAATCAAATTATAAGTTGGCTTGATGGATGAATCCACCCACTCTGGCTACAGAAGAAGACACCTTTCATGAGAGGGAATGTCCCATTTCCTTCATCACACAAGAACTAGGAAGCAAAACTTTCACTCCCAGCTTCTAATTATTAACATCTTTCAGTTTATGTTCTCACCTCAGCTAACACTCAGTCAAGAAAGAAACTACTAACAGCTTTTGTTTTGCCTTCAAGGACTTTATGATCACCCCCGGCAACCTTAAATTAGGAATGCCGTTTGTTGCTTTGAGATGGGCAATTATATGCTAAATTAACTAAAACAAATATCTCTCGGATGACGTGAGCTTGCGCTTTTGCCCTGGAGTGCCTCAGGAAGAAGGGCAGAATCACGCAGACAGGAAGAGAACGGGGTTGTCGGGAGCCAACAGACAAGGCCAGGAGTCTGTGGCTCTGTGCTTGGCTGGGCTCTTGAAACTACGGGTGGCCGGAGCTCAGGGCAGGAAAGGGTGGCCAGACCCTATCGAGGATGGTCCCCGGGGCTCGTCCGTGCCTTCGCTGGCTCTGGGTGCCGTCTTATTCAGTGCTCCCCAGTACCCCCAGCAAAGGGTTCAGCGCCTCTTGGCTCCTGAGTGGCCCACCAGGAAAAAACGCTGTCAGCAAGGGACTTAGGGTTGGAAAGCAAGCTACCGTTCTGGTGACATGTTGAGAGACAAGCTTTTCGTGACATTCAGCATGAGACTTTCTGAATTGACTCAACTTATCTGAAGTAGAGGCACTATCTCCCTGATAAAATGTAGAGCTGCTAGTATCACTCCTCTGCAGGCCTCAGCAAAGCCTGTTTTTTGTCTATTTTCCTCTCAGACACAAGAGCCTTGCTTGGTCTCTCAGAGGAGATGCCAGGAATTGGAAGCCACGGAATGCATTTGTTCCTCAGAAGCTGCAGGAGTGACTCCATCCAGCCCAAAAATGGGGCAGCGGCCCAGGGCCCATTACCCTTGGGTGGCCTTGGGCTACATTCACTATCATCCCCAGCCAACATCCCCAATGGCTGCAGTGATGGGAGCTATGCTCCTGGAAGGTATCAGGTTGGGGAAAGTGTTCCAAGTCTCCGTTCTGGAGCTACATAGCACGAGGAAGGCTGCCCAATAATTCCCACCTGGGCTCCTTGCGAGAGGAAGAAAGGTGGAATATAAATATAATGAAATAATAATGATAACAAAAATAGGGATAGCCAGAGCAAGACTATATTGGAAAGATACATCTCCATGTCCTGAAATACTTCATCTGTTCCCAGGCCTTCCTACTGATTGCAAGATCAACTGCACAGCACACAAACCCAGCTGGGCATGGAACCGAACGCACAATGCACACACAAACATTTGCATATACACCGCAGGAGTGCAGAATGAAGGGAGAAATTGCATGAGAACTTGAAGGGGGGAACCTGCCACTCAGGGCACTACGTACAGTCTCTGCGAAGGTCAGTTTGCTTATCGCGACATTCAAAAATAGAAATAGGTGGACATCCGAGGGTGGAAAGCGATCTCGGAGGATGTGAGATTTGTCGAAAGCAAGGGCCGAAAGAAAAGGTTCCCCAGGCAGCCTTCAGCTTCGCTCACCTGCAAAGTGTAAGACGGTTGCCTTCTATTCCATGCTCCCGGGGTGACTTCTCACAAACCTAGGAAGGTTTTTCTGGACTACACAGTGCAGCTTTCTGCACGAGGTTTTGCCACAGTGTCCACAAACGGATGTCCGTGCTCCTTGGTCCCTCGTTCCTCTTATTCCATGCCCAAATGCAGTTCCCAAGCAGCCAGGGGAGGGAGGGGGCAGCAAACCGACTGAATTAAAAGATAAAGAATCGGAGGATGACCTCAGAGGGAATATGTGAGGCACAGGTCATCCTCCGATTCTTTATCTTTTTTGCAATATCACTCCTTGGCTTTGCTTAAAGGCCCGGCCATGGTAATCAGGCGGGGATGATGGAGGGGCTCTTTAAAAAGTCAGGGAAACAGGAAACAGAAAAGGAATGAAAAGACCGTATAGCCAAAGATCAAAAGATTCTCTGTCATAAAACTGTGGATCTAGCACTGCAAATGTCAGGCAGACTTTTTTCCCATTGCCAGAAGAGTTTAATGCTCCAGTAAAGAACCCATTTGCTTAGCGAACTGTTTTTAACAAGGAGGCACCTCCCAAAAGTTTAGTAGTTGTTTCTCTTTGCAGAAGGAGCTCCTAAAAATCAAGAGGAAATGGTTTTGTCTACATATTGAGAGAGAGAATGGAAGCACAAAGCTGATTTTTGGATTGGAGGCTTATCACAAGGATCCATGACTGCATGGCACAAGCCCCGTTTCATCCCTTGCACGAGTGGTCACAATGGTCGCCGCCAGCAGTAAGCACTCAGCGCACGACCACACGACCGATCCCAAGCCGAGCAGCATCCCAAGCCGAGCAGCGCCCTCACAATCAGCGCTGACAATCAGCACCGACACACAAGCAGCCCACAGGCACTAAGTTAATGATTTTTGCTACGCCCGACAGGGCGTTCACAATCACTTGGAAAAATCCATCAAAAAAAGGTGCCAGAACGCCATTCCGGTGCGTTCTATGACAAAAATAGCCCTGGCCACACCGCAACTGTGGATCCCCCTTGCTATGGAGCTTGCCGGACCGTATTCGTGGGGAGAATTCGTCTTTTCCCAGACCTTTAATATTGAACTTTCTAGAACTATTTTGCTTTCATTGCAAAGGTCACCTTGTGACTAGACAGGAGGGCTATCAATGGAACCAATGCCACCGATCAATAAGGGAGCCCGTGAGGCGCAGTTGGACTGGCACCTGGGAGATCCAGCTTCTGGTCTCTGCTCGGCCACAAAGCTCCCTGAGTGACTCAGAGCCAGTCGCCGACAGTAAAGCAGAAGGTGGAATGAATCCCTTGGCGTCGCTTCCTGGGCAGAGGGCAGGTCAGCAGGAGAATCCCTTTCTGGCCCAATGAAGGGAGAGGCTCCGGAAGTGTCCCTTTGGCACCCAGGAACACTTCATAGGCCATGGCACTCAAGTGAGGATCCCTCCCAGAAGCTCCTCTTGGGGTGAGCACGCATATGCTGTTCACCCCTCGTTCCCAGACCGGAGGTCCTGACACGGGGACTCCTGGAAGTGTGCAGGGGAGCTGGCAGATTCAGGGTCCCCTGGCCAGGGATGCCCTGGAGTTCCCAAGCCTCTTCACTGTTGCCACCCCTGGCCTGGTCAAGCGTGAGGGTGGGAAGGGGCACCCTCAGCAGAGGCCGGGGGTTCCTCCAGCAAGGAGGCCGTGCCTCCGATGTGGGCTTCATGGTAACCTGCCAAAGGAGCTGTCCAAGGGTCTGAGCCCCTGTTTCAGCACCACGGAGAGTTCCTTGGAAGTTCAGGCTGCGCCCTGGAGTGGCTACACAGCCCCACTGACATGGGAGCGCCACCTCCGTGAAGAGCAGGAGATGCCGTCCCAAGTCCGTGTGCTGGGACTCGAACAAGCAGTGAGGAGAAAGGTGGGAAGGCACCAGGGCAGCTGTGACCAGCGAGTCCACCATGAGAAGATGGACGCACTGAGGGAGGGTGTCCAAGGAGGGGGTCTCAGCCAGGTCCCTCAGAACCCTGACGCTCCCCAGCATTCGCTCACATCTTCCTTTCATCCCCTCACACCATCCCCACTGCAAATGCAAGCATCTCAGCCTTGTGAGAAGTCTCTTAACAAGGAAACTGAAAGTGGAAGGAACTCGCTTCATGGCTAGATGGGCATCCGTGTTTCTTCCTCACCACTGGAGTAGCTGCTCCAGAAAGCTTGGAGAGCAGTTTCCCAGGACACCGGCATGCCCGTCATGAGTTCCAAACTCTGCCCCTCTGTCCCGACCATGTTTGTGGCTTGGCAACGCTGCCAATGGCTTCAAAGGAAGTGCAGCCACCAGAAAGCTTGCAGAGGTTAATCTCGCCTCCTCCCCACCTGCCTCCCCGCCATCTTTCCTTCTCCAGCAGCCTCAGATAAAACACCTTGATTGCTCTCTGTCCCTGTCTTCCAGCAGATTTCACACTTCTAGCATTTTACTGCTCATCAGTCCTTTTACAAGATGCTGCCTTCTGCAATTCCAGCCATCTCCATCTTTCAAAACATTAAATCAGCATTTCAAACTTCGATCACAAGGAATAACATTCCTAGGTGGGGCAGACTGATCTACTGGTTGATTTTTTAAAAGATCAGCTGGAATTGAGTTTTGGCACTCCTTTATGCCCACCCAACTTTGACACGTGCCCTGAATGTACCACTCCACATCCCAGCTGGGCTTCCATGACATCTCTGCAGTGCCCATCTTCTTCCAACTTCCCAACTTCCATGGTAGCTGAATTCCCGGGCCCTGACATCGCTCAGGATGCAGGCCTACTGAAGATCAAAGTCCAGATGAACTCTTATCCCAAAAGGAAACCACAGCACTCAAGAGATGGCCTTCTTAAGCTGAAAATCTTTGAAAATAACTCTCTCTTGCAGGGTCCAGTCAAACTCTTGGTGAATTTCACGCTCACTAGAGATTATTTGGTGACACGCCTTCATCTGTTACACACGCGCGCACACACAACACAACACAGGCTGGAAAATGTCCAGGCGCAACTGTGGGTTGCAGGGATCTTGATACGGTCAAAAATAAGCACACCAGACACCAACACTTTCCAGTGCTTGTCACTTTAGCCACGGATTCTTCCAGCCACTGGCATGAATTAACAATACAGCTTCATTCAGGATTAATCAAGCTGAAATTTCTCGGGTGAAATTGCTTTCCTGCCCCTTCCTCCCCACCCGCCCCGCATTCAAAATGTCAGAGGAGTTCAGCTGCACTCATAACAGTGCATATTCAGGGAAAACCATCCCCTGATGCCACCTGAAAACAGAGAATTTCATGCGCCATTTTTGTTCAGCCTTGTGTCAAGATACTTTCAACAGCAGCCTTGGCTAAATTGCCGTTTTGTTTTCTAATGGCCAAAATAAGAGCAAATCTTTCCCCAATACACACTGACCTCTGCTACAACCCCAAACCAGAAGCTTTACTCAGGATCAAGCAACGAAACTAGAATTTCTTCCGTTGCTGGCAGCAAGAGAAAGAAAAATGGGTTGATTTCTGGATTCCTTCCTCGGTATAAATCCTTCCTCCGGCCATTCCACCACCCACCCACCCCACACCTCTCCGTGTATAAAAATGTCTTTGAGAAAGCCTCATACCCACTCCTCCATTAATATTTTGACAAAATTGCGAGCAAGGTCAATGTTTTTCATTAGCACGGGGGAGACGTAATTCCTTTCAACTCACACTGTTTGTTTAAGGCTCGGCTACCCACCCACCTCATTAGGCTCACATAAATCTAACTGACAATTACAATTTTTCCTCTCTGCAAAGGGAAGTATATAATGGATATGATTGAGGCCAGAGTCTGTACCAGCATCTTTCCCCAGAAATCTGGGCACAGAGCTTCTATCATCACCCCGAACCAGGGTGTCAGCCCCAGTGTTTCCTTTCCAGAAGCCAAAACCGGGCACCCACCTTTCTCGCAAGAGACACGACCCCATTCACAATGGCCCCAAAATCTGCATTTCCGGGCTCAAAAACATGGGGCTTGGCTTGCTTGCCTTGGAATGCTCTGCATCCCACCCCACAGAATTATTGTCAGGGTTGGATACACTTCTTGCTGTTCTGGCAGTGGAGGAAAAGCAGGCATTCTCTCCCTCATGGCTTACCTTGACACCATCAATGTTACGATGAGCCATGAGTGATCCCGATTGCTCAGCCTAAGCTACCTTACAAGGTTGTTGTGGGGATAAAATAGGGCATGCAGGCCGAGTCTGAAGTGTCTAGGTTTTGCAGTCAGAGCAGGCAGGCAGACAGACATTAGTAATTTGCAGTGACGCATCACAGCCTCATTGGTTATTGCAGTGTTTTATTATTTATCGGAGACACTGTGAATGAGAGTGTAGGATTTGATCAAGTCATAAATACCTTCAGTAAACATCATTAGCTAAGCTCATGAATGGGAATGGGTTCAACCAAAGAGGCTAGATAATCTTTTGATTATCATTATTATTTGCATTTTTTCAACAATTCTCAGCCAATTCTGTTGTTAGGAACATAGAAACAAAGCAAGCCAGAAGGGGTCTCCTAGGCCATCTAGTCTGACCCCCGCCTCCAGACGGCTCTGTTCCTGTAATCCCCAACATGTGGTTGACCAACATGATGTTGTGGTTGTCACTACTGGCTTTTGCGAAGGAGACATTTTGGAGAAATTCTTATGGGTCCGGTTCAGGGTTCCTGTGATGTCTTACGAGGCAGCCATGGGGTGTGTGTGATTATCCTGCCTTTTAGTGTACACTCATCCCTGTGGCAGCCGCATCAACTCCCCACACTGCCTGTGGACCAAACTTTCCACAGGCATTTCCAAAGCAGGAGCTGCAGGCAGCCGGGGCGTCTGCAGGGCGGCAGGGAGATGCGGAGTAGGAGCCACACTCGGCCACAGACGGATTCCCTCCACCATTTCTGCAGCTCCCGCCAGCCCCCGTACTCTTCTGTGCACCCACGGCCCTTGCGCAACACAAGCATGGGGCATCGCAAGGGTGCCAAGTGATGACCAGACGGCCTGGGCATTTGCACACAAACACAAGCACTGCGTTGGGGTTTTGTGCACCAAACCCAGTCCTTTCTGTTCGGTTTTTTGCTGCACAGAATCCAAAAACCTGGAGAAAATGGAGGGAAGGGGAGGGGAGGGGAGGAGAGGAGAAGGGGAGAAGAGAAGGGGAGGGGAGGGGAGGGGAGGAAGCAGCACTATGCCCCTTTCCAAATGGTAAGCCCTACCTATGAGAAATGGTTTCAGAATTTCCCGTCCCCGCTGGAGAAATTTGTGAGGGCGCCCCAACTGCTCTGCCTGCAAAGAGGGTGGAGAAGCTGAAGGGGACATTTTTCTGTGCCATTCAATACATTCCCTGGCGGCTGCTTTTCGCAGGCCCCCGTTTATGCTGCGCACGGATCCCCCGCCCCCTGCAGATTCGTTCGCTTCAGAGCTGTTTAATCAAGTCGGGTTTCCAAGCGTCCGCTGGGGAAGCGGCAGCTGCGTGTGCTCCTCGTTCCAAGAGGCATGTGTTACTCATGAAGACGTGGGAGCGGCTCACAGGAGTCGTGTTGTGTCTGAAAAATACGATATGGAGGCGGCCCCTGGCCAGGGCATCCAAAGGGAAAGCACCTCCAGCCCCTGCTGCATCCGTCATGTGGGTCTCGGCTTCGGAGCAACGATGCACAGGTGCGGGGCGGGGAGGGTCAGCCAAGAATCCAGGGCACCAGCAAAATACCTTCCTATAGAAAAAAAGCTGTTTCCAACCAGCCGTAAGTGATCATGTGGATGGGAAGCTGCTCCTTTCCAGCCTGTGCCATTTCCAAAGGAGTTCATTCTTGAGTCAATTCCATCCTTTCTCAGTGCTTTTTTTGTTTAAATCCACGGGAACACGTGTATTTAAATATGTGCTTTTGGATGTGCATTCTCTCTCAAAATTCTCATTGCTACATTTTCATTGCATTCCATTCCATTCCTGTTTTGCTTGGGTTTGGGTCTGGCTCTGGGTTTGGAGTCCCAGCTTCCTGGTCAGGGGGCCTCAGAGCTGGGTCTCCGAGTAATCCCTTGGCCCCATAAACAAGGCCTTGCCATTGCACCAAGGAATACAATCCTATATACATGCATCAGGAAGCAGGAGGAGGAGGTTTCTCAGTCAGTCTGTGTTTATAAACCAACCAATCCATCGGCTGCATCTGTGGATTCGAGCACAGCTGTCCTTCCAATTGAACCCCTGCCTGAATGTCACCATCCCAACATTTTAAAAAATGCATTGATGGGCAAAGCAGCATACAAAGTGTGCCTAAGGGCAAAGTGGTATACAAAAGGCATACCTTCGGAAAAGCTGCATGCCAAAATGTTTCTGTTTCATCTCCGTAGATCATAGATGCATTGTGAGCAGTCAGTGCAGTGAGAGGAAGTATTTTGGGATGGCTTGCCCTTGATGGTTGCACCTGATAGCAATCAGCTTCCCCAAAGGCTCTTCAGGTTGTGGTGGAGCTGAAAATGGTGAGAACTGCACTTCCAAATTGCACCTAAAGATAGGACTTCCTAGGAAAACTTCTCACAAACACTTCCTTGCTGTTCCAGAAGAAAAGCTCCCATGGAAGATTTGAGATGACGGATGGGCCAGGATGGAAGAGGCACACGGTTCCTCACACGGAGACAAGGAATCTTTCAGATCCTCCAAGCCCCGAGTGGCGGAGTGCTTCAGGAGTCAAAATCCATGCCCACACCGCTCCGAGACCGTGCCACAAATCTCCTGTCATTCGACGGCATTTGTTAGTCTGTTTTCCTGGTCAGCTGCCTAGCAGCAGCTTGAAGACATTTCCACTTGTCTTCAAGTGGTACAAATGTTATATTTTGTGTGTTTGAAGGATCTCCACAGCACTCCAAGCCTGTTTGGCTTGGATCCTGTCCCATTTCATCTGGAACTACGTTATGCAGCACAAGTTCATCCCAGTCACAAACCTTAATCCCTATTTTATTGTTTTATAGATGTCTGCCATTATTCTCAGGGAATTTTTAAGGCAAATATTCCAAAAGCTTTCCATTAATATGTTATTAAACTACAAACGTCCTGGAATCGCTTCAGATGCCTCAATATTTCCCATAGCAGAATTTCAGCATTTTGCCATCCCATTTTTAGCAGCTGAAGCTGCTTCCCTCTCAATTTACATCCAGCCTTTGAAGTCCTTGCAAAATTAAGAAAACATATTAAGCTTATCGCACTGCACCACTTTATTTTCAACTTTATCTCCTTCCCGCCTTCTAAATCTCTCTTCGTATTTGCCAGCAGGGCAGATGCATTTCATTCCACAAAAGAGGGTCATATAGGAGCAAAGGACAAGTTGCAAATTGCAAGACCCTTTAAAAGAAATGCAGGCCTATGATTTAAATGCCTCGTTCTGAAGAGTTGTTTTGTTGCAAATATTTTAGCTAGGGGGCAAATCCTATGCAGAAAATCTCAGAGACATAATGGCTAGATTTCTTTTCTCATTTTAAAAATCACCACTGAGATCAGAACTCCGTGCTATGCATTCCGTGGAATTCCATGTATCCAGTGGAATTGAATTCCTGGCATTCCCTGTAAACTGTAATTTATTTAATTGTTTATGTAACAATTGCTCTGTCCATGAAACCAGAAGGTATTTCAGGAATATTTCCTGTGGAATATTCTCATACAGTCTGAAACATAGCACCTATTGAAGCAAATGATTTCCCCTTGCCTTGCCCTACCTGCATAGGGACGCTTCAAATACATTTTAATTCTTCATAGCTTATTAACTTATTGATATATTTCCTTTATAGGTTATCCTGCACTTGTCAGGAGACTTACCAACTGAAATCAGCATTAAAGAGATAAGCGGAATTACATTATCAATATCCACAATTCAGCAATATTACCTAAAACCAATTAAATGTGCGGACATGCATATAAGCAATGACATTTAAAAAATCCCAAAGCCCAGAACAAAATAATCAGAAAACAACAGCTATAAATAACCAGGCCTTAAAAAAAAAAGCTTTAAAAATACACAGGGTTTGGACTAAGTGAATTTCCTACTGGAGATGGCATGAGACCTGCCACCAAAGAGAACTTCTCTTCCATGCCCAACAGCTCAATGGACCTTATCGCTTTTCAGTGGACATTAACAGTGCCTTGTTGGGCAAGGCTTAAGGAATAATGTTTCTTTATCAAAATGAATCAAAACAGTACCTTCTTTCTGCTTTGGGGCTCCGCCTCCAAGACTGGGAAAGCCGGCCACCTCTTGATGCGCCTCCACTGTCGTTATGACCTCCGGAGGAAAGTTCAGCTCGTGGCGGTTCCTCGCTCCGGTGAAGCGGCATGGATGTACGGATGGCTGAGATGACGTGGCCAGAGAAAGGGCTCAGGGGGTCTTCTTGGCGGGGAGGCAGCTGATGACCAAGAGTCCTTTCAGAGGCTGGATACTGCCCAGGCCGGTGATAGCTCCTCTCGTAAAAATACCCCGGGAGGCAGGGCCTGGTTTGCTCCATCACTCCCCCACTGCAGCTTCTTGAGCACGCCGACCAGGGTCCCCAGCTTCCCCATACCCCTGGACTTCCTGTATTGTCTTCATTTATGGCAGCGTTTTGTTCTTCTATCCTCTGGGGAACCTACGAGCATTGCAGGAGACCAGTTACCATCATGAGACTCCATTCTGCCACCGATAAATCGGACCACTCCATAAACTCAGAAGAGAACACCACAGCTCCTTGACAAAGTATTGAGCATCCACGCACAGGCTGTCCGACAAGCATTCCCCTTCCAATGCCAAGCATCTCTTACCTTCCTCCCCCAAGAAGTGATTGAGCGGAAACACTGAGCAAAACAAGTTCTGCGTGTTTTCCCCCCATGCAGCCTTTCAAAACATCAAAGGTTGCTATTTGCAAGGTTGTGTGAGTGGGAGGACACCGTGGGGTCCCCCCGCCACCCCTTGGACATCCCAAGCCCCTCCCTAGAGGCTCAATGGACACGCCAAGTGCAAGACTCCAGTCCTTTTAATCTGCAGAGATACGAAGAGGAGAGCACGGGCAGCATTTGATCCAGTGATTTCATTCCATAGCCATAAACATGCCAAGGAGACTGTCTGTGGGGACAGGTGATGAAACCCCAGAAATGTCTTTAAGGGAACGGAAGTTCAGAAGGGCACTTTTTCAAGGGGGTCCACCTGAAGAGCCCTCTGCTTCACTCTCAACACAACCGCAATATTTTGTTGGCAACCTCGCTGTTGTCGCATCCTTCTGGTTATGACACAAGCAACCCCTGCCTCTAACACCTAGATGGTTCCATGGCTGAATGCGTGCCATGGCCACTCTTCCGGTCACAGGACTGGCCAGACTTTTCTGCATTCGCCTGATCAACACGGCAGCGTCTCATGCCAGATTCTGTCTTCTCCTGCTCAAGCCACAGTGCTTAGCAGCCTTTTGCTCAGAGGCGGGCAACCTTTTGCCCTCATGGGACAGGTGCAGCAGGTAACAGAGTAGAAAGACACACACCTGTCGGGAGACCATCATGGACCTTCTCCATGCAGAGCTGGGCCTCTACCACTGAACCCTAGCCTTTCCACTGGTTGTTAAATAGGAGCCAGCAGCATGATGTTAACATACAGCGCATTCCAGTTCAGATTGTTTTAATTTATTGTGCATTTTATTGTATGTTGTGAGCTGCCCCAAGGCTTCGGCAAGGGGCGGCATAGAAATGTTTTAATAAATAAATAAAAAATAAAGCTTCTAGTCAGCCATACCCTCTCCAAGAGATTCCATTCCATGCCAACCTCCCAGTTTTCTGTCCCCTCCCACACACTTTCAAGAGAACCATGGGTACCACACACCTGCTCAGATTCTGCAGGCATCACCCGAGGTCTCCCTGTTTATCCCCCCCTACCCACACCATCTGAACTGGGAACTGACAGCTGGGAAGCTGTGGCATTGCCTGAAAAGAAGATCAGTGCAAGCAAGTCATATTTCTGGGAGGACAAGATCATGACAAGCATCGTCCCTTCAAAGAAACACAAGTACCCAGGAACTGGTGCGTTTGTTTGTGGAAGACAGCTTGTCCTTTCCACTTCTCCGGCATGGCATTTGCTAGGAAGAAATGCTTCTCGGCGGTGGCACCCAATCTGTGGAATGCTTTCTCCAGAAGGACTCCCCTGGCACTAAACTTGGATGTGGGTTTGGAACCAGGCAGAGATATTTAAATGTCCTTGGGCATCTCTGTCTACTTTCAATAGACGCTTCTGCCATTCTTTGTTTGGGCTTTGGGCATGTTTTATGTATTTCCTGCTTTTATCATTTTATTGTATCCTTCCCCGGAATGCTTTGCATTTGACAGAACCACAGATGTGTCCAAAATAAATATAAGGGATGGGCAAGCTTTGAGAACTCTCCAAACAATCACAACCACCATTGCTGATTAGGATGTAGCCAAGGTGGCTCTTGGCCAGGAAAATGACCAGCGCAAGAGGGAAGTTGCAAACATCTCTCTCTCTTGCCCAGATCCCTACTTGGGGAGCACGGGGTACCCTTTTCCCGAGCTGGCCAGCATGACTCCAGAGGTCTGTCTCCCCAGCCACCCCTCCCGTTCCAGACTCCATCCACTCAGACGTGCGGCGCTCATCTCCCATTAATGCTAGCTGTCCGTTTATATCAGAGACGGATTATATTTCCTTTACTGGACCATTTTGCTCTCATTTTATGGCCCCCAATGGCACCTCTTGCAAAGCTGCAAGGCATCCATCCAGGCTGCAAGCGACTAAAACCCAATCCCTCAACTTGATTCAGTTACAGGGAGGCCAGGGGGAAGAAAATGGAAAAGGGACAAGAGCTGACCTTCAGCGGAAGAGAAGAAAGGGAAGCAGCTGTGAGCACTCGAAGGTTACAGGAAAAGTTTGAGATAAAGGGGGCGTGTGGCAAGGGCTAGAGGCAATTAGAAAAGTACAGTTTCGCACACGTTAATCCCAGCAATCAGGGCTCGTTCAGGGGAAAATGACAGGGATATTTTGAGGTATTTCAACCTAAAAGGCAAGGCTCAAACTGACAGAGGAATTTCACATGGATTAGGCCAGACTTCCCCAAGCTAGTGTCTTCCAGATGTGCTGGACTGCAATCCCCATCAGTTCCCCACCAGCAAGGACAGCCACTCTTGGCTTTGGCGATCGTTGACCTGTTGGTAGTTGAACAGTAAAACATCTGGAAGGCCCCATTTTGGGAAAGATTTTATTAGAGCATTCCTGAAAGTTGCACCAAAATGAACACGGATTCGTTGGGGTGACCCCCTTGCTGCAAGAGAGAACAGCTGATGCTGTGAAGATGCCCCTTGTTCTGTTTAGGCTTACAACGTGCAATCAATTTAATTATGAGATCTTGTTAGGACTTTAGCTCAGAAGATGGCTATTATTTGTTAAAAGATTGTATAGAAACTGCAGAGGGCAAACACTAGCTCAAGAGGGTATCTCCCCCCTCCTCCCTCTTGCACAGGCCTCCTCTGAAGTTTTGCTGGCTTCCAGCACACCCATGCAGCACCCAAAAGAAAGAAAAAATTCTTAGCATCATAGAATGGTAGGGTTGGAAGGGGCCAAGAAGGCCATCAAGTCCAGCCCCCTGCTGTTGCAGGACACCAATTACACCACCCCACTCAGATAACCATTTTCTTCTTGAATGCCTCTAGTGTGGAAGAGCCCATGACCTCCCTTGGCAGCTGGTTCCACTGTCGTATTGCTCTGACGGTCAGGCAATTCTTCCTTGTGCCTGGCCTGCACCTGGTGTACTGCAGGTTAAGTTCTTTGTTCCATGTCCTACAACCCGGGATGAGTGAGAAGAGGTCTTCTGTTTCTTTGTGACAGCCTTTGAGGTACCCATCCAGTGTCGCCTCTTAGTTTTCTTTCCTCAGGGCTGAACAGGCCCGGTTCATTCAGTCTCTCATCATAAGACTTATTTTCCAGGCCCTGTATCACCTTTGCTGCCCTCCTCGGAACCTTCTCTAGATCACTAGCATCCTTTTTAATCTTGCTTCAGAGGGATTCTCTTTGCCCGCACGCAACTATGATCCATTTAAATTTAAGCTGATTCACGGGCCCATACCCTCAAGTTTCACTGGCTCTATTTTCTTCTACCTGGGCAACAACTCGAGATGCCATCATTCAAGAGTAGACTCTATACCTGGAGCTTCTGAGAAGCAACCTCTGGCCAGACGCCCAACAGCTTCTAGCGTGATCATGCCGCAGTTGCATCTGGACCACAGACAAATCCAGATCTCAGCCAAAGCCTCCCATATTCCAGCACCGGCACCCGATGTGAAGCACCTGTGTACCAAGGCCACGATAGATACCAACGTCCAACAGAAGGTCCCGGGGACAATGAGAAAGGGAAGCAATCTGCTCTCACCAGCTGCTCTGTGTGAGCCGCTTCTTCAAGGCAAAGAAAGCAGAGACTCCCATTCCAAAACATGTTCAGTCACAAAGGAGGCCACAGTCTGGAAGGCAACAGCTTTGACCCAGGGAGAGGCTAATGGAGAAGAGAGCTGCTTGACTTAAAGTGCATGCACATTCATCCAATGGAAACCGTAACTAAAAAGGGACACACTTCCTGGACGACGCACGGGCCACTCACACCACTGCAGGAAACGGAACAAGAGGCTCATCGCGGAGGGAGGATCGGATGGCATTTATCATACTGCCGCCTCAAGGGGATGTCTGAAATGCGCAGAGTTTCTGGCCACCAGACAAGGCAACCAAAGATGCCGATCTAGAAGCATTAGGGGATGATGTTAGGGTTGCCGGTAATTTAATCTCTTAGCTCAGTGTGCAACAACTTATTTAAAGCACAGGCAGCTCATCAACTGTGTGGGTTAGAGGAATTTGCAAGCTCCATTGCCAATGCTGGAAGAGACACTCGAATCAAGGGAATTAATAACGTCGGAGTCGAGGATGCCAAAATGTGGAAAGTGGAAGACAACCGTTTGAACTGGGCTTGGCAGCAACTTGAAATGGTCCCACCATGACGGCAGCTGCAGACAACTCCCCACCACAGAGCCTCGATTCACACAAACGGCACCTCCCAAGTTGCTCTCAAGAGGGGTTACCCACCAGTTGTACACAGAAAAAAGTCCAGGAACCTAGGAACACCACCTCTGTGCCTGTTTATTTATTACTGGCACAGACAATATATTTATCTAGGCACCCAGGTGCTTTGCTCTTTGAAACAGTGGCTTACAGTTTAATGAAAATGATTCAAAACTGACTGGGATTTTGAATTTCAGGAAGGATTTGCATTGTGCAGAATTGAATGAAAATTTGCATCTGCACATGTTTGAATAATGCTAGGAACTATTGATGGCAAAAGAAGGGGACGGCAGAGGATGAGGTGGCTGGATGGGGTCACTGGGGCGGTGGGTGTGGGCTTGGGTGGACTCCGGGGGATGGTGGAGGACAGGAGGGCCTGGAGGGATGTTGTCCATGGGGTCACGATGGGTCGGATGTGACTTTGCTAAACAACAACATGTTTGAATGCATGTATAGAAACGCATTTTCTCTCAAAGTGCAAATTTCCAAGTGTGTTTTATCTCAAATGTTGCGTGTGTGTGTGTGTTTTACCTTTTGTTAACTGCCCAGAAAACCTTGGCTATTGGGTGGTATATAAAGGAAATAAATTAATAAATTAATAAGCAAATCAATCTACTTCCAGGTTCTGACATGTGTACGCATTCACCCATATGTTGGTTCCCTCCTTTTGCCACATATACAATCATTTTAATCTGCTCAAAATCACAGTTCTAAACTGTTCTGATGCTGTAACTTGGTATCCTGCAACAGCAGTGGGTTGGACCTGATGGCCTTCTGGCCCCCTCCAACTCTACTATTCCATGATTCTATGATTCTGTGATCCAGGGGTTGGACCTGATGGCCTTCTGGCCCCCTCCAACGCTACTATTCCATGATTCTATGATTCTGTGATCCAGGGGTTGGACCTGATGGCCTTCATGGCCCCCTCCAACTCTACTATTCCATGTTCTATGATTCTGCAATCCAGGGGTTGGACCCAATGGCCTTCTGGCCCCTTCCAACTCTACTGTTCCATGATTCTGTGTTCTCTCACACAATAGAACCATTCTTAAGGAACAGCTAATCAGCATCTCAAGCAAGGAAGAGTACCTTCCAGATGTGCCAACTACAATTCCTAGGATCCCTGACTGTAAGGCTTACAGGGGTTGCAATCTAAACGGTCTTGGGGCAGCAAGTCACCTGACTCGACAGGAAGCCCAGGGCGCAGAACCCCTGTGCAGCTCAGGGGCCATATTCTACTTGAGAGAAGTTGCCTATGGTGGCACTCCAGTGATGGGTCAGGGGCGAGAAGCAGAACGGGCAGGGACAAACTCCCAGCAAATTTTGGCTTAAAGCTCTTCCTGTCAGGACCCAACCTTAGGGGAAACAATTCAACCTTCCAAAAACAAAAGCCTGGGAATATGGTCAGTGGCCAGAGAAAAGGGGGAAGTCTGAGGTAGGGCTTGTGGGGAACCCAGAGGGCCAGACTGGGGCCCCTGGCCTTAGGCTTTGCACCCCTGGTGTGGAGAATACATGCGCCTGCATCTGCTTTCCGAGCTGCTCCGAAATATTTTCCAGACATCTGAGGTTTTGAGTTTGCAGGCGGGGGAGAGAGAGAGAGGAAGTGAAGGTTAAATGTTAAGCAGACCTATGAAATGGGAATTCCTTTACAGATTTTTGAATAGACCACCATCAATTCGACTTCACCTATTTATTCGCCAACTCCATCCGTTATTATTACTACGAACAAAGAAACCAGAATAGCAAAAGATTATGTTGATTTTCAGTCAACAGGGTCATGCTTAACCTTCCTGAATTATGCCTTTAGAAGGTTGATTTAAGATTATGCTGAACAGGGAATAAGAGATAAAAACTTCTCGGGACATTCAGTGATTTCCCACAAACATGCACACTGGCTCAGGCCCCTTTTCAGCCATTCCTCCCGAAACAGCAGCTCATGCGCTATTTAAATTGCTGTGTAAATTCTCATGCCACTTCCATTAGACATGGAGGAAACAGATCTATGTGCCGGGACTTGGTACACAGTTGTTGAAATTTCACTAGGCAAAAATGCCCCTGAGGAGGAAATATCGCTGGAATTAGAAGCCGCAACGATTCCAAAACTAACTGGTTGTACAAGAAACAGCATGTGTAATAAGGGCTCAGAAATGTTAATGCTGCAACACAGTTGTGGTCCTTGATCAAGGCCAGGGACCAGCACATTGATGTGCGAACCCTTGCTAGCTGTTAGCACATGCTTGCTTGCATGCCATAAGCCGTTCTCATCAAGCAAGTTATCTGGGGGATAAGCAAGGAGATGATTGTGCCAAGACCCAAAAGAGCTCATTTTCACACAGTCAGCAGCTCAGCAAATGTTTACACAGAGAGGGAGGGTGTATTCCCCCGAGACTCTCTAGAAAACAGCAAGCAAGAAGGCAGGACTGCAGGATACGAGCAAGGGACCCAAAGAACAGGCAAGCATGGCTACTTCAAAATGGACGGGGCACACGAAACTGGAGTGCCGAGATCTGCAGGACCAGCCCTGGGATGGAGAGGCCACCCTGCTTCCCGGCTCTGCAGAGATCCACCTGCTGGCAGGATCCAAGCATTTCTTTTTATGAGCCCACACAGAAGCTAAGCAGTTGGGGCAGAACAATCCAGAGCACAGTGGGACAGCTCTGTCTGTTTCCCAGAGAGCGGCACCTGATAACCGCGGCACCGGACAGCCTCACCTGACCCCTGACCAGCCCACAACCAACGCTCTGCGGGCATGTATTATCTAAACCCCTCCCAAAGCAATTCCGCAAGATCTTCATGCATCCAGAGCCAGACATTTCCTGCAAACCTCATCTTCTGTGCCAGACAAAAGCCATCATGGGCTGGCATTCCAGAGACAGGGTCTTGTATCCAAACACTGAAGTCAAGAGCTCTTCCACACACTCCAGTCAACCCTATTTTGCAAGGCGTGCTTTTGCTTTTCAGGTATGTGTTCCTCGTAAATCACTGCTCTCTTTGCAGGAGGCATGATTAAAAATGTTGCTTGTGTGAGCCAGCAGACTTGTCATTCTTCAGCTCCCCCCACCTCCAAACTCTCTAGAACAGCCTTTCCCAACTTGGTACCTTCCAGATGTTCCGGACTACAGCTCCAGCCGTCCCTGACCATAGGCCACGATGGCTGAGGCTGATGGATACTGCCATCTCAAACATCTGGAGCGTCCCAGGTTCAGAAAACCTACTTCAGAAGTTCAGTCCCTAAAGGAGGCCCGGGGGCAGTTTGCTTCCAGTGCATGTGTAAACATAAAATCACATGTTTGCACTGACTGCGCGATGCTTGGAGTTTTAAGACTTTTTTCCTTCTGAATCATACATAATCTTGCATCCTTAATCCTCAGCTGATGCCATTTCCCTGCTGCTTTTAACACTTCGTTTTATCCACCAAGCTGTTTTCATACTGCTTTGTAGATTGTAATTAAAAGCAAGCCAGAAACTCTTCAGTCTGTTCCATTGCTAAGCCACTTCTGTGTTACTAAAACAAAACAGGCAGGGCAGGAAAGTGGCTTAAATAAATATGTAAGTAAACAGCACACACACCCTTCCAGTGAAGGAAATTCTGCATGATGGGTGTCCAAGTGCAGAGAGCTGGGAATTAAATTAATTCCCACCCGTGACATTCCAAGTTCTTTTGCTTTCGCTTCATCAGGAAGTATCAGAAGGAAACATCCAACTATTGACAAATATCTTAATGGAACATTTTGTCAGCTCTCCAAGCCTTGCAGTGTCTTCCTATTTCCTGTGCTTACCTTGCAGAGCAAAACTAGTTGGGCAGGTTTTCTGCAAGGAATCCTAGAATTTCCTTCACCAAAACCTGAACCCTCTGATCCGTAGGAGGTTTCATACAAGCCTTGCTAGACGCTTAAGGGAAAGCAGGCGGGCGGGAGGGTGTCCCTTCAGGGAGGCAGGGCTGCTTTTGCGTCCTCCTAAGGCAGCCCGAGAGGAAGGGTCGGCCCCTGTGGATCCCAGCCAACTCTTTCCCTTGATTTACACACAATGCTCTCCCTGCAGCGGGTGGGTAAAACTCCCGGCACCGAAATGGTTGTTTAACTGTGGAGAACCCAACCTTGACCTCGCCGCAAAAGCGCAGTGCCTGCCTTCTGAATAATTGGTGGGATCTCATGGGGCCAATTTGGATCAGTTCTTAGATCATTTGAATGCCAACAACAACGCACGCCATCGTGGCAACCAACAGCTTCCAAGTTGTCAGTCTCACCATCCCAGCCTGTGCACCATTCAGACATTGGCACTTTCCCCGGACCTGGCATAGGAAACCAAGAAAGGTCCTTCTGGACCAGTCCAGGGTCTCTCACCCAGCTTTCGGTTCTTACAGTGGCCAGGCAAATGCCAACTGGGGAGGACAGAAGCAGCGATGTTCTGGGATCTGCCTGTGCTTATCCTGGCACTCCCCAGAACATAACCCCCAAAACTTGCACTCCCGTGAGCTCCGTCGTGCAACTCTCTACATGGGTGCATAAGATGTGTGCACAGTCTCCATGAGACTGCGCACAAGAATAGGTGGCCACTGGAAGAAGGCCCAGTCCCACCATGAAGCTGAGTGAGGCAAACCGGTTCACTGGGGCAGCCAACGGTTACCCGTCTGCTCAGTACAACTGCGTTTTCACAATGGACGATGAGGACAGGTGCTTGTGAGATTCGCTGCCTCGTACGCCCAAGCAAACGTTCTGCATCCAAGGCGCCTTCCCTTCAGTACGTGACACGTCGTGGCACAGCTCTGGCTGGGGAAACCCATTCCCTGGCCCGGCTATGGTGAGGATCGGCGTTGGGCTCAGAGGGTCCCGGACGTCTGAGCGGCGCCAGCCACCTCATGCCGGCTGCTCCAAAGGTTCTAGGGGTTCCTCCACTGGACGCGAGTGCAAGAACCTCCGCCTGCTCGTGTTCACCAGTGTGCCAAGCACTCTCCCTCCAATACTGGAATTGGCAGCCAAGGATCCCCGTCTCTTCCCGAAATTAACTGATTAATTCCACTAAATTAATCCCATGAATTCCACAGTTTAACTATATGCCTTTTTCTCCATCGGGGACCATTCAGTGTAAGGAGATGATTGAGTATTACAGAAAAGGGAGGAAACCGCACGTAAATCCAGCATGGGAAGCAACGCGCTTCGCCTTGCTGGACGGTAGCGCTGGTTCTGAAAGCAGCAGTGAAAAGACCAACCGGGGGAAGTCATCGTTGGTTAGAGAGCCCTCTCAGACCCTCCTCACGAAGGCGTTTCTTTTGTGCTCATGATTCCTCAGGCATGGCGGTTTGCAGGTGCTTTACACAAACTCCTGCTTCTCCAGGGTTCCTCCCATTCTTCGCCATCATTTCTGCAGGGTTGGTTTGCGTTTTAAGATTAAGGAAAGTCTGGTATTATTTGTGAGTGGCAACAGAAAACCCTTGTGTATTTGCCCAATTCTGCTATACCACAGCGCCACCTAGTGATCATTAGAGAGGAAGAGGGGAAATGCCATATAAAGGAGCTGTTCTTAATCCTGCAGACTCTGGAAGTACAGGGCTTGGTAAAATGTTGATGCAAAAGCCCTTCTCCATCAGCAGAAGGAACAGCAGCTTTCCTGTGATGCTGCTGTCCGGGGTCTTGCAAACATTTCATGAGCACGCACCTCTCTGACGTTCCGGCTTGGCATCTGCAGAATCTTGTCCTCTGATCTGTGCACCTGGACTTCCTGGCCCAGAAGCCAGAATGGGAACTTTCTGTGTGGGAATTCAGACCGTCCCTTGTTTCTAGCAAAAGAGACCACTTCTAGGTGGTCACCAAAGACACTTCCAAGGAGCTGCAAAAATGCTCTTTGGCTGCCAGCCCTTTTAAGCAATCGCAGAATGAGCCTTCCATTGGCAATGGGCTTTTGTTGCGGCTGTTGTCATTAATTCCAACGCAACCCAAAGAAAGTGTTTCATTTTATTGCACTGAGTTCTGGGCTGAGAATGAAGCGATTGTTTCTCTCTCACTTCATTTCCTTTAATAGCTCAGTGTTGTCGATGCTGATGCTGCTTTATAAGGGATTTAATCACGCAGTTCTCACTCGGGATGGCATGTTCGAAGGCCAGGATAAATAACAGCCCCGGCCCTGAAAGGGGAAGCATGCCTGCCTCGGCCTCACAATACACTGATTTGATACCAACATGTTCCGAGGGGCCGAGGGGGCAGCCCGGCTGATGCGAAAGGGAGAAAGTCAGGACGGGACACGTTTCGCAAAAGCAGGCTGTAAGTTGCCGGTGACCCTGTTTAACCTACACAAAAGAGTCTGGGCACCTCACCGCGACACCGGCATTCTTCTCGGAACAATGGACCTGTCCATCCCGGGCACGGGGCCTCCAAAAGGAAAAGCTGCCTTGCTCAATCGTTGGCCTGTGCTTGCGGCGGGCGGGTGGCCTCTCTCCCTCCCGCTCTCGCTCCTGCAGCAGAGATTAAAGCCACCGTGGTGCCTCCGGCACAGAAATGCCATTCGCTCATCCACAACAGGTAGAGTCTTCAGGATGGGGGGCCAGGGGGAATGCCTCCCCCTCAGGTTGTTTTTGCAAGGCTGCGCCCAAGGAGCAAACTAGAAGGGGACTTCTGCCAAGGAGAAGTTTGCAGGGTGAAGTTTCACGGCAGAGACGGCTCGGAAACACAGTTCCAGCGGTGGTCCCTCGCCACGGCCACAACCTCCGGAGGGGCCGCAAGGTGTCTGCCTCAGTGTCCCAGCTGTGAAATGCAGATCCATGATGTGTGGAGAGTTTGTTTTGGGGTTTTTTTTTGGGGGGGGGGGTTGGTCAGAAGCCAAAACATGGGCCAGCCCAGACAGAACAGTGGGAGATGCATGATGAGAAACGCCTGCCATTTTGGTTTTGCTAAATAACAGCTGCATGAGCCTCTTCTGGTAAAAAGAAGCCGTGGGGAAGGACTGAACCCCTTCCCCCTCGACCATGCAAAGGCACCTTCCACACGTACCGCAAAGTTACTAGGAAGAATTCTGGGGGGAAGAGTGCCACCTCCTCTTTTCGCCATAAACTCCCCTGCCATATTTTTCTTCTTTACCTCTGACATTGCTCATCACATCCCGACTGGAGGAAGGGTTTAAGACTGGAGTAGAAGCCTTGGAGAGACATTTTATACCCACCTGCCCCAACCTAGTATCTCCAGGTGTTTTGGTCTACAAACCCCATAATTGCTGGCCATTGTTCATATTGGCTGGGGCTGATGGGCTTTGTAGCCAACATGTATGGAGGGCAGTCAGTGAGGGAAAGGTGCCTTAGACACTTCCCTCGACAGCCCCTGCCTTAATTTTTTGGAGTTAGCAAAACTATGGAGATGCAAAGCCCTCTCATTTCAACGTTCGCATGGATTTCAGGTGGAAGATGAGATGCTCTTTCACAACCACAAGCAAACACAATCCAGAGAAACCCCTAATACATCGGGAATAGTACTCAGCAGAAGTCCTGACTTCATTTATGATGTATGGTGACTTTTTTACGTCGAGGAAAAAGCATCGGCCCGTGCAATCTCCCATCTGCGTTTTGAAACCCAGGAAGTGGCTGGCTGCCTAGAAAGCCCATTAAAAAGATTTGGCACAATCCACGTGGAAATGGAGTCAGAAAAAAAGGCAAGAGATGTCAGCCTATTTTTGTTAAAGACCTGAAAACCACCGCATCTCTTCTCTGCAGCAGCCCATCTTCCCGGGATATTGGCATCTATCCCCATCTTATATTCAAATTCCAATTCATTTCTGCAAGTGACGCAGGGTAAGGAAGCAGCCTTCGATGAAAGCAGATCCCAGGTCCATCCCCTTTTATCTGGCCTAAACCTCCTGACAGTCAGTTTCATGGGATGACCCCGGGTTCAAGAGATGTGGGAGGGGGAGAAAAAGTCTCGCGCTCCACTTTCTCTGCACCAAGCATAATTTTGAACCCCTCCATCCTGCCTCCCTTTCCTTGCCTGTTCCCTAAGCTGAGCTGTTGCCCTTCTCTATACCTTTCACCACCCCATTCCAGCTCCAGCTGCAGCTGCCAACGGGATGGAAAGCTGAACCAAGGAGCTTACGAAATACAGGGCTGGTTTTCCGGAGCACAGAGAATGGGATGGCACGAGGCTCCAGGGAAAGTTGGGAACAGAATGCAACACGCCTGCTTTTATCATGGCAATACCCAATGACAATATCTATGGAAAGACCTTATCATGCAGAATAACTGGAGACAGGACTGGATTATAAATGTGCAAATGCACAAAATGAGGAATGAGTTACCCAGAAAAGCGACAAAAATGGGGAACGCATGATCCGAAAAGTGACAAAAACATATGGCTACTCAAGTAACCTCAGGAACTCATACTCACCAAGGTCAACTCTCTGGCAAGGCCCCGCATGGCGAGAGAGGCAACATGGCATGATGGCAAGAGGGCTGGACTGGGGACCCCGGGGACCCCCGCTTGGCCATGAAGCGCACTGGGCAACTCTGGGGCAGTCACTCCTTCTCAGCCTAACCTACCTCACTGGGTTGTTGTGGGGAGAAAACGACTCTCCATAAGCTGCCTTTAGAAGTGGGAAAGTGGCATATAAATGCACTGTGATGGTAGGTGTGGTATGTCACAGCTTGGGAGGATTGTTGGCATGGCTCACCACGCACCCACAACCCACCCTTGCCTGTTTGAGGGTTGTGGGTGGTCTGCTCAGCCTGCCAACCAACAGCCCACCCTTGCCTGGGTTGCATGGCCCAACAAGCCCACACCACAGAGGGCTGTCCGTGAATTAACCCCCAGCAGCGTGTGAAGATCTCGCCTTCCTAACTTTCATGAAGGATACATAACACACCCAGACCCATTCTCAGAACGCACCGCGGTAACACAGAAGCTCCACATGTACAAAGGTCCCAGAGATCCCGCAGATTCATTTATGCACTGCTGTGCCTTACCTTTCTGTGATCAATGGACGGTTGTGGAATGACTAGCTGAAATCCAAGCACCACCATCGAACTGAGCAGCCTGCAGGTCGAAAGAGTTTTGGACTGAGTGCCAGGCTTCAAGGGAAAATGCACGCGACTTCTCAGAATTATGTAACCCTTGGAATCCCATCAGCCTCCCCACAGAATGAAGAAGCACCACATACACCCCTTTTGGGACACTCGCCAAAGGATGAGACAAAAGACACGACGTTGTTTGCCTTCTCTACTCCAAATGCAACGTCCAGCTTGATTTGCTTGGAATGCTGACCCCCTAGTCTTAGCGTTCATGAACGTACAGGAAGGATATGGCCAGGTTGGAGTCAGTGCTGCGCAGGGCCACAAGGTTGGTGGCCGGTTTGCAGGGGATGCCGTATGAGGCGAGGCTGAGGGAACTGGGTCTCTTCAGCCTGGAGAAGAGGTGGCTCAGAGGGGATCTGTTGGCGACATACAGGTATGTGAGTGGGTGTCACACGGAGGTGAGCAGAGGCCTGTTCTCCCCTGCAGAGGAAGGCAGGACGCGCGCCAACAGAGCAAAGCTCAGGGAACCAGGGTTCAGTTTGGATGCCAGGAAGCACTTCCTGCCAGTCAGGACCCCAAGGGTGTGGGATGGGCTTCCACGAGGGGTCGTTGAGGCCCCATCGGTGCGGGTGTTCAAAGATAGGCTGGACGTCCACATGGTGGGCATGACATGAGCGGAGCCGGCTGGAGCCGGGGGCCAGACCAGATGGCCCGGGAGACCCCTTCTGACACACTCTGTTTCTATGTTTCTATGTAAGTGCTTCTCATCACTGGAGAAGGACCCGATGCTGGGAAGGACTGACGGCGAAAGGAGAAGGGGACGGCAGAGGATGAGGTGGCTGGATGGGGTCACTGGGATGGTGGGTGTCGGCTTGGGTGGACTCCAGGGGATGGTGGAGGACAGGAGAGCCTGGAGGAATGTTGTCCATGGGGTTGTGAGGGGTTGGGCATGACTTTGCGACTAGCAACAGCAAAATTAATACACACCCACGCAACAGGTTTCTCAGGGTTCCTCAGGCATGAGGGTGGCCAGGCGCTAAAGAGCCTGTCACTTCATGCTTTGCACCACCTGGCTAAAACCTTTCTATTTTCCTAATATTTTAAGGTTTACTTGCTATTTTAATATGGGTTTTATTGCTGTAGAGTAATTGGAATGCTGCATTTTATTTCATTTGGTTCTGCTTTGCTGTTAAACCGTCCCAAGACTTCAGTGGTGTACAGTATAAAAATGTCTTAAATAAATAAAATAAATAAACCAGTGTCCAGAGGTGCTAAGAATGTCGGACGGGGGAACCGCGTAGATCCGGGTTCTAGTCTCCACTCGGCCATGAAGTTCCCTGGGTGACTTTGGGCCAGTTGATGCCTGCCTAACCTACCTCACAGGGCTGTTGTTGTGAGAATAAAACTGAATAAAGGAGGATAACGTGAACTGCCTCTGGTTCCTGGCAAGGGGGGAAAGGCAGCACATACATGCAACATGATCGTACTGATTCTGCTCGGATAGTGCTCTATTTGCCCAGTCCAAGTCAGGTGGAAAGGAAAAGAAACCTAAGGATAGAATAGCACTTCGTCCTGGCAGGTGCTTTTAAATGATACTAAATTCTAAGTGTGCATCTATGCGTATATATTAGCATACGAAACTGTTATGTGCATCTATGCCCTTTTCAGGTGCTGGAGAGTGGACACGTCCAGAGCAGACTGTAGGCCAATTCTGCTTTCGGAATTGAAAGAGCATTCCCAGGCTTAGCTTTTAAAACAGAGTGAGGCAGGCTTATGGAACGGGGGCTTCAACACCAAGACAAGGCCCAGGGTGGCTGTGAGCCGTGAGCTTTGGTGCATCTGAGCATGTGCAGCTGGCACACTATAAATTGGGCAGGCGAAGCCGTGCCCCCTCCAAGCCGTTCTCTCCAGCGTTCATGTTCCCTCCGGCGCATGAGCCAACCCACAACTCCCTGCCGTTCAGCGCAACCGCCGTGGGGAGAGACGCTTTCCTGCTTGCAGTTCAAAGCGAAGGGGTCGCGACTGACTGATCCGCAGGCAGGAGGATGCGTGTCCATGAAGCCGCTCTAAGCACAATCCCCACAGAAGGGCCGCCACTTGGGAGAGAGCGGGACCTCTGTCTTCAAAGCAAGCTACTTGACAGATTAAAAGTTTTCGGTCCGCGGCTTAAGAGTCCTTAAGGTTTGGCTGATTATTCCATGATGAGCTTATCCCAATCTTTTCCCAAAGAGAACATTACAGTCAGGGCTTCTGTGGCTGTGCGTGTGTGCGTGTGTGTGTGTGTGTGTGTGGAAAGAAACCTATCAAACAATGAAACTACTCCCTGCCTTGCCCTAGATGTTTATCTGGTTAACTCAAATTGCAAAGCTGTTATCAACTTTCTGTTCCAAGCCCAGAGGGTGGGATCTCTGAGCCCTTCCTGGGGCAAATCTCTCCATTTTGATTGAGTACATGCTGTGATTTTTTTTCTCCCCTGCGTGATGTGTGCCTGTGTGTGTGTGTGTGTGTGTGTGTGTGTGTGTTTATCAAGTGATCATTTGCTTTGGCAGGATTTAAAGCATCTCACATACTTTGCCATGCCTGGCCTTTGTTTTGTTTTGTTGAAATGAGTTTTCTTTGCAACCTTACCAAAATAAATTCCTTGGGGTTTTGCTACAGGCTGGCAATCTGAAGATATCAAGAAAAAAGCCATAAAGTGGAGCCAAGTAAGATGGAGGAAAAAATTAAAATCGCCACAGCACCTTGGAATGGAACATGAACGGGTCCCACAGCTCAAACGAAGGTTGTTTTTGCAAACAGCATTGAGAAATGTCTCTTAATCGGGGACTTGTCATTTATAAATCTTTGCTAATGCGGGGGAGGAATCAGCAACAGAGACTTCTAAGAAGGTTCTGACACTTCTTGCCAGTGCAGCTTTTTAATTCCATGTTACAGATCAAGGAATTTTCCACTGTTTTGAAAACGTGATCTAGTGTCACAGGCAAATGCAATTGCAGGAGAAATTCAGCAGGGTGGGGGTTAGGGGCCTTTAAAAACAAAGGTGGTTGTTTTCTTCTGTGCAGAAGAATGAAAAATAGCAAAACAGTGCAAAATTTTTTTAAAGGAAAAAATGGACAACTCCGGCTCTCTCACAAAAAATCATAAGAGGAGGAGGAGAGGGAATTGGGGGGTTTTGCTCTCTTCTCTAGGTCTCCCTTGGGGTGAAGTTCGCAGGTCTGGTGCCTCCATTCCCATGCCCTCAAAAGCGATTCCAAAAAACTAGTGCAGCCTCTTGTCCAGTTTCCCCAAACTAAGTGCCTGGCCGAGGTGATGGGCTGGATGAGGGCCAATAAACTGAAGCTGAATCCAGATAAGATGGAGGTCCTGTTGGTAGGTGGCTTGGGTTTCCGGGTAAGTGACTTTGACCCTGTCCTGGACAGGGTTGCACTCCCCCTAAAGGACACCTTAGGAGCACTCCTCGACCCAGAACTGTCCCTGGAAACCCAGGTGGTGGCAGGGGCGAGGAGCGCTTTCCTTCTCCTTCAGCTGATCCATCAGCTGCATCCTTACCTGGACGAGAACTGCCTAGCAA
Organism: Varanus komodoensis; assembly: GCF_004798865.1. NCBI lineage: Eukaryota > Metazoa > Chordata > Lepidosauria > Squamata > Varanidae > Varanus > Varanus komodoensis. The sequence continues at coordinate 1,013,839 of NW_025335817.1, forward strand.
TGGTGACACATGCCGCTTGGACTATTGTAAGGTGCTCTACGTGGGGCTGCCCTTGAAGATGGTCCGGACACTTCAGATGGTGCAAAACAGAGCTGCCAGGATGCTGTCGGGGACCGGTTGTTATTCTCACATAACTCCAGTCCTCCATCAGCTCCACTGGCTTCCCATCAAAGTCCGGGCTCCATTCAAGGTGCTGGTTCTTACCTATAAAGCCCTTAACGGCTTGGGACCTGGATACCCGAAGGAACTCCTTTTTCCCTATATGCCCTCCAGCCCCACAAGATCTGCATCAGAGGCCCTGCTCTGGGGTCCCTCCTTGAAGGAGGTCAGGAGACAGAGTACTCGGAGGAGGGCCTTCTCTGCAGTGGTGCCCCGGCTATGGAAGGCGCTCCCTAGAGAGGTCCGCCTGGCACCATCACTATATGCTTTGCAACACCAGGTCTTGCAAGACCTTTTTATTTAACCAGTATTTTAATGTTAATAGATTTTAATTATTATTATGATTATTTTATTATTTATTTATTATTTATTTATTAGGGGAACTTCTGTGCCGCCCCATTCGCCGAAGCCTCGGGGCGGCTCACAACCATAAATAAATAGAATCCTATAAAACAATATAAATTAAGTCGCCCTGGCCAAAGAATAAAATAAATAAATAATATTAACAATTAAAATAATGTTTGAATAAAAAGATCTTCACCTGGCACCGAAAAACAAATAACGACAGCACCAGGAGGACCTCTCTGGGGAGCGCATTCCATAGATTGGGCGCCACCACAGAGAAAGCCCAATTTTAATCTGTTTAACTTATTTCAATAATTAATTTTATGTCAGTTGTGGGGTATCTAATTTATTGTTGTTTGGGATATGTACAGTGTTTTCACAGATTTTATTGTAAGCCATCCAGAGAGGAAAGTGACGGACGGCCTCGAAATATCCTAAAAAAATAAATATCAGTGTGATGTCTTTCTGCGGACGGCCACGGGACTTAGTGTGGTTTACAGATCAATAGACGTGTGTTTGGGCCCATTTTCAACTAGCCATTTCCTGTGTAAGGGGAAGTCTTTTTTCCCCCAGAGGGGAGGGAGAAGCAGCACTGCATTTCCTGACCAGTTCACTGGATAAGTGTGTGTGTGTGTGTGTGTGTGTGTGTGTGTGTGTGTGAGAGAGAGAGAGAGAGAGAGAGAGAGAGAGAGAGAGAGAGAGAGAGAGAGAGAGATGCATAGATGGGCATACAAACCAGGGAAAACCGAAACACATAAAACCTGAAGCTGTAACGGGGCTGAAGAAGTCCAGGATGCACTGGCAGAAAAAGCACAAGAAAAGTGGGTTGGGGTTTTGTGTGACACCCCAGTGAGGCACACAATTCAGTGCCAGTCACAATACCAGTGACGTGAGCAGCTGGGAAGAGGAAGGTGGTGCCGGGACACCTTTTCAACTTGCTCTCTGCAGCCTTCCTTGGGCCCTTTTCCTTACGGACCCAGCAATGCTTCCGTCTTGCCTTCCTCTCTCCCCAGTGCTGAATGCCAAAACTTTCCAATTTGGGCAAACTAGGGCAATAGCTCCATTCTGAGGGCGTAAGCAGCGAGACAGAGGCCAAATTCATTTCAGATTCCCTGGTGAGGCTCTGTGTACCTGAGACAGGTGTTTGCACATAATTCTCTCATGTTAAAAGAAATGCTAACACTCAGAGACAAGATATACTTACCTTAAAGATCCTTTAAAATTGTCTATCATAGTTCTTGACCCTTAAAGCAGTATGTCCGGCAGCAAATGGATGCCTTCCAGCGTGTCAAAATTTCAGGGTGGATTGTGGGGAAATCCTGAGGAAAACAAGCACAGAAAGAAGATGAGTTTGATCACCAAGAGGCATTTCCTACAGGAAATTTTCCAAAGCACTTCTCAAATCTAGGAGGGGTTAAATTATCCCCATGTTCCACGGGCCAAGTTCACACAGGCTTATTTATCAGAGCCTGCAAGCTCTTTGTCTTTGGACTTTGTGATGCCCTCCAAGGGGGCAAAGCCAGTTTGCGGCCGGGGACAGCTCCGGTTGTGTTGAAAAGAAAGCTGCAACAGGTGGGCATTGCCATTGACCCAAGAACCCCCCGTTCCCCTGAAATAGGTGGATTCCAATGTCCCCACAACATTTTGGTCTGTTTGGGCTTTGGAGCAAAACAGAAGACTAGCCTGGACCTGTAACCTGACTCCCACAAACACCAGTTTTCGTTTTTATTTCTTTAGCAGGGACCGAATGGTGGCTTAGCAAAGATCGCGATGCCCTTTGCTTTTTTATTAAGTTCAGGTTTTCTTGCTTCTGTTTTTGCCATCGTGATGATATAATCAACCTTGTCATCACATGATGTAGTTTTATAGCATGCTTTTGAGTTGGACTCACTGACCGGGTGCAGACAAGTCCTGTTGGCCCGCATCCTCATACATGTGTGGGCCCCGTTTGTCTCGCAGGTGGATTTGCGTAATCGTCTCTGCTAGCCTGGATTGCCATTTTGTCCAAAATCAGCAAGGGCTTTTTTAAAAAAACAAGATTTGCCTCTGCGCCACAGTCTACAGTCCAGGCCTTGCTGGCAAACCACGGACATGAAAAGTTGCGGCATCGTTTCTGTCAGATAAGACATTATCTTTTCTGTCAAGCAATCAGATCACTCAAAGATCACCGGGGAAAGCTGGCATTTATCTTCAAAACTACCATGTGCTCCATTCAGTAAGCCCTACAACAGGAGCACCTGTTTGTTGTAGAAACTTGACATTCTCTGCAAGATAACGCTGAATTAAGTTAACTGCCCAAGACAAACATAGCTTGTAATTCACTAAAAACAGCAAAGCAACGCTTGATACCTCCTGTTAACACAACAGGAAGGTCGGGACCAGACCTGTTCAAAGGATTCCAAATCCTGTGCCAGGAAAATCGTAATTCTGAATTAGGAATATGTTTGGATCTATTTATCCCCTGCCCTGCCCCCCAACCTTCTGGATGTTTGCTTGGAAGCCACGCCAGCGAGTTCAAACATGATTTATTTCCTGGTTAACAGAAGGTATACAGAACTGTTGCCATCTCATCCCTGAGATTTTTCAGTTGTGCCTCTAAAATAGGGAATGTGCAGGTCAACAGGGCAATAGGTTTGGAACTGCATGTTTGTTAAGATGGCTTGGCATATTTTCCTCCATCCCTGCCCCACGCAGAGGGGGCGCGGTGGGTGGGAAGGGCAAAGCCAGAGACAGAATGTGGAAGTGGGTGGACAGGTGGAATATCATGAGCTTTTAAATTTAAATTGTACATAATTTATACATTCAGGGATCTATTTCTAGGCTCCCTTTGCTCAGACAAGAACACCTTTGGAACAAAATATCTTCCACTCCAACACAAATCAATTTAAAATTGCAATGGGAAGAAAGAACACTTTTAAGAGGGTCAGTAATAAAGAGACATACACAACCTAGAAGATCAGTCATTCCTCACAAGTAAATCCTTATGAGTTTTATAGGGCTTACTCGCGTATAATTAGACTGCAATCCTGTATCCACTTTTCCAGGCATAAGGATGACAAGTTGATCCAAATCAAGCCTTACAAGAAAGGAGGGAAGAGAGAAAGAGAGCTAAGCAGTAATTTCGAGACATTTCCTATGGGATTCTGTGATTTTCATTCCCAAGGACATCCATAAAATGCTCTTAAAGCTAACATAGGATGCTAATTCCTGGACTATTTTTCCCCCAGTCCATTTTTAAACCTGTGTGTGCAGACATGTAACAGACCATTTTATTTAAAAAATATTGTAATAACGCTTAATAGCTATAGGTTTTAATTGTGCAGCCAGGGTGTTTCCAGATTTTAATTGTATTTTATACTATGTTTATTTATTTATGTGAGCCGTCTCGAGGCTATAAGCAATGGGGCGGCATACAAAAACTCTAAATAAATAATAGTTTTTAACCTGGAGCAGTTGTACTTCAGCTGGATTTATCCTCCAAACTGACTGAAGTGCAAGATAGCTCAGACCTATGTAATCTATTTTGCCTTGTTGACTTAAATATATGGCAAGCCAAACTAAATTTCCCTCGGTATTTATCTTTCTGCTTAGCATGCGTGCCTTTGCCAACTGCTACCGACAATTCTAGTGGAAGTAGCTAAGAAACCTGAGGGTTCTTTTTTTCTTTTTTTTCCCAGACTCCTATTTTCCATGATTTATAACCCCGATTCTTTTGTCTAGGGTCAGTAGCCAATAAGGTCAACCAAATACCTCTTCTGAAACAAGAAAATAAGTTGCAGCTCTCTTCAGAAGGAGAGATTATGCATGTGTTTTGTAATGGACGTTCAAAATGTTGGGAATATTCACATTCATATTTGAATGTTAACAATCCCAGATAAGAGATTAAAGCAACTCCAAATGAATTTAATTGACTGACTTGTTCTTATTATTAATGTTTCTATAACACCTTATTTACTTAAAAATACCACCAAGTCAGTGCAGAGTGATTCAAAGCAATAAAAACTTAATTTTGGAAAAAGCCTCAAATGGTAGCATATCAGAAAAATTACATAATTTAAAAGGCTATATTTTAAAGGGGTTTTCAGGCCCTTCCTAAAAGTCAAGAAAGTGATGGCCAAGCACAGATTTTGAGGGACAGCATCCCAGTAAAGACCTGGGACTGGGACTGGGACCTGGGAAGTCCAAGCCTAGTCCTCATTTGCCCATGAAAGTCGCTGGTTGACTGTGGGTCAGCCATGGATTCTCAGACTGGTCTACCTTACAGGGTTGTTGTGAGAATAAAATGGTGAGGAAGAGAAGAATCTTGTAAACTCCCATGAGTCCCTTGCAGAAAGAAAAAGAAAAAAGAAAAGTGGGATATAAATGTAAAAATAATACATGAATTCCACAGTGTGCAATTAACACAGAAAAGAACCTTTTCACATCTGCTCGACAAACTGGTCTCTACAAATAAGGGTTTCCTGAAGGGAACCTTTTCTGAAGATCTTAATACATTGGCAAAATTTGGAAAGCCAGTTTGCCGCAGACAGGAAGCAGAAAATAAACACTGTCCTGAGAAAAGGGCCGTATCCAACCCTCTCTCGCTCTCACACACAAACACACACCCAGGGAAAGAGAGAGGGAGAAATTCAGGCTGAGAACGAATCAAGGACATGGTTCCATACCCGTATTTTCTGATCACAATTTTAGAAACTGTCTAAAATATGGATATCTGCACAAATAAAAGTTACAGGGAAAGTTATAAAAATAAATCTTTGCATATTTTTTCAATCACAGCATTCATTTGGGAGTCTGCCAGCATCCATCCACAAAATGTTGACCAAAACACACCAACTTCATGGCAAATAATACTAAAAAGGCTGACGGTGCCCGTAACATCTATGTTTATGGTATGTTATAAGAGTTCCTTGCATGCGTAAACACAAATGGGAGAAGGTAGGTCTACTTCTAAGGTATTCCCAGAGACACTGCTTCACACTTCTCAGACTACAAAGCCCATTTTCGAACCACCCATTCCCAGGACACCCTGCACCCACCCTTTTCCTCAGAAGCTTGAGAGAGAGTTGCATGGGAAGAGGGCTTTTGGGTTCCCACATGCAGCTTGCCCAGCAAGGCAGCTGCCCAGCAAGGCATCGGGCGAACCCTTCTGGCTGTACCTCCAGGTGGACATTGCCTGAGAAGGATGCCTCTTCAGTGGTGGTAACCGACTCTGGACACTCCCTCCGTGGTGGCTTGCTGGAGGATGTTCAGCGCCTGGGCCCTGGCCAAGCATTCCAGTACACAAGCCAACAAACACAGGGGAAAAGGCCAGAGTTTACGGGTAGAGAACCTGCTTGGCAGGCCAAATATTTGGCCCTTGGTATCTCCAATTAAAGGGATGCAGGTGGCGCAGTGGTTTAAACAGCTGTGCTGCTGGGCTAGGTGATTGAAAGGTCGCCGGTTCGAATCTGCACAACGGGGTGAGTTTCCGTTGCTCCGTCCCAGCTCCTGCCAACCTTGCAGTTTGAAAGCATGCAAATGCAAGTAGATAAAAAGGTACCACTTCGGTGGGCAGGTAACAGCGTTCTGAGTACTTCGGGGTTTAGGCATGCCGGCCACGTGGCCACGGAGACTGTATGCGGACAAGCGCTGGCTCCCTCGGCCAGGAAACGGAGGCGAGCACCGCCCCCGAGAGTCAGGCATGACCGGACTTCACGTCAAGGGGAAACCTTTACCTTTACCTTTTATCTCCAATTAAAAGGATTAAGAAGCAGCTGGTGGGAAAGTTCTCTCACTAAGAATCTGGAAAGCTGATGCCAGGTAGAATACATATCTGGGCTAGATGGAGGGACTGTTTGGTCCATTGGTCCAGGTTAAGACAGCCTTCTTTGTAGAGGCCATCCAGGGGGCAGCTGGTTTATCTGGGCATCTTTTTCCTTTCTTCTTGGCTGCATCTTTTATTTATTCTGCTTTAATGTCTTTATTTTATTTTCTTCAATTTTATAAAATGAATGTAATTTATTTCATTTCGTTTTAATTCATTTTAAAATGTTTCCAGTGTTGTTTTATGTACTGCATGTACTGTTTTTATGAGCTGTTGTGAACTGCCTAGAATGCTTCAGCTACAGGCAGTATAGAAAAATAAACAACAATAATCATGATAATTATTTCCAAAGATCGCACAGAGGTGCCTAGATGGAAAGCTCGGCACTTCCTCTTCTGGAGCTGAGACTTTCCAGCCTCCTCCAGCCTTTCAGGAACTGGCCTTTGCCAATGGCAATAAGGTGATATCCCACAGCAATCTGCTGTTCCGCGGGGATTTGCGGTTAAGCTACAGCATTAACTTTCTGGATGGGATCGAGGCCTGGCTCACGAGCCCCTCTTAAAAGTTTATGATCCATCTTATTAGCAAGGCCTGAGGAAACAATAAATACTTCCACGCAACTAATTGTGCACAGAGATTAAAGCTGAGTGCTTGTCAGGACGAAACGGTGCCAATCCAAATTCCAGTGAAATATGGTGGTCAAAGGGTACATCCGGATAGCACTGTGGGGGGAAAATGGCGTGGCAGGAAATGGGCTTCTCCGCCCTCTCACAGTCGAGGAAAACGACTGTCTGCGATGGGACGAGGAGATGCTTTGGGGAGCGATCAGCTTGCCTCCATCAAGTGTGGCTAATCGCTCCCCCTCTTAAAGGAAAGGCCAGCTTCTCCCTGGAGCAGGAAGTCTCACACCCACTTTCAGTGGCAGCCTTCGCAAGGGGGGCAGGTTACACCCTTGGGGCGCTCTCCCCTTGGGCAGGGGCCAAGCATCGCTGTCCGCTGATGTAAGGAACACATCCCTCGACGGCTTTCTGCAGCCCCTTTTGGAACAGGAGCCAAGGTCGCACGTCGCTGCAAGGAAGCCTTCTGGAGATGCCGAGGCATCGGGGCGCAGGGGATGGCGGATATCTGGGGATGGTGCGCCAAGATCTTCCTCTGTGGAGCAGGTGCAGCAAAGAGGAACTTTCTCCCCTGTCCTTAGGATCTTGCCATCCCGAAACCTGGTGAGCCACCAGTTCAGGGCACAGCTCTGCCCAAGGCACGGGTCATTGGCAGAACGCTGCTGCGGGACGCGTGGAGCAGCACCAGCCTAGGTGAAGTTGTAAGAGAATTAAAAGGGGTGTCTCTGATTCTGGATCTCATCGGATGGATATGATCCTGCCCAAAGGCCATCTTGTCTCAGAGCACAGTGAAAGTGAGCAAAACTGATGTGGGACCTCAGGGAGCACGATGCTAATGGGTGGCCCGGAGGAGGAGGAGGAGGAGGAGGAGGAGGAGATGGTGCTGAGGAAGGAGAACACGGTGGAGATGGTCGAGGAGGAGCTATTTATTTCTGCATTGTATGCAGACTATACCGCATACAGAGCTCGCAAAATTGTCAGTTCAGGGCAATCCCATTCTTGCCTGCTCAGGCGTGAGCCCCATGGAATCCTATGGGTATGCATAGGACGCCGCCTCCGTCTGAAGACACAAATAGGCATTCCTATTATTAGGCTTTTTCGTCTCCCAAATATGTGCTCTAAAACTATTTTCCCTCTCAGCTTTCATTAGGAACCCAACTGCACAGGAAAATCTCCAAAATCCACCCAGATATTGCTTCCCTCCCGGTCTTTATCCAAGCAAAGAGCCAGCGAACTCTGCCAGGCGCACTCTCTGAGCAGTGATAAACAAGCCACAGGCTGAATTGGGTCCGCTGCCTCTCTAGCAGCTCCAGCTTCGGGGGTCCCAGGGCAAGACTCTCTCAATGGGCCCCCCTTCTTCCAGGGGTCTGTCTTTACGCCAGCCTCGCCACCTGCTGCTGTTCTTCCTCGTCCTCTTCCACATGGAGGAGACCCCTTGCCTGCCTGCCTGCCTGGCAGGCACCAAACCAGGGTTACAGTGAGCTCCCCAGCCCCCTTTCCCACCACCGCTGCTACCTGGGCCAGAGCGAGAGCGAGGTGACCTGTGAAGGAGGAGGAGCAAGCCCAGGAGGCCCCTTGCTGAGCCAGGGTTGCTCAACAGATGCTCCACCAGGCCCACCCGGTTGCCCCCGGGAAGTCCACCTCCAGATTTACCAATGTGGCTGTGTGGGCAGATTTTGCCCTGCTGGATGGGTCTTGCCTGTCCAGAGAAGAGGAAAAACAAGACGTGAATCGATAAAGAGGGGTAGACAATTCCATGGTGGAGGAGGAGGAAGAAGAGGGCACTGACAACCGATCAGTGGCTTCTAGGCATGATAGGAATATAAAGCTTCCAGTCCAGAGGCAGCAAAACTCCGAATCTCCAAGAAGCAGCAGGTGTAGCTTTCTTCCCTCACCTGGGGGATCCCAGGGACCTCTGTGGCAACTGCAGGAAGCCGGATGCGGAATCAGATCGGTGGCCTTTTGCTTACGAGCAACGTCTCTCAACGGATGTCTGGCGTCCTTTGACAGAACCTTTGGCTTGGTCCGTACTTTCCCCTGATTGGTGCCGTTTCTTCTTCCCCTGGCCTTCTCCGCTGCCCCTGCCCAGTGCTGTCTTCTCCTGTCAACCGGAGAGATCTCTTGCAAAGCTGGAGCAGTACAAAGCTCGAAGGCTGGCTGAGTCTCAGGTCAGATCTTAGCTAGAAGGTGGGAAATGGCCCGAGGCAAACTGAACTAATTTGTCCCTCAAGTGAGGCACTAAAAGAGATTGTCCGTGCCGGCTTGCTGACCCTCACAGCTGAGGGCTTCCTAGGAGAGGGGCAGGGTGTCCGCCTGGAGCAAAACCTCCAATGTCAAATCCAGGAAGCTCGTAAAGAAGGATGCAGTCCTCAAGGTCCCCAGGTCCAGAGGTGCTCAGGGCTTCCCCGTTTGAAAACTGGCATCACTGACGGTGCAAGTTTTGCAAACAAGCTTTGCAGAGCACTTAATGCATCCTGTTTCTTGGCTTTCCCAAGTATGCGCTGCTGTGTCTCCCGTGCAAAATATATCACATATCCCCAATTTCCTATGCTCTGTCTAATGGAGATTAGTCTGACCTGGCTTCCCGAGGCAACTTATCCAATTGCTTGCTGCAGCTCACAGGCCAGGAAAGAGCATTTATCAGCCCCGTTTGTGCCCAACCAGTGTTCAGAAAACCATGACCGGAGGCCCAAGGGGTGGAATATTGCAAAACGGGGAGAAACCGTTTCCTCTCCCGGCAGTCCATAAACTCAATTGCTTTGCTTTGGCAAGGAAACCCCATTTTCTTCCTCTTTAAATCCCTCCTGAATCAAGCCCCACTTAAACTAAGCTAAGTAGCACGCTTCAGATGCAGCAATAAGTGCTATTAACCCCCAAATCATCCCCCCCCCAAAGAAAAGGTTCAGCTGCAGACGTAGGAATTCTGACTTTCAACAAAGGCCAGGAACGCCGCCATTGTCCGAGGTCGCGTGGCCCAAACACCGTGGCACTTTCCCTGCAAGGGCTCGAGTGCAGAAATCAAGCCACTTCATGCAAAACGGTCTCTAAAGTGCAGGACGTGAGTCACCAGAGGCAATTTTCCTTGCAAGAGCTGATCCTCAGAAGGGAGGGGAGCTCTGCTAGGACTGTACCACTTCCACATAAAAGCAAAGGACCTGGGGACGGAATGCTCCAGAACATCACCAGCACCCGGGCTGCGGAAAACTCATGTGCCAAGGGCAAGAGAGCCCTGTGGGACCAGTAATGCCAAACAGAAGCTTAACAAGAGCATTGGCCTCCTTGTCTCCCTGGCAGGGACCTTTGGGTTCTGCAATCCATCAAGTTTTCATCTATTATAACCTTTCCCAACCAGCTCTCCCAAGAGTTAGGACCAATTCCCAGCAGCCTCAGCCAGCACAGCCTGTGGTAAAAATAGATGGGATTTGTAGTCCAAAGCTTCTGGTTGGGGAAGGCTGCTTTCAGTACATATGTATTTGTTTTCTTTGTAAATGTTTTGTCTGAGCATTTCTGCTGTGAGGGCCTTTCAGGATTTTACTGTTGCTTAATTTGATACTGTAAACCGTAGTGGGGACCCTTCTTAAAAGGCAACCTATCAATACTGCAGGTAAATAACATTTCCAATTGGAAATGGTGCTAGTCCTCATGATCGCAGTGCTGCATGAGAAAGCGGGGAACAGCCAGGATTCCTGCATTCTCTGCCCCCAAGGATGATGACCCGTTCCTGGATTCCTCTCGCTGTAGAGCAACCATAATTCAATGACGGAAGACGTGCTTCACATGTTAAGCGCCTGGCATCAGACACAGACACAAATGGTGGAAGCACCTCCAGGACCACGACTCCACTGCCCACCCCCTCCAAGTTCCCGTTGCCTCTGAGCTTAGCTGAAGTTCCCACACATGCTGGGGAAGGGAGATGAACTTTCCCAGAGATCCCTCCTGAGGTGCTTTTCTGCCTATGAAGCCCTACATTGCTTAAGACTCCAGCATCTCAAGGACTACCTGACTGCAGATGAAGCTCCCTCAGCTCCAGGTGAGTCTCAGAGGTCCTTCACCATGGACCCCCTTCCCAGAGAATCTCAACAGGTGTCAGGATGGGACCAGTCTGAGTGATTACTCAGACTCTGCACCTCTCCCCAAAACAGCTCGTTTGATGCAAACAGGAGCACCTTTTCAGCACCAGGCAAAGAAGTACTTATTTTCCCAGGCATCTGTTTTAGCTGTTTAAATGCTTTAAATATTTGCATGTTTCGGATTTCTGCCTATGTCTTTAAGATCTTTTATTTGTGGTTTGTAATGTTTGTGAGAGATTCAGCTACTGCGCTGCATTGCCATGAAATAAATGCAAAATCAGTTGGGCTGCTCCTCTCCAAGCCGCATCGGGTTAGTTACCTTTACCCTCCTAAATGGGCTATATGTGGGAAAAGATATATATGGCCCCTCTCTCTTTCCCAAGTACAAATCATTTGGTCATGTCCTGGCTTTTGTGTAGCTTTCCTCCATTCTGAATGGTTGGAAAGTTACTGGCTTCAGGCTTCAATATTTCAGGTCTATTGTTCCCGACCTCAACCCGCCTTCCATTCACTGGAATGTGGCCTCCAGCCTGAAAGAAGTTAACAGCCCTGGGGACTAAAAATAGACGAAACATGTGAAAAGGAGGTAAGAACCTGTGGGGTGTCAGGCTTTGCGTGTGGCAAGACTCGGGAGAGACGTCTCAGCTTCCCCACCATCCGCCTCACTTTCCTCAAAGAGCCCAAGCTGCAGTCAGACTGGAGTTCAACCATTTAAGAACCCCATTAATAAAGCCATGCACCCCAAAACATGGGGGTCTTCACAAAGGCTCCCAAGGCCGACTCCGGTTTTTAAATATGCCTAACCGGAAGAATGGTGTCCTGGAGTAATTATCCTCACAAAACCAACGGAAGCGACTTGCTGTTATTTCTCCTTGCTGTTATTTCCTCCATCCCTCGGTGTGCCGTCTTGCCACGCTGGGCATCGCATGTCCCTTCTGCCAGCTGCGTCCCATGGCATCGTTGTGGACCCAAGCACACGCAAGGAGAGGGCACGGCCGCCGCCGCGTTCGCCGTTAATGATCCGCTCTGATTTGGCTATTCCGCTCTTCCAACGCTGCCTATTTTCTCCCTTGCTCTGGCTCATAAGCAACGGCTTGGCTCATAACTCTCCCCCTGTGATAAATGGCTCACCACATAGATTAAGCTGCATCAGGTCAACCACTCCATCAAATGCAATTACATACCAATAAGAATCGTGTTTCTTTTTAAAGAGTTTATATGACCTTTTTAAACATCTGGTCATGCATGCAAAAGCAGCCAGCTCTTAACTGCTAGCACATTTACTGGCATGGCTGAAAAGGCTGGGTGTGTCGTTTTCCAGAGCAGGCCATTGCTCCGGTTAGTTTGCTACAACCTCGTGCACAAAAGACATCCCTGCTTTTGATATCACTCCAAGCTCTTCTTCAATTAAAAGGGGATGGGGGAGAAGCAGACGATCGCCCGGCAGCTCTCCAGAACAATGTCTCCGTTTGTTTAACTCTGGTGCTTTGAGCAAGGACGCACGCGTGCTAGGCTAGGTCAAACTGGACCTTCCCAGGACCATGGAAAGAACATGGGACACTGTCCCGTATGGAGCCAGACTACTGGTCCATCTAGCTCCATATTGCAGGCACTGGCTGGCAGCCGCTCCCTGGGGCTTTTTCCCTGCCCTACCAGACCTTTTGCATGGCCTGATGCTGAGTTGTGTCCAGTCCCTGTTCACGCTTTCTCTCTCTCTCCCTCTCTGTCTGATTGGACTCAAGTAACAGCCTCCCACACTCCAGAGTACGACTTGAGCAAGGTTTATTTCCGAAGCTTTGTAGGTGGAAAAAACTATCCATGGTCCGCATCAAGAAACTGTGGTCAACCAGGACTTTCAACACACTCAGAGGAAAGCGCTGGGCTAGGATGCTTCCAGAGAAAAGGTCCCGGCGCTTCCAAGCCCAAGGTTCGACACAATTTCCCTTCCCCTGCTCTCCTCAACAGAGTTCTGCTTGGAGGAAGATGCAGCAGGAAAACACCGTGGGTTATAAATGGAAGGCAACATCACACGAACACTGCAGAATTAGAGGGACTTCTTCCAAGTCCGCCTGGTTGAGCACAGGGCAAAGAGAGCTTGCCAGAGGCTCAACCGATTTCAGTTCAGCACTCGCAAGCTGCCGCACCGAATGTTTGGGCTATGGTAAGGAACTGACTAGGCCACCCTCTGCTCCGCAAACAGCTTCCCCGTGCAAACGAGCATCCAAAGGCACCCTAGGAGCACCCATGTGCCATGCTGACCTAACAAAGGCAAAATGAAGGTTTCCTAGCAGGTGGGAAAGAGAAGAACCAGCCAGGACTACCACCTTTTTTCACCCATTCCAACAGGAAAAGTGAGCGTTTCTGTGCATATATCTTAATGTGCCATTTTTCTCCCAGTGACTAAACCATGGCTGTGCATTTCAAAGTGCGCATTGTTAAGAAAACACGCATGTTCAAACACGATGACAAAGTGGGGGCGGGGGGGAAGCATCCAGGTCACTCAGGTTTGAGGATGTGGACAAAAGCAGAAACCTTGACCATCCCAGGGGAACCTTCAGGGGGTAAGGCACATGGGCTTGCGATTTCTCCCCACAGAGGCCTCCACGGGATTTCCCCCAGCCTGTTTTTGCACCAAGTGGCTGCTCCTGGGTGAAGTGGATTAATAGCCCGTTCTGTCTAGATTCTGAAAGACTCACAAAATTTCTCTGTAGTTATGCAGAACTCCAGTTGATTGCTGCATGTTGCCTCCGTTAAAATCCAGAGCAAATTCTTCCATATGTAACATCATCTAACCAATTCTGAGGGAAGCACAGCAATTTTTCCAAAACAGGGAATTCCACATAGCTCTTGGGGCATCAGGTCTGTAAGTGTTTGAGTGGGACAATTAATTGTACGCAACCATTTCCAACCAGCAGTATACACAGTGGGTCAGACACAATCCATCAAGTTTTGAACGCTTTAAACTACATCATAAATGACTCCTGGAACTTTTCCTGCCTCCAGTGACTCAAAACAACTAAACTGCAACTGTGCAGATTCTGTTTAGCTGAGAAATACATGCGCTAAATTAGTTCTGAAATGAAGTCCGGCTGATTCCACTGAAATCACATCCGAGCCACCTGGATGAGGACTTCCCAGCATGGGTAATTAGAAAGAATATGCAAGAGCAAGGTTAATGACACGCCTGCAACAAATTAAAACAATCCCTGCAAACTCCCAGCAAGTTCCAAGAGTTACTTAATGTTCCTCAGCACCAATGGCCAACACAGGGAGCAGAAGGGACAGAATTACATGGGTAAACATTCACACAAGAGAGATGGAGATCTTTTTTTTTAGAGGAAATTGCTTTAAATGGATACTTGTGGCAGAATCCAAACGAAGTCTAGGCTGGAGGCCTCTGAGCTAACGGTGACTGACTGAGGAAGGGTTCTTGGGGTGCTGGTGGAGGACACTGTGATGGAAATAGGAGCCCAGTGAGTGCAAAGGGCTTCTGTGCAAAAGACAAACTCCATGTTGGGAAGGGAAGGGAAGGGAAGGGACGGGGAGAGGGGCAGGGACAGGGACAGGGACAGGGACAGGGACAGGGACAGGGACAGGGAGAGAGGATGTGGATGTGGACCTGTGCTAGAAAAGGGCAGCTAAGATATTCAAGGACCTGAGAGCAAATCCCCTACAAGGGTTTCCATCCCTGGGAATGTTCATCAGAAGAAAGATGCAAAGGGGACAGGTGAGAGAGGCGAACTAAGGTATGCGTGGTGGAGAAAGTCAATAAGGAGACTTTTTTTCCTTCTCTCATAACATTGGAGCCCAAAGCGGTTGTCCCATGTAGCTGACGGGACAGAGAAGGCTCTCCTTGCCCACTAGCTCCGAGGGCCCATTTGCAACCTCCAGGATCCGACACCGGATGTCTTCGTACAGCAGGTGCTGGGGAACTAATTCTTGCCTTCCTCTACCACTCGTCCTGCCTCACCAAGTCCTCTCCAAAAGAAGTTGACTTGCACCCATGTCCACCCCATAAGGGCATCCATACATCACACACTGCCGGCAAGGAGGAAACACAGCACCGGTTGCCGCCCCCACGAAAAACAAGACAGACACACAAAACATGCATGTGTGGATTTATCCGGATGGGAACGAGCTCGATATAATTAGGAGATTGCGATGGAGACGGTTGGCCTTCGTGCCCCCGCAGGTGTCTGCCAGAACTTCAAGCCCTTCCTTCCACAGCCCTTTATGGTTAAACAGGAAGAGAAACCTGTCAAGCAGAGGCTGGAGGGCACACAGCCAGCCTGGGCTAAAGTCACTTCCACACCTGTGTGCTTTAACACCCAGCAAGCGCTGGCGGAAGCTGGCAAGACCAGCTCTTCCTGCAGCAGTTCTGGTAAGTGTGGCCTGAAGGCACTTGAGGGATGCACCATGGGGAAGCTAAGCAGGGCCAGGGCTGGCCTGAGCTTGGAGGGGAGACCACCGGGAGCCTTGCACTCCACCATGGGGGAAACGTGGGAGATAAAAATAATTACTCAATCGGTTAACTGAGTCACAAGCAGGAGTAGCTCAGAAATGGTGATTCAGGAAGGCCAGATGCCTAGAAAGGCCAAAGCAAAAAGGGCAGAGAGGAGGAAGCAAGCTGGTTACTTACACCTCTGTGAAATACAGTGCTTGGGAGATCTGCCTTTAGGCACACAGCCCATTTTAACACAGGTGTTGTCCCTTCATAAAGGACTGAATATTAATCTCATTTATTATATTTACAGCCCACCGTTTTTCCTTGCAAGGAATTCTAGGCAGCTTGCATCCTTCTCCTCACAACAACCCTGCGAGGTAGGTTGGGCTGAGAGTCAGCGACTGGCCCAAAGTCACCCAGTTGGTTCCATGGCTGAGCGGGGACTCGAACCCGGATCGCCTGAATCCCAGTCCCGCACTCTTAGCCGCTACACCAACCAGCTTTTTAAATCTTTACTATCCTAATACAAAGTCCCTGCAGTCTAGGGAGAGGGGCCACTGGATTGCTCACTTCAAAACAGTCTAGCATGGGGCCAGTTCACAGACAGACGAAGAGGTTTGTGTTTGGGGTGGAAAAGTCCCAGCAAGCGCTCAGGCCTACTTGGGCTACCTCGAAAATTAATTTTCAGAGAATAAAGTGACTTCTCCAAGCTTTTCTCATAGTTCTCACTTCATCCCCCATAGCAGTTTGCCAAACACAGGTCCGTCGGCCACCCACTTTTCGAAGAAAGCCAACAATCTGGGTGTCCGGCACCCTCAGCTGGATCCTTTTCAGTACCAACCATGGCTTTTGAAGGCTGTGCAGAAGCATCACAGGGGCAGGCTGGCCTGAGAAATACTGCAGGTGAACTGAGGAGCCCTCTGCCCTGCTTTCTTAAAAACAGCATGCCTGTTCTTCAGCACTGCCCTGTGTCCGGCACTGAGCATCCAGCTTAGGGTAGTCGGCCATCACATCCGGCTAGGATCAAGCCGCCCCAGTTTCCAGTCTCCACTCCACCACAAGGCTCACTGGGAGAGCTCAGGCCAGCTGTCATTCTCAGTCTGATCTGCCTCGCTGGGATGTTGTGACGAGATCACATGCACAACCCAGAGCACCTTAGAATAAGGATAAGGTAAACACTGCGGAGGGGAGGAAAACCCGTGCAAAATCTCCATGGAGTTGTATCCCAGCGCAAGCGGTTTTTCGCACCCGGTCCTTCACGCATAATCCACAGAGAAAGAAATCCCTCATCTCCAGATCCATGCGTTGGCATTTATTGCCCTTCATCACTGGAAAGGCACCCTTTGGCACCAAGTCTCTCACTGGCGTGTGAAAAGCGGAGTGATTAATCCTGCGTGTTCTTGCAAAAGCAGACATTTCGCTTGCATACCTTCTGGAATCGGCCCCCCGCCCCCGCCCCCCCCCCGTGTTATCTCACGAGAGGCTTCCGAAGTCGCCTGCCTGAAAAGCGAAAGGGGAGGCACGTGCCCTCCCGCTGCCTTTGGGCACCGATCTAGCACCTGGGCACGGGAAACGGCGAGTGACTCCGGAGCCATCGCTTGCGGCAGGGCAGAGCGATCCGATTTGGAGCTGGCGGGACACCCGGGCGCCGCAGCCCGCGACTCGCGACGGGCCGGCAGGTGTCCTGCGGCACATGGGCGCCTTTGGAAAAACGGGGATACGCCCAGCACTGGGATGCGGCTGCCATCCTCAGACCCTCGGCCCCACAAGCAAGTTTCTCCCAGGAACGAGCGGAGAGGGGCCGCGGCGGAAACGCGCGCGCTGGAGGCTTTGCTGCAACGCGCCTCGATTGCACCAGGAGAGCGAGGCACGTGTTGGAAATTAATTGCACTCGGCGGGACGAACCGGGGCTGGATCGCAACACGTATCCCCTGGGGCTGGACCGCGCGCGCGGGGTCGCCGGCTCCAACAGCCCTCGCACCGCGCCTTCCCCCCTCCCAGCACTGTAAACCGGGGGAGCCCGCGGCTTTTTCACGCCGCCCCCCAACGCACACCGCGAGCTTCAGCCCACGCCCCCGATCCCCCCCCCCCCCCCCCCCCCCAGCCCCCCTTCAGAAAGCAGAGCTCCAGAAAGCAGCTGCCCAGGTAAAGCCACGCAAGGCGCAGGTCAGAGTCTGCAAACTGCAGAGTGGGGGGGGGTCTCTCTTACCTTGTCAGTTCCACTTGACTGGCTCGGGGGCCTCCGGGCAGCCACATGGGATGCCGAGCAGTCCCGTCTCCGGAGCGAAGCCCCAGGCCGAGGAGCAGCGACGCCCCGCGGGACCGCGCCGGATCCGCTCCCTCCGCGCTGGCCGAGCAACGCTTTCCCCGCGGCTTCCTCTCTCGCAGTCTCGCCGCGTCGGGCAAGCCGCGCACTTGTCAGCGGCGGGGAAAGCCAGCCCAGCCGCTGCGCCGCTGCCACCTGGCGGCCACGTCGGGAATGGCGCCTCGAAGAGCCCCGGGCCGGCGGGCCGGGCATTCTCAGGTGCGGGTGCGCGTCGGAGACGGGGTTTAACCCTCCGGAGAGCGGTATGTGCCCGCGCGGACAGGAGCTCAGGGTTCCTTCCACGGGTAACATCCTCCACGGAGGGCCCGGGAGTCCTAGCACTGCCCAGGGGATTTGGGTCACGGGCTCTCAGTCCCACCTGCCCCCAAGGCAACAGGGACGAAGGCCCCGTTCACCCGCCCGGGGCCCCACTGGCGGGGTCTGTACGTCACGGCTTGAACGTGGCTTTGGAAGGAAAGATCGCTGCACATCAAATTCCAGCAGAGCAGGGTGCTGGAGAAAAACCAGAGCTCCCCTGCCACGCACCTGCTTTCCCAGGTCTGGGCTTCACATTCACCTGGAGGAGTCTGATGGTGTGGCTGAGGTGAGGTGCTGGAAACAGGCACAAGGTTCCAAAACCTGCAGATGGAGCGGCTGAGATCGGCACTCGTTGCTCCACAAGGCCAGCACTAGAACCAATTGCTGGGTTTGTACTAGTCCTGAACGAATCCATTATTTGCTTGGAAAGGAACGCGTTCGTGCACATGAGCCTGGACAAGAAGTTGAAGTCCCAAACATCTGGAGATGTTTCAGCGATGCACAGCCAGACAACCGTGAGCCTAATCCTGGAAACCTGCTCTTACCAAGCATTTGCGGATGGCCCTCCTCTAACGCTGCACGAACTCGTCCCATCTGTTCCCCCCTCTCTGCCTTCTTTGATCAGTTCCAAGCAAGTGTCCATTGCCACATCTTGTAACTAATGAAATCCATCAGTTAATGTGGAACACACGCAATGTGCCAGAGAAACCACCGTTCCTCCCTGGTCTATACGTGGCTAGTGAACGTTCTTCGACAATCCCCTGCCAGGAAAACCGAGGATCTTTTCTGCGACTGTTCCAAGTTTCGGTCAACAATATCTGATCTCATCTGAGGTGGGAGCATTAGGACTAGACAAATCTCTTTGATTCTTTCCATCTCGTGAGTTATGCAGCTCTCTAACACAGAGAGTTATTTTCTGGCTGTTCCTTATATCACACATTGTCAGTTAAGGCAGAACCATCACTGGGCACGGCTCTCTCCCGAGGGGACGGGGAAATGCATTTATTAGCACCCCTGACCTCTCCTGTCTCATGTCAGGCCAGGCCAGGCCAGGCCCTTATGTCCGCCACGGACAAGCACCTTTGTAACCAAACCAAACCCTTTTCCCCACTGGGGGCGGGGAGCATTGTGTGTAGCCATTGTTACAGATATAAAACAATGAGAAAGGTTTGAATTATATGGCGTTTTAAAAAATTAGGAAGAATGCAAATACAAAATAGCACCCTTGGGACATCCTTTGCCTGCTGTAGGTCTCCAGCTCTGTTCCTAATTAGGGGAGATGAGAGAGGCAGCTGACCGGGACTTGGCCAAAGGGAGACCAGAATGAGCTGGTACGTCCTGGTGCTTACTCGGGGTTGTGTACTTGAGCACTCGTTGAGGCTAAGCGGTTCTCTGACCCCTTTCCAAAAGGCTGCCAGGTGGTCCAGCCATCCTGGGCCATGGTGAGAGCCACTGTCTCCGGCCATGAAGGTTCTTGTCCGTAAGGGCTTTGAGCTAAATTTGCCTTCCTATGGTTTGGCGTTTGAGATCTGAAATCCAGCCTTCCCATGGATTGCGGTTTCAACCCCCTGGCCAAATGGCCCCACTACTGGATGCGATTCTGCTGGATGGGAATCTTCTGGCCCTCGGCCCATTCCTTGCCCAGGCGTAAGCAATGTCTGAAGCAGCCTGCAGCATCCTCAGAGCTGGAAACGGGATGCAGGCGATGGCAAAAGGAGTGATGTGCTTCACCTGCCCCCAGCCAAGGAGTTGCGGCTGGCCGTAAGAAGCAACCCGAACGAATCGGTCTGCAAGGTCTGTCTCCATCCAGGGCTTTGCAGGGGACCGCTGGGCAACTGTGCTTTTCCAGGCACTGCCCCAAAAGCGGAGTGTCTGTCTCCGCGACGCAGCCAGAACGGTCCTCTGGAGCATGGCATACCCGGTTTGCAAGTGAGATGAGATGTCAAAACATCTGTGCAGGCTGGGAGATGTTTTGACTGCATGAGGACTAGCATGACTACTTGCCTCTTCCACACACGCAACCCCCGTGAAACAGAGGGGGCTGCAGGTAAGCAGCTCTGCCGGCTTTATGGCAGTCGGGGTGGGGGGAATCCATGAGCTTCCAGATGTTTTGGCCTACAACTCCCGTACCCCCTCACCCTGGCCTATGCGGAGAAGGGAATTAATGGGACTTGTAAGCCAAAACATCTGGAGGACCCCAAGCGGCCCAACCCCTGGTCGAAGGAATGCTGCAAGCTGAAATCCAAAACATCTGTGGATCTGCAGCCTGCTTCACACAGTGCATCCAACCCCTGCAAGATGGCAAGAATGACCCACTGGGAGAGGAAGTTTTAAAGGGGGAAGAGGTCCATTCATGGACAAGGAGGCAGCTCTCCATTCCATCTTGGTTGGTGGACAGTAGAGAACTCCAATAAACAAACATCCATGCCAAAACTTGGAACCTCCCTGTTTAGGGGCAGTGTACCTCAGAATACCCTGCCTTTCCAGCCTGAACAACAGAAGAGGCCAGTACGCTTGTGCCCCACACTCTGCGGTTTCATGGAGGTATGTAACCCACCTCTGGAAAGCAAGAGAGGCTTTATCCTCCGATATCACATGGATGAAAATCCATTCAGGAGATGGAAGACAAAAAGGAAGGAGAGAAACAGGGAAAGAACAGCAGTAATGCCAAAAGTAAGAACCTTGGTGGCCATTTTTGGTAGGTTGGCAGGATATAAGCCAGCTAAATTAATAGGGACTAAAAGCAAGAAATGGGTTTATTTTGCCAACTCTCAAACTGGGCAATGGAAGTACTTCCATTTTTCTGCTTTGTTTGCTCTGTCTTATCTAAGAATCTTGAGTTTAGCCCAAGAAGAGAAGAAGGGCATTGCTGAGGATCTGCTTGAAAAACCAGCAATGCCTGTGACCCTAAACTCAGCTGTAGGAAAGGCCACTCCCAGAGACCCAGGAAAGTTGCTGAAATCCTACTTATGGGGGACAGAGGCCACATGCGGCTCACTGACTCCACTACTCAGCCCTGATCTAAAGCTCCGTCTCTCCGTATTTCCCCAAAAGCTACAATTCTGCAACACGAGTACTGCAAAAATAATCCGCCCTTGCAAATAGGATGTTATCTGGGGAAAAGATAAGCAAAGCACCCGTTGGCCAGGCTGCTTGCAAATAGGATACAGGCAGAAGGATCTTGCCCGTAAGGGCTTTAAGCTAAAATTTGCTGGCCATTTCCAGCCCCACACTTTCGCCTTTGGCCCTCTTGCCACTGCAAAAGAGCACTTCCCCACCATTAAATTTGGCGCTCAGTCTGCAAGAGTTTCTACGGCCCAGTTTTGCAACACTTCCAAGTGCAAAACCCCGGAAGCACCTCTCCAAAAACATGCGTGGCCGTATTTAACCTCGCATCTCATGGCTTCCATTCACACATGGGCCATCAGGGCAGAGAATGTCGTGCCCATGCCTTAAAAGCTCTCCAAGGTGGTGCGAGGCAGCCATTTGTGCACCAGGCTGATTTCTGCACCGATCGCAGAGGACAAAGTTGTGTTTCCACCGTGAGCAGAGAGGAAGAGTATCTTGCCTTGATTAAAGATGCTTGCAAAACTTTCAGGAAGAAGCCGTAACCTCTGGCCTCCGTGGCAGCCACCCGAACGGGCGCACTCCTTCATTCCAAGTTTCCGACTCCCACAGCTCACAGCTCTTTCGGTGTGGTTAATTAAAACCCTGTTACAAAATCAAAGAGTCACAAGGGGCCACAGGAGGGGAGGCCGTTTGACAGCACGAGGTCTTACCTCATTACGAAACCCCTGCCAAGAGCGCATCTCCAGAGAGGCTGTCCTTTGGCCAAAAACTACCTATTAAAATCCAAACTGGACTAATTATGGCTTGTTGGCTATGGGGTTTTATTTACAGTTAGTGATTTTATGGGGACTGCAGGGGTGTGGGGAACAGGACTTGTCACTGAACCTAGAAGCTCAAGATGGATCAAGATCTCTAATACAAGCGAGGCCTTGTTACCACTGTTTTGTGAGCTAAGCCAGGTGCTCAGAGGCAGCGCTAGCAGATGGACTGCCTGGGCGGGAGCCCCAGATCCTTCATTTGGTGCCCCAAAGATCTGGGAGGCCATCTGCCCCATCACCTTGCCCCAACCGTGAACCATCTGTCCAGTCTACCACTCGAGCACCAATCCTTGATGTGCAATGGTTCTACTGGTTCTTAACCTTGAACGAGAATTAAGCAAGGCAGCCTTTCAAGCAGAGGATGGCTTCAGAAAGAGGACTGTGCTCTCCAGAGAAGGACACATGCGCTCTCTGAACCCTCCAAATGCCAGCTGCTTGCATCCACCTTAACAGTCGAGAAATCTTGGGCTGATCCTTAGCAAACCCATCCCTTCTTCAGCGGGGGGAAACCACTGAAACTAGCTAGTACCTGGTTATACCAAGCATGCATAAAAGGGAATTTGGGATAATCCATCAGCCACCTCCCACTGTCAAAGCCAGCCAGTTGCTTGTGTACTTTAAGCGTCTTACTCATGTCAGTCCTTTGGCTTGTGTTTCAGTTTTGGCAAGATGGAGCTTGTAGAAGGAACACTCGTAAATTACAAAAACAACAGAGAGAGAGAGAGAGAGGGAGAGAGAGAGAGCACACCTAAATTTAGAATCCCAATTCTTGCAGAAAGAAAAAGTCAAAATTCTTGATGGACAGAAAGAAAACTTCGGGCTTCAGCTTTCCCACTTATGCCTGGACTTCCAACCCCCACCAGCCTCACCGGTGAGTGCAAATATCAGGAATCTGAGGAGTTACGGTCCGAAACTTTGGGGGCTGAGCTGGGGTTATGCAAGAGCCAGGTCAAGGCTGCTGTGAGCACTCAGAGTCAAAGTGGAAAGGGATGTCATTGTTGGATATCACTGGAAAGCAATGGCTGCTCTGGCCTCCAGGGAGGCGTGAACAAGGCAAGCTCATTGCCAGAGCTTTCATCCCCACTGTTTGCACCTCGAGATGCCTAATTTTCTGTGTGCGTGGCCACAGGAAGCCCTTCCGCAGAGTCCACCTAGCCCAGCCTTCTCTCCTACCTGGTCTTCCAGGTGTTCTGGATCACAATGCCCAGCATCCCTGGCCATTGGCAGGGGCTTCTAAGAGCTGGCATCCAAAACATTCTGCCCCGGCCCTGGCTCCTGGGCCTCCCAGCTTTTTTCTCAGCCCCACCTGGAGGTGCCTGGAAGAGAAACCGAGTCCTTTCCGCCACCTGCAGAACTGGTGCAGGTTGCCGGCCGCCTACTGTGTTTTTTTAATAAATAAAATGTGCTTATCACACAGGCAAGGGGCGGAGTGGCTCCCAACTGGCTTTCCCATGGCTCCATGCTGGCTTGGAAAGCATTCGCCTGCCTTCCTCCCTCCCTCCAAGTCAGCCTTCCCCGACCTGGGCCCTCCGGGGCATCAGGCTGCACCCAGCCGGGCTGCTTCTGAGGGCACCTGGTTGGCGAAGGCTGCACTGGTTCTCGGCATCTTATTTCACAATCCGGCCACCTCCTCCTCCCCTTCTGCCAGAGGAGCCTCTTTCAGAAAGAGAGACTTCCTGGCAGCAGCCTGATTGAGGGTGCCCTGGACTTCATGCCAGGAGAATGCCCTCCATCGGTGCATGCGGGAGACCTGGAACTGCATTCCCCAAGACGACAGACGCACTAATCCCCAAAGACACAGCACTTCCTGCAGAGCTGGCATGCGTCAGGCGGGGTCAGAGGAGTACCAAAGGGGCAAGGGACACGAGAAAGATACTTGCTTTGCTGGCTCTGGGCTCTTGACACCCCAGCGGACAAAAGCACCCCATTCTGGGGGCCAAATCAAAGCAGGAATGCATTTGTCATCTGAATAAACGCCCCGTCGAAAATGCATCTATTAGTGTTCATTTCAGTGTGTGAGGAGTCTCCTTTTCTAATCAAATCCTCAAACCAGCTATAAAAGCTTCATGCAAAAACGACCAACCAGCAAACAGAGCAAGTGAATATTGTTCCAAATCAGAGCCACCAAATCTTCCTGGGTTTGCTTCTGTCTCTTTCCAAAAAGGAAGAGAGAAGTCCGTCTCACCTGGGCAGACAAGGGGCTCACCTGGGCAGACAAGGAACATGGCAAGCGGCTCTGCTCGCCTGCCCAGGTAGGCCCACATCGATTAATTGGCAGGCCTCCAGGTGTCAAGCAAAGGCTGTTCTAACACCTGCTACCTGCCTGTTTTTAAAAAAAAGAAAACTGCAAAGACTCACGCATGGCTTTAGGACTAACAGACGGATGCCCTAGCCAGTCCTTCCTACTAAGCTGAGATGTACTTCAGATTAAATTACCAAGCTTTTTCCTACATGAGAACAGCCCTGCTAGATCAAACCGGGGCGCACCTAGTCCAGCACCCTCTTCCCGCAGTGGCCCCCCAGCTGCCCAAGGAAATCCACAATCGGGACAGGAGAGCCACAGCACCCATGTTCCGCAGCAATGGGCCTGCACAGGCACCCTGCCTCTCATCCCAGTGGTAACCATGAGGACTAGCAGCCGTCGAGCGTTTCTTCTGCCACCGATTTGCCAAATCCCTTTTAAGGACCTCCGAAGGTGTGATTGGCCGCCCGTCCCCTGGAGGTGCACCCCATGGCTGGGCTCTGTGGGAGAAGAACTCCGCAAGCACCTACACGTGCCTATTTGCATATCGAAGGTTATGCTGAGGAAGTGCTCTTTCTTGGCGATGGGTGGCCACCCTAGAGCGATGCCGGCTTTGGGTCACCCAGCTAGACGGCAGGCAACGGGAAGCAGGATGGCTTAGTCCAAGCCCTCGAGCCCAGCCAAATCCAGGCTTTGCACAAGCCTATGTTATTGGATAGCCAGACATCTCCAGGACGGGGAACACTGGAAAAGCTGAAACCTGTCAAACATCCGCTCTTTCTGGATGCTGTCATGCTCCAGAGCGTGTCCTCCCCAGGATTCTCTGAAGGAAGCGTCTTCTGACAGATATAAAAAGCTCTGATGTCAGAGGAACACACAGGCATCGCGGGCGATCGCCAAGTTTGCTGTCTCGTTTAAACTCTCCGCAGCTGCTCTGCGGCAATAGAAGGAAAACATGCCCAGGACCACAGAGCATCTCACACAACTGTCTTTCTCAGCCCAGGGTAACACGATCCTGTGTGCAAAGCCATGTCACGCTGCGCCCTTCCCTCCACGTCAGGGGTAGGTAACTCGCAGCCCTTCGGATGCTCTGGTTACAACTCCCATCCTGGCCTGCATCGCCAATAGTTACAGGAGCCGTAGGCAAAAACATCTTTGCTCACCCTTGCTCAGTACAGAAGCTGCTTTCCCAAAGTTACATCCCACACAAGCAAAGTTTTCCCACAATCTGGGACCCTCTGGCTGCGATTAAGCCGAGGGTTTTATCATGAAAGTTCAGCTCCCCCGCACCAAAAAAAAAGCGAAAGCGAAAGCATGAGGCTTATGCAGATTTCAATAGATCAGTGTCAATGTATGAAATGTACACTCACATCAATCGACTGACTGATCAATAGATAGATGAAAGCCTATCAGCAGTATAATTGCAACTATACTCTCATCAGGAGTTGTGATGTTAAATGTTAATTAATGTTAATTAAATGTTTCCAGAGTGACAGTCTGGAAAGTTGGAAAATGAAAATTCCGGAGGAGGACAACAATCCAAGTGATGGGGTCAGACTAGATGGCCCAGGAGACCCCTTCTGACTCACTCAGTTTCTGTGTTTCTATGTAACGGAGTTAATGAATTGTCCTCTGAATTAAGGTCTACAAGTTCTAAATTTGTAGGTCTAGAAGATTTTCCATTATATGCCAGTGTTCAATCAATTAGAAACAATTGTAAATCTGTGAAAATGTCTATCCTTTGGGTAAGAACTGCAGATTAGTGGTTGCAAATTTTCTTCTTAGATCTGTGATTGGTTTTCCTACACGTTTGCATAATGGCATCCTGCTGATACATTCAGTGGAATAAACCACACTAGTGAAAGTTACTGATTGCCCAATGCAACAAGTTTTGCTGGTGACTGTGGTCATAAAAGAAGTTTCTTCCGGCTGTAGCTGGAGGTGATGCAAAGACCATATGCCAATATCTCATTTAATTGCTCCTTTAACTAACAATTTAGACCAACTGGGTGATTTTTTGAATGCAAAGCATGGTGGGCAGAGAACCATCTTCCTCCTCTCTATCTAAGGGTTCTGGCAGTGAGGTGCAATGGTTAGAATGCTTTCCTGGTTCCCGGGAATCCTGTGTGGGGGTCCCCACTCAGCCACGAAGCCCCTGGGCAACTGCGGACCAACCACGGCTTCTCAGCCCCACCTCCTCCACAATTTCTTGTTGAGACAACAATACAAAGAGGAGGAAAGTTTCTTGCAAGGAAACCAAGATGAGGTTTTATCTCCGCCTTGTCCTTCCTCACCGGCCTCTTGCTCTAGCCCAGACAAGGTGGTGGTGAAAGCGAGGACCGGGAGAGGTGTTGATGAGGGGCCCCTAGGGGTGGCTTGGTGGGGCCCCCCAAAACCTGGGGCCGGCAGTGCAGATCACAAACGAACAAGAGCGCTTTGCAAATCAGACGGGAGATCGGCTAAACGCATACCATAAATCTGAGAACATTTCAAAGAGATGAAGGTACAGGAAGCTCTTTGACACAGAATTCTCTCTCTTCTCCTGCTACAAGCCAAGGGTGGCGGGGGCGGGGGGGGGGGCGAGGAGACAAAGTCCCTTAAGGCATAAGGAGAGCTAGCAAAGCATAGCTGTGCTTCTCAGGCATGTAGGTGAGAAATATGCAGAGTGCTAGAAGAAATATTGATTTATGGAAGGGGAGTTCCAAGTCTTTTTACAGTGGGGGGAAGGAGGAGCGGAGAAAGCAACTTATCGATTGAGTTGGGAGGCAGAGAAGACAAATATACCAAGGATTTGCCATGAACTGGTTCATATATTCTTGACAGAGAAGACAGAGCTCATGGTGGACGCAAGGTAAGAAATGCAAAGGAATGGCTAACACTGAGCATGTTCTTGTATTGGTATTACTATTGGCGTGAGGAGAAGGGCCTCAGAAGCTGCCTTGGGTGTCTTGCAAGAGGAAGAAGGGAAGACGCTAATTATAATGCAATAACCCTATTACTTTCCAGCAATACAAACCTTCTGACTTTCACCCAGTAAGATCTGCAATGCATTTTTCTACTGTGTTAAATGAACTAGGTATATACCCTACCTATGCAGGAGGGGTAGATGGAGCCCCTACATTTCTCAGTTCTACAGAGTACATATGTTCACTTGGGGATTTGCATAGCAGAAGATGTCCCAAAGCGACCGAATTTAACTCGACTGAGCCTGCTGCTTTGAGCGAAGGTCCAGAGACTGGGGCTGTACCCCAGGTTACACAATGATTCACAAGCAGGCTTCTCGGAAAACTCCAAGGAAAATGGTGGCTTCTGAGAACCCTTCCAGGGATATCACACACATATAGCCTCCCCTGGCAGCTCCCTCCATCCAGTTGCTGGCTTTGGAGCAAGGCAGTCCTGCTCAAATAATGCGAAGCGATGGGCCCGGCCTTGAAGTCTTGATTAACTTGTATTTGCCTCCAGCTGCTTCCTGGAAACCCGTGTTTGCCAATGCCTGGCACAAGAGCTAATTGGGGAGGCCACTGGGGTGAGCTAAATGGCCAGAAAGCTTCTTTGTTTCCCATTTTTGGCAAAGGAGAAGCCGGAATCTGCATCTGAGTACAGGTGTGAGATGCAGATCAAAGGAATTGCGCTGGTTCCAGCAACACTGTCCGCAAGCCAGGCCTTCTGGCCACAATGCAACAGCCTCTCTTCGGAGGGATGGGGAAAGAGAGCGAGGACAGGAAGCCTGGCAAATTCCCCAGGGAGGGTGTCCCAGGGAGCAACCTCTATCCCATGCATGCCATTTTAGGCTCGCGTCCTCATCGTCCCCAACTCTGCCAAGTTTTCTTTCTGTGAACACCACCAACTTGGGCTGGAAAAAGATAGGCATGGTTAAGTAGGACTGAGAGCCAGCTAAAATAAATCTTCCTTGATTAAGCGTACATATTTCCATTAATTACTAGAGCAATTACATCTGTGTAAGGGTACAACCAGTAGACTTGAAGGCTCTCCAAATGCCTAGCTCTCAAAAGAGAGGCAAGAAATAGCAGCAATCACATGTTCCATTTCAAGACAATCAGAGAATGTGAAATAGACCATATGTTTAACAAGAGGGTATCCTCTCTGAATATTCTGTACTGGAAAGGGAAAGGGGGGAGGAAAAAGGGAAGGGAAGTTATTCACTGGGATTCCTGTGGGCTTTCTAACATGCTTTTTAAAATATCTAGCTACAAGGCAGATCCAGAGGTGTTTTAATCAAGGGTGGAGTCCCCCGCGCTTTGACAGGTGAGCAGCACTCCCTGACAGATTAAATGGCAGAATCAACAGAGATGCACACATGCTTAAAAACAAGCTCCAAATAGCTGGTTGCCTGGGGAGACTTGTCTAGGTGTGAGAGGTCACTGCCGAGTCTTTCCTGGAGTCCTTCCTCCGCCATATTCCTGCTGGTGGGAGAGCAGAAGCCAAGGCAAAAGACGAGCGACGTTCTCAGGCAGACTCGTACGGAGGCTGCCCGTTCTTGAAATTCATCCCAGATTGCAGCCAGACAACTCCCAATTCCACAGTACTGGCAGCAGTTCTGAAATCCACCATGCTGTGAGAGGGGCGTGTGTGATCCTTCACAGCCTTTCCTGTTCCCAGCGGGGCCCCCTTCCCAGTCCATCTGAGGAATACCGTGGAGTCCATGAACGTGGGCAATTAGACCGTGGGCCAACCTCGAAGGGGGGGATCCATTTCAGGGAAGAGGGAAAAGCCATTGAGGCCAGTCCAGAAAAATAAATGGGGTGGGGGGGATGTTTGCTTAGTGATCAAAAGCACCCCCCCCCAAGCACAGCAGAGTTGGAGATGTGCTCGCTGCACATCGCCAGGGTTACCACTCTGTCCGGGAGGGACGAAGGCAAGTTTTGCGCTCTTCGGGTTAACCAGCACTGAAAGGGTTCGGACCAGACCCTGCACAGAGCACATGGAGCAACGTTTGCGAGAAGCTGCCAATGGGAATGCCGAAAAAAATCAAGGGGAGAAATGGCTGCAGCAGCAGAAGAATGTCGGAACACGTGCAAGCCACAAGCTGAAGCTTCTTGCCAGGGAAAATACGCTTGCATTTTTAAGCAACGGCTGGACAGACACTTAAGCGAGGCAAAAGGCCACACTGTTTCACAGCCTCCCCCAAGCTGGTGCCCCCGGTTGTGCTGGACTACAACACCTAGCAGTCATGCTGTCTGAGGATGGTAGGAGTGGTGGTCTGATGTGCTGAAGGACACTCGATTGGAAAGACTCTTTTCATGCACCCAACTCGTCCAGGGTTGGCAACCACGAAAAAGCCAGGGCTTTCAAGTGAGAGAAATCTTCCCAAAGTGGGGAGAGATTTGAGACCATGCAGGGAGAGAGCACTTTGAAGCTGCTGGTGCTTCTGAAATAAATATACTACTTCTCAAAACGCACCGGTTGTTGAAATGCTGGTCAAACATACCCGAAGGCAAGGGGCAATTTCACAGCAGAGTCAATTCCAAAGGAGAGGCAATTCTGAACCATGAGGAAAACGATGCTCCATCACACAGGCCTCCAACTCTAAAACTGGGCGCACCTGGCAAGTAGGGAGAGGAGCGGCGCACCTGGCAGTAGACGCCATCGCACCTTAAGAGGGGAAGCCCTTGCCCTGCCGTCACCAGGTAAAGCAGGGACCCCGTCCTCCGGAGGCCGGAGAGCACCCTGGCAACTCTGAACGAGTGTTGCGGGTGTTCTCACGGAAAGGCTGCCGTGGGGCCTTGCCCATTAAAATAATAATAATAATAATAATAATAATAATAATAATAATAATAATAATAATATAAAATAATAATAATAATAATAATAATAATAATAATAATAATAATAATAAGCAGGTAAGAAATGAGTCCAAAGCACTCATTTCCCAGAAGACAAAGTGGTGAGACTAAAAGAAAAGCGCTGCCATTGAAGGGAGACAGTGGCGAAAAGTGTCTGAGCTCCAAAGCACAAAACCAGTGTGGTGGAGAGCCAGTGTGGCGCAGTGGTGAAGAGCACGGGACTGGGACTCAGGCGATCTGGGTTCTGGTCCCCACTCAGCCATGGAGCCCACTGGGTGACTTCGGGCCAGTCACAGACGCTCAGCCCAGCCTACCTCACAGGGTTGTTGTTGTGGGGATAAGATGGAGGAGGAGAATGATGTCAGCTGCCTTGAGCCCTTTGCAGGAAAAAGGCAGGGTATAAATTGAGAAATAAATCAATAAATAAAACATGCTCTCGGAATCTAAGCAAACCTTGTGCTGCAGGGTAGCTTTTCACTTCACAGCCTGCAACACTCCATGTTTAAAAGCAAAGCCAACCCCCACTTGGCTGGGAATTCCAGTCCTGAAGGATTCCAGGTAAGAGGCTGCGGAAAGATCTCCGCCATCGACCTGCCAGGGTGGAGAGCTTCTCCCCACAGACTCCTCTGCTCGGCCTGAGCCAGCATGGCCCCTCAGAACGCCCAGTGCCCAGAAGGCTTTTGTGGCTCAGTAAACACAGCAGCAGCCCTGAAATCCAAGCACCCTTGTGCCAAGCATCTTGGGACCTTGTGCCAATGTGCTCCAGAGATCAGCTTGCCTGTTTCATGCCAACCCCAACTGGGAGGGATTCCTCAAGGCAGGACAAACAGTGAGACTTTGTTCTTAAAAAGCAGAGTGGAATGTCAGGCCAATAAAACAGCACAAACCCCGAAAACAAGAGGCCTGAAAGGTCTTGGCTGGTAAAACTCCCAACTGGCCCCAGAAGGAAAACCAATTTGGCACCAGGCAAGCCTCCAAGGGGAGCGCAAAGCCGAGCTCAGCTGCGGCAACCAGGCCGCCCTCCCATGCGTCCCCCCAACCTCACTGTCAAACGCAGTCAAGGACCCTCCGGAAGAATCTGCATGGATGAACTCGGCCGGCCAACTGGCTCATATGGAAAAGGCCATTTCTTCTGATTCTACTGTAAACTTTGCTTGCCCTTTCTGAGCTCACAGATGTAGTCTGCAGCCAGAGGATTTTCTTTCTGGCAGGTGAGATGTTCTCTTTGGGAGGGGGGCAGTTTGCACCAGATGTTACAGCTTTCTTCATTCTGCCTTTCCTTGAATTATGGCCCTTGACACCAAACAGTCCCTGAATTCAAGCTCCATGGCAGTTTGGCCATCTAAGAGAATCAGCGAGGAACCAGAAGGGACAAGCCCTTGCTTCTCATCAACTACCCTGCAGAGTCTCCCGAGGGCAAATGTTTCCATGATCTGCCCCACATACCACCAGAGCCTAACAGAGTTCTCCACCCCATGAGTTTTTAAAGAAACCTGCTAGATTTCTCCTGGAAATTATTTTTGATTGAGCTGAAGTTGATTTTCCACTAAAACACTTAACAGTTTCAAAGAGCTTGGCAATTTGATTTAAAAAAACCCTGCACTAAAAATTAAACTAGCGTAACAAATAAAGCTCTGGTATTTGGCAGTTCCTCTGCAAATTTCCATATCATTCTGCATAGGAACCATCTGATTGAAGTTAGCTGATATAAACTGAAGCAATGAATGGGGAATCTGCAAATGCTGAACTATTTCCATGCTAGGTGTGAAGAATGTTCTAGAGAACTTGGAACCAGTCACTGCACAGTAATTGCCCTAGACAGAAAATATGGGGCAGAACTGCAAAGATGGATACAAGCCATTTTAGCAGAATTAAATCTATGCCAAGAGGAGACATGCACTGAGCCACACTCTTTGAAGTCTGACCTACCAACCGAAACGGGATATTGGTTCCACCTGGGTCTTATGAATCATGCATCTTCAAATTAAAGGGTTAAGTTGAATTGAATTCAAGTCAATAGAAGAAAAAAAGCACAAAACTCAGCAACAGAGATATGAAGTCCATAAATAGCTCAGGGACCCAATACACAAGAAAGGACTGCCTACCTGTCCTTCACACAAGCAGCAAGACTACGAAAAGCTCTCCTCCTTCAACTCTGCTTTTCTTCCAAAGCAACTGTTCTGGTTCCAACTTCAGTCACATGGTTATCCTGTGTAAACTGGTTGTCAACCAGGGGTGGGGTGGGTGAAAACTAATGCAGAATAAATTACAAATCAAAGCAGGTGACTCCTCTGAATTGAGGACCTTTTGGGGGGAAAAAAAACCCTACATTATACGGTTGGCTGAACCAACAGCTGAAACAGATAATTTGACACACCTGCATCCAAAACACATCCAATGCACAGGATAGCCCTCATACCTTTAACCTAGTTAGCAGGTTTCCACTTCAAAAGCAGAGATGCTGATGTTTAGCAATGTAATTAGAAAGCAATGTCAAATATTATTTATGCCCAGAGCAGTTGACTAGACAACAACTAGAACAGTGCTGAAAAAGAAAGGGCACTGCCCCAAGGAGTCTGCAAAAGCCACCATGGAAGGAAGGGTTCCTACTGGGAGAAGTTGCCAAAATCAGTCTGGACTGTGAAGCACCAGAAGACGGGGGTCAGGAGGGAAAATAAAGCAAGACCTTAAGCTTCATTTGACTTGTGAAGACAAAGCAAAGAGAGATGAAGTCTTGATGGGAGGAGATGATGGGTTGGAACCAGGATGGGTTGTGTTTGCTCTGAAAGGGGGCGCACACAGGGCTTGCTTAGGGGGCTGGGGCTCAGAAACCCACCTCTGCCTCCGACTCAGTCTTTTGGGCAAGAATGGTGTATCAAAGCAATGAATAAATAGAGAAGTCTCTTGCCCCATGAGAGCGGGGGATTTTCCTATCCCCAGGGGTGCTCACTGCCCCAAAGGCAGCCTGCTCCATTCTACAGTCTTCCAAACCAGCTTCCAACCCATGGAGCAACGATAACCTTACAGCAACCATTTCATACACATCGGCTTTTTTGGGCAAGGGTGGGCATTTCATTGCATCCCACAGGCGCATCTCCCAAATCACCTGGTTGTGCATTGTTGTTTATGCTGTATCTTTGCTTGCACATCACTGTGATCGAGCAAGAGAAAAAGTGGAGCCGAGTCCAGAGAGACCGGCGTGCTTTTGACTAGGAAGACACGGGACAAGCACTAGTGCAAAGCAAAACACTATGAAGATGACCCGCAACAGGAAAACTGTGTGTCTCTCGAAATGCAGCATGGCTTGTTTCACTGAATGTAAATTGCATTAATACCATTAAATTCTCTCATACCCAAATAAGATGTCTAGACGATGGGAGTATATATAAAGTAATGCAAACACAACATTTCATAGACCTGGTTTCTTCACCACTGTATTTTGAATTAACTTTACAATCATTTGTCTAACAGTATATTTTAAGTCGATGGAAACCAGATGTGATTTTGGGCTATCCTTCCTTGCACTTTTCAAGTGTTAAAGGCACGGCCTGAGACATACCAAAAATGAAAAAAAGGCATTTTGTTTTTCTTCTCTCAGTCTTTGCATAGGTATAGAATACACGAGGCTTGCCATGGGGTTGTTGGCCCCTTTTCTGAGGCTGCCCCACCTCCAGATTCCCAGAAACAGAATTGGGGTTTGCTCCAGATAGCTTGGGATGCCTATGAAGCTCCCTGAATGCCCAGGACAGAATGTGGAGTCTTGCTCATATATCTGGGAGGGAAATCGATCAACCCAAATGGAAAGGGGAAAATATTTGGCTGGAACTGACGCGGTATCGCTTCCATGGGCATGGCCGTGGCCGTGGGGCTGGTGCCAGGGAGATCAATCCAATCCCATTACTTCTTGCAGGGACTTGGAGGTGCAAAATGTACAATGGAAAGGCAGGGCAGTTTTGCTTTTGTTCTTTTAAACAAATGGCTAAACCCACCACAGTGCTGAGACTTTGTTTAAACTGCGTTGCGAATCAGGCTGTGGAATCGTGGAACCAGCCCCAGCCCCTAAGTGGGGTCATTTCAAAGGTTTATCTTCCAGCGCTTGATGAGTTTCTTTGCTAAATGGACCGGGGCCTTTTTCCTCCAAGGCTCCAAACACTGTTCACAGTCCCTTTCCTCTAGTTTATCCACAACAGCCCAGTAGGGTAGGGTAGGCGGCGAGTCTGTGGCTGGGAGTAGGCATCCTGTCCCACCGAAGTTTCCATCTGGGATTTTGTGCATAGGAAGCGGGGACTGAACCCAACTGGCCTGCAGCCCGCCTCCCACTGGCTTTCCCTCCTGTGCCCCTCAGTCCATCTCCACAGCTGCATTTTCACCCACTCTGGAACGGGGTCCAAGCAAGGGCAGTGGCCCATTGCTGCCTGTGAGCATGGAGACTGGAGGGGTTGCAGATGCTGAGAGAGCTTGCCAAGTTTCTCTTGAGCTTCTCTGTTAGTTTCTCTCTGCCCCATCAGCCACATTTACGGACACCCTGCTTTGCGTCCCAGGAGAAACGCCAAGCAGCACACGAATGTTTTCCAGGCGATTTCCATTCCACGTGCTGGCCAGACTGGGACTGCTTAGCTGTGGCAAGGCATATGCTCCCTGGCCATTCTGGACCACGGCTCCAGACCATGTGCCTACGTGTAAAGGACGTCGGGGTCCATGCTTGCGGTCTCCAAGTGGAGCTGGGAAATGCTGACCTTAAGCTCCAAAGAGCAGATCTTAATGCAGAAGGCAAAGCTGAGCTCGACGGACAAACAGCCTGGTGCAGTAGGAACAGAAGAGTAGATTAGGAAGGGGGCCAGAAGGCCATTGGGTCCAATCCCCCACTATTACAGGACAGAGTTAAAGCATTCCAGTTCCTATTTGCCTTCTATTTGCAGTCATCATGGAAGCCGCAAGCTGGAATATTCCTGTCTGTCACATTATTCTACAGACATTTGCCTACTGGGCCATCCAGAAATTAAATAAATAAAGCACCCCAATGTGGTTTCGAATGTGACGTCGTTCCATTGTTCCGGACTGCGTTGTTAATAGATCCTTTGCGGGGGGGGGGGGCTGTAAATGCTGGTCCCAGATGCAGTAAACAAAATGCAATAAAGGATTTTAGAGCCATAGCGAGCCGTATTCACACGAACTCTCTCACGGGGTTGGGGTGAGGAAAAGCAGATAACCCTAAGCTAACAGAGCCCCTTAGAGAAAGGGTGGGAAAAGAAATATATGCCAAGGGCTGTTATCTCACACCACCGAGTCCAAGATGAACTGTTTCGGGTCAGCTCTACAGATGAGTTTTTTCCATACTAACACTCCAACTGAACCTTCAGGGGGGAAGGAGTGGGACATTTCATTTCTGGCTGATCCATCCCAAATGATGGATCATGCAGTCATGAGAATGGACTTCCCCAACAGCCATCCATTCCAAAGCTGCCGTCACCTCATTGTCCTTTGTTATGCAGAAAACCACCTAACATCATCCAGGTGTTGTACAAAAGGGGACGTGTACAAGCCCACAATCCAAAATAGGGCAGAGATAGCAGGAGGGGGTGCTTGTACAATAGGGAGGACAGACAGAATAGGAAGAAGAAAAATTCGATCTGTGTAGCACACAAAGGCTCACAGGGGATTAAGCCACAGCAAATGCTAGGTACACTTTGACTATTCACCCCTCATCCAGGGTTGCTGGGTTGTGTGAACCCAGCCATCGGGGTTTGTGCAAACGTTAATCAGCCCTTGCATAACCTTACAAACCAGGAGTTGTGTGCATGTTAACTATCCTGTGGACTCCCCCCTCAAAAAAATCACAAGGTTTGCAGGATGTGACGATCCTCTAACTGGGGTTTGCCTACTTGGAATCCTGGCTGGCATGTGCCACGGCTCATCAGAGGTTAAATAACTCATGGTGGGTCATTGTCTCAAGTGAGTACGCCCACATGCTACATCAGGAGGGGGAAATCAAGAGAAAAGGTTTTATAATAATTTCCTGCACAAACAAGGGCCAGAGAAACAAAGGAGTGTTGCATATAGTATTAGGGCCTGGAAGGATGGTTAGTGTTTGATTGATGCAGAGACAAAAAATGAAGAAAAGCCAATCAAAGAGAAGGGAAGAAATCATTCAGAGGCACGCAACTTGAAGCTGGTTTGAACTGAATGC
This sequence comes from Varanus komodoensis, assembly GCF_004798865.1. Taxonomy (NCBI): domain Eukaryota; kingdom Metazoa; phylum Chordata; class Lepidosauria; order Squamata; family Varanidae; genus Varanus; species Varanus komodoensis. The sequence continues at coordinate 1,050,020 of NW_025335817.1, forward strand.
AAACCAACAAAGGTCATTCTACCATTCTGACAAACCACGGACACAAGTTCAATAGCACAAAAAAGCAAGATCTACCCGACTTCTTTCAAAACAGAGAGGCGAATGTAGGGTAAGCAGAGTTGGTTTGAAATGTATTTCTGTTTGTAAGAGATGAGATACTTGAGACAAGTATGCATTTGAGATGGGCCAAGCTTCAGGACAGTTTCAATTTTGTACTCTCAAAGGTTTTATAATTAAGACGATGAAAACAGGAGATGGCCTATATAAGTTTGTGCCAAGGTGGTTCAGGGTTTGATTGCAGGACAGAAAATGCGACTTACAAGCTCTTTGAAGATAACAGATCTTTACGGGCAAACAGGCGGTCTGTCCAACTTGAGTTGCATACAAATAAAGAGCTATACATACAAACTGTATTTTTTCTTCTCGGTGCTGGCAGGAGCATCCCATGTTAAATTGCTGCTCTTTTCATGCTACAGAGACTCTCTCTATAAACAAAAGCACACACTTGGTCTTTTATTTTAGATCCTGCTTCAAAAGCAAGGAAGGAGATACAGCTGTAATCACCAAGACTGCAATTCGTGTTCTGGGAAAGGCAAAGTAAATAATAGGAAAGCATGTCCAACTCATGAAATGTCCCAAGTTTGATACGTACCTGTTCCAGGTAGGCCCATATGCTTCCTCTGTGGAAAAGAAGCTACTTGCAATGGTGCAGATGGTGCCTGAATCTGCTGTCATCATTCATGTACTAGGTTAGGAGGGCTCAAAGCTCCATACGTTTCACAGCCACCATCTTTTGTTCGAAGTCAACGAAGTGTGAAATTGTGTGCACACAAGGCTGTGTGTGGAATGCTTATGCCATGTAGTGCAAGGTGAAAGTACACACATTTCTGCAAAAGTGACCCTGCAATCTGCAAAAGCAACCGTGATCAGAAAAGCCGTGAGTGATTTGCACATCCAGAGGTGTGGGGAACAGAAAGGTGATCAAGAGACGTCGATGCACGCCATGGCCGGTGGACCTTGCTCTTGACAAAATCGTGTGCAATGTACATTTCATAGCCCTGGATGAAGATTGAGGGGGCTTTCCCAGATTTGTGTGTGTGTGTGTGTGTGTGTGTGTGGAGAGAGAGGGAGAGGGGGAGAGAGAGAGAGAGCGAGCCCTGTTGAATCAGACTAAGTGGCCTTCTACCTTCTAGTTTAGTATTTTGTTCACACCGTATCCTAAAAGGGGCACTGCCCACAAAATCCTAACTTCCCCAGCAACTGGCAAATTTCCCAAACAACACATTACATCAAGGAAACCATGTCTGCTTTTCCACTGGGTCTTTTCCTTGGGTTTTGTTCTTAGGGAAATGCGGCATTTTTTTTCAGCTTCAAATAGGTAAACACAAATGTCAAACTATTTTCTAATAAGATTCTAACATTACTTCAAAATGCAGTCCCAAAATGTGCGTGTTTTTAAGAGCAACCTAATAAAATAAAGCCGAGCTCTTAACAGTTAAAGAGTTTGTGATCAGGGATGGTTCTTTTGATATAAAAATGCTTCAACCCGGGAAGAAACGGTTCCCTGGTGCATTATCTGCATGTATTGTTCTTGTTAGATGGATTCATCTCGCTCTTTTTACTGAAATAAGACCCTTCCTGCCCACAAGCTTACAATCTCAAAGGCACGACAGAAAGGGGGAGTCAAAGTGGAGAGGAATTAAGCAAATTCAGGCATTTGGTGCTCAGTTGCAAAGTTCTGCAGAGCCTGGAGCCAAATCCCAGCACAAAGGGCTTTAAAAGCACGTAGCAACGATACCTGTTTGTTTGGCTCCCTCTGCATGGCAGCACTCTGCTTAGAGTTACACTGAGAAGTATAAAGGACTCACCTGTGACTGCAATGAGCAGGAATGTTCATTTAATTGTGACTCATTCTGTAAAAGTTTATCTTTTATCTTTGGCTCTTTGGTGCCTCAAGTGTGCGGTCTATGCCTCAGACGCCAAACATGACACCTGTGAATTGGCAAGACCCCAGAGGACAATCCACCTGTGATAAGCCAGGAGTACAGACCCTCCCCTCGGGACTGCAAGCCAACGTTGTTTACCTGGACTCTAGGAATCCTCAGGTGGCTGCAAGGTCATACCCCCTGCCCAGAACCTCCGCCAGAGCCCAACACCGACCTTTACAGTTCCTTGCTTGGTAAATGCTATAGACATCGGCTGAGTACAAGGATCCTAGTCTGAAAGAAACAAATGGCCTCATAAGCGAATAATGCAAGACGGAAGTCAGCCAACCCTGGTCTAAGACAGCCACTCGCTTTCACGGCAGCAGGGACCCTTCGTTCCTTCTGCAGACCCCCTGCTACCAAAAGTTTATCTTTCCCACTGCATCTTCCATTCCATCAATATCAAATGAAAACAACTCCTTCGTATCTCAGATTGGGATTTATAAACGGAATCATTTATTAGCTTCCAGCCCTCAACATCCACTCTTTCAGAAGGTGACTTTCTTCCCATCGCTAGAGAATCAAGAAAACTATTTAAAAGGTGAGCATCGAAAAGAGAGGAGAGAGGAGGGTTAGTGCTCCAGTGAGAAAAGAACAACAGTGCCATTGACAAAAAACAGGATTCAGTGACCACAACACAGGTGCCAATTTATCTGCCTAATGCGGTGTTAAGCCAGTGTGCCCAGACCCTGGTGTGTTATCTGAGCGAGAATAAAGACAGCTCATCTGAAACTTGTGGGAAAGTGAAGTTCCTTCAAAGCAATATTCCTATATTTTTTAAAAGATGTCCAAGGGTGCTAGCAACTGTATGCACCATTTTAGACCTTCGTGAAAAACCGCACCGCATGATACCAAAATACACGGGAAGCTGTGACTTTAGGATTTCTGATCAGCGATCCGCTGCAAGCAGAGTTTCATGTAGGAATCCTTGTTGCGTATCTCGATCACGGCATCCTTGACAAGTTCAATGAACATTTGAGGCCAGAGTTTCTGCAAGGATTCGTTTTTCAGATTGATGTCCGTTGCTTCCTTCACCAATCCTTGGATGTAGCTTTGGCAGAAGTTCTTCCTGTCCTTCATTTCCTGCACAAAAGAACCCTTGTTGAAGGCAAAAATAAGAAAGCAAATCTCTACAGAACAGCTAGGTTTAATTATAGAAATACCAGAGACCTGAAACAGAGAGAAAGGGAGATTGAAGATGACATGCTGGTCCCAGAGAATGAGATGCCAGAACAGGTAAGAGGATCTCTCGAGAGAGAGAGCCTTTGTCAGCGTGAGGCAACGCAGGTGTTCAAGTCCTACCAGCTCCTTAGGCAGAACAACAGATTAGCTAATTATCAGATATAACACAAGAGAGGATAGATTAAAAAGCAAAAATGTCTAACAGAAATTCAAAATATTGATTCAGATGAGCATCAATATCAAACTATGGTTTGGCTTGAGCTCATGCACAAACAGGAACGTTCAAGGTATTACTTTTACTCTCTTGCCTATTTCTTTATTATATTTATAGCCCACCTTTTTTCTTGTAAGGAACCCAGTTTATCAATGTGCTCATTTAGGACACAATCCTATGCATATTTAGGGGAGAAGGAAGAGCTGCAACTCTCAGCATGCCCTAAACAGCACTGTTTTTCCTCTTGTTTTCCATGAAAACAAACATACAATTGTCACAAATAAACTAATGCAGTGAAGAACTGACAGACAGCTTAAGGAACAGCGGGGAAAGTGACGAGAACAATTTGAAAACCTACCTGAAAAAGATCTGGGAAGGCCTGATATTTGCATCGGGCCATCTGCCACAGAGCGACAAACCCCTTCTCTGTCATCCAGGCCCAGCTCAGCCTCACCGGTGGAGGAGTGAAATTAAGATTTTCGCTTGCTTTTGCCTCACTTTGACATTCACTTACGCTGAACCAAATTTGCCATTTCAGTTCCCAGTTACCCTTCTGAAGGGCTCCATGAACCCCTTTTCTCTTTACCACCCTGCAAGAATTAGGTGCCACGAGCAAACTTGGCCACCAGTTTGAAGCACTGATTCCGGTACAGACAAGGTTTGACATTGTCACTCACTTATTCCGGCTCTCTGTGCTCCCTTCTTTAACCAGGGAACCGTTCCCTGACTGCTGAATACGAAGTTCGTTGGGCAGCCTTAAATGAGGGGCTCCGGCAAAAGCTTTCTGATGATTCAAGCTCACAATAACCTATTCTACCGTAAGAGTCACCCTATTCTAACCATGAGGCTATTGCGTATTATGAAGGCATTATGTATGTTATTTCTTATGTAATGTATTTATGTAGTATGCTATGTAAGACATAATGTAATAATGTATGTAATAATAACATTTCTTTAATGTTCCTATGCATAATTAATAATTAATATTTTAATTAACATTTTAATAGCAACATGTTTACTGAATGTAACTATGCATAATTAATTATTTAATAACGTTTTACTTAATACTTTTAATAGTAACGTGTTTACTGAATGTTACTATGTATAATTAATTAATGACAGCATTTCTGTACCCCTCAACAGCCAAACTGTTTGGGAAGTTCACAACAAATAAAATCATGAAACACAGCACGATGAACACAGTGTAACACTTTTAAAAGTGCACTATAACGCCAAAGTGCAAACCCATGCCAGCATAAAAAAACAGAAACACATCAACAGATTTCAAACAAAACAGAAGAAACTGAAAGACCAAATCTTTGTGCAAGGGAAGACCGCTTCCCCATTAGGTATTAACTTATCTTCTGTATTATATTAAGCCGTGTTTTGTGGCTGTCAGGAGCACTTGTTTCGACCCGAGAGATGTACAAGCGGCCAGCAAGCCAGGCCGTACAGCGTGCCCGAACGGGGAGGCGGGGGCGGGGGGTGCACTGTCGCACTATTGAGGCTTTCTTGTTCAATTACCCTAATCCCCTTTCATGAAGGATTTCCACAAAGCCCGATAACAAACTGCCCTCTGGAAGCTGCCGCGGTGTTAAACCCGACTGATTTACAGCACAGCTGAAAATAGGAGGTCGCCAGTTGCTCCTCCAAACCAGACAGAACTCCTTTTGACGGTTAGTACAAGCGGACAAATCCCTTCCAGCGGCTATGATCTAAAATATAGTTACTCTTGGGTGAGTATAATGTGCTACTCTCATTAGCGCACTAGCTGTCATGTTTGTGATAGTTTGCAGTTGACAAGCTGAGTTGGCAGCTACCTTGCCAGCTCTCGAAGGATGTACAATAAATCCACAGGTAAACATGGGACTTACCTTTCCTAACAACAGACAGCCTGCTATTCACCCGAGAGAGAAGGCTGCACCTGAAAGCAGTCTTCTGAGACGACAGAAATGGGAAATCCAGGTCCATTCTTTGCTTCCCTGCATGCCACTGGCTGCTTAAAATCTCTCTGCTATGCAGCTTCGCTTTTACTGTGCTGAGTGAGAATGCGACACACAGACACACAACAGCAGCACTGGAAGCAGGGTGAGCTGGCGCACATGTGAGCTGGGAAGCCCCCAGCTCAAATCCGATCTTGGCCTCAGGCCCCCTCGCAGCCTCAACGCCCGCCTGCAGTACATCCTCGCCGACCCGCGACACGATCGCGTTTGGGTTAGACTATCCCACCAGGCTACGCCATGTGAAGGCCTGCCTTTGATGACCACCTGAAAGCTATCTCCTTTTAGGACTGGGCAGCCAGACCAACTGACCAGATCAGGACCTACGTGGCCAGTTTTAAGGCAGTCATACTGGAATGCCTGCCCTGGAAGGCTCCCTTGGCATTGCTTTTTGGACACAGGTATCATCGATTCTTTTAAAAAATGTGAGATAGATTTTTATGCAATGTTCTAACCTACCAGCCGGCTTTCAGTGCTGTTTTACGCTGAGCTGCCTGTCTGAATGCCTTGAGGCTTGCTCCTGAGGAGCCCTTTAGGTCGGAGGTGGGCAGCTCTTCCAACTCGAGGGCCAAATCCATTCTCAAGGAAGCTTTGGGAGCCCACATTCCGCTGGTGGATGTGACCAAGGGCAGGAGAGGTGGGATGAAGTACCGGAACAGTTTTGCTTAAACCTGCCAGTAATTAACCCTTCAGAGAGACATTTCATGCTTTTAGAATGGGGGAGGAAACTACACAAAACCCAGGCAAGTACCAAGTGCTCAGTGGCTGGGCCAGGGGAAGGGCGTGTGGTCCGATAAGGAACCTCAGGAGACCAGCTTCAGCCCCTGGGCTGATGTTCCCCACCTTGGATGCAGACAACTGCAGTGTGAAACTGAGTTCAGAGAGCAGGACAACCCGCAAACAAGAACTGTAGGTTGTTGCTAACCATGGATGCTTGTTGAAATGCGGTTTTTCGTCTCGTCTGAACCGGCTGCACTAACAACCATGACTTGTAGGCCACAAGCAATGCATGAAGAGAAACTCTGGGCTGCTGTTGAGTTGCAAAGTACGTATTGTTCATCCACGGGCTGTCATCTCAGCTGGGTCCACCACCATAACCCATCTTTCAACAACAAGCTGTAGTTTAACTATAAGCCACATTCAACCCACATTCGAATTTTGAAGGCGGGGGATTGTGTTGTCTGAATCCATGCTTAGTCTCTCACTTACATCAAACCACTGAGATATTTTGCCAAGAGGGCAGAAAGTTCCTAAATAAGCCATGCTTTCATTAATTTTGCACTGAATCAAAGCAGGAACGAGCGGAAGTGGGGGAGCATGCCTTTATGGACTTCCAATGTGCTGCGTATCTCCACTTACAATAAATGTATGTGTCAACGTATGGATAATTTTAATAGTGCTACTGCCAGAATGTGAAGCAGGAGGCGTAAGTTCTGTTCCAGTCAAATCCTGAAATGAACTGTTTCAAGACGGAAGTCAACTCTGCTGTTTCAGGCAAAGGAAAATATGTAAGAAGCTGATTAAAAAGCAGATGAGCTACTGCAACAAAAACAAACCGCTGACTTTCCCTCATGGCGCCTCTTCTTTCAGGTCTCCTTACCTCCAGCTTTTCTGTCTGAGAGTCTCTTGTGGTGTAATTCAACGTTGACCGACTGGCATTTTCTCCTCCAAGCTTTCGACGGTCGTTGTCATCTTCGCTTGTACTCCCAAATTTCTTCCCCTTTGCTTCCAAAAGATAACACAGTTGTTTCTTCCTGAGGACAGGTGAGGAAAAGAAAGATTTACAAGCCTAAGAAACTGCAGATCCTTACTGACGACTACAAACACAGGTTTTTGTTTGTGCGTGTCAATTTTAATTTACGAGTTTTCAGTTTTATTGTGTATCCTGTCGCTGCAACCATTTTCAACACATGTTTGGCAGATGTTCTAAATTAGTCTCCAGAATGAGAAAGGGGATGGGGGAGAACCTAAATACCCAAAAAGAAAGAACTGACATTTTTAAAATAAGAAGAATTGCATTTCTCTACTCAGTGTAGAAGAGCTATGCTGGCTGGAGGATATTGGCAGCTGCAGCCCAACACACCAGCAGGGCACCAGGGTGGGGAAGGCTGTATCGGACCTGACTGGCAGTCCCGAAGGTGGTCGAGTGACTCCGCCAGGCTTGTGCCTCAGGGCTGGGCTGTGACGATTTGGGCTAAAGCCCGACTTGCCACTGCAGGGGGCTATACAGGTCAGTCTTTGGCATCAAAACCTTCTGGGTCAGAGTCACCCAGGAAACACACCCACTGTTTTGAATTGCTTCAGTACTTCATGGCTTAATGTCTGTTTTACTTTTTGTTGTTGCTGCACTAATGGCCACTGGCTGGCAAGTAAATGATGGAGGAGAGGGGAGGGGAGACTGGGACAGACAGACAGACAGGTAGAGGCCATCCTGAAGGGTCTTCCCAGCCCTGTTGCTAAAGATCCACTGTTCGCTCCCCTCCTCCTGTAAAACCCACACCAAAGTCCCTTAGCACACATGAACCAGACAGGAAAGCAGGCTCACTGGAGAGCTCTGTGGACCCCTCACAGAATACCAGCAGCTTTCTTACCAGCACCTTTGCCTTCAAATGACACCGACAAAGCACGCTTCCTCACACCTGCATCTTTTTACCTGCAGTCCCCGAGCAAGGCGAGCAAGCGGCAGTAGGGCATGTCGGATGATGCGACACAAGCCAGGACGCCGAACAGTCTTTCTGCCATGACCATGTCATTCTGGGTCACCTGCAAAGGTGGAGAGACGCAAGGAGGCACGCTGGGGCTAAGTCACGCACTCGGAGGGCTGCTGATTTCAACGGGCAGCATCCGTCGGCATCCGGAGACTTTGCATTCCTCACTGTGGCTTGCAGGGGCCAGTGGGGGCCAGCGGACTTTTGCAGGGGCTACGATGGCACTTTTTGCAGCTGCCGCTGATTGAGCAGCTTCTGTGGGCAAGGAGCAGCTGGAAGCACCTGTGCGGCTCTCGGGACCGCTGCATCCCCACGACTCCACGGCAGCCTGGCGCATTTAGACAGTGGGACGCTGGCTCTGCCCTCTTTGCTGGCGCCTTCCCACTCATATAGTAAGCTCTACCAAAGGCCTTCTCCGTGGGTCACCAGCGGTTCGATGACTCAAGCTGCTGCCAGCTACCCGATCTGCGGCCACTTAGCAAAATATACACTGAGGATTCTCAAAGGAAATCAGTAGGACTTGTAAGGCGATTCTTCTGCCCGCCTCAGTTAAAGAACCATGGCTGTAGCATGCAAAGCGCTTTACAAATCAGTCTCCCAGCCAACATGGAAAACAGTCCATTATTATTTTCGTTGGTCTTATCGAGAACTAAAACAAAGAACGAGCGTGCAGTATCCAGCAGAGCACTTCTGCCTGCCAAGAAACTTTCTGTTGAGGCGAGAGAGATTTAGAGCTTCCAGGGCAACCCACAACAAGCAGGAACGCTCGTTTCTGGAGGAAGCTGGGTCAGGAGAGCTCGCATGAGCAAGTGTTTCTGCTCATGGGAGGGCTTTCTCGAGGAAGCTCTCCATCTCCCTTGTGTAAGCAGTGAGTCCTGCCTGCCCAAGAGACTCAGCAGGATCCACCCCTTTGCAGCAGGGAAACCGTGGGGGTGGAAGCACCCCACTGCATTCTGTGCATGAAAAGGTATACAATGCAAAACATTCATGCGGATTTGAGGAGGGAAGTTGTAAATCCTTTTGGATTTTCAAACATTCAAATTGCGTCACATTCCCAATGGGTCCTAGATAAATAAAAAAATGGTTTTGCTTGATACTACAAGATTGTTCTAAAATGTTCTCATAAAAATAATTTATGTTTGGTGAAGAAAAACGTCCATTCTGAGATAATATTAGAAATTTAATGGCGTGTTTTCCTTTATAAGTTCCTGAATTACTTAAGGGGAACTATTCCCTCTTCTTACTTTTCCTCCCTCTGGGAGGTTTTAGTTGAGTTTAGCGTTTGGGCCCCCTTGTCCTCCACTGCACAATTAATGTGTGCCAGAAAAGAAATGAAAAATAAGTTGTACATCTAGCGATATTTCATTATAAGCCCAGCTTGTAACGAATTATAAAATGATGGTGTCCAATTTTCAGTTGATTTAAGGGCTTCCTGTATAATCAATATTGCCAATTTAAAAGTACCAGACTTATCCAAAGATAGTGTTTAAAATAAAGAAGATAGTTTAATTTTTTTAAAAAAAAGCCCAAACCCCAACTTCCTATTAGACCGCTTCTCTTTTCTTCTCAGTTCCTGCTGACTCTAAGATTTCTCACTTCTCTTATCCCATGGCTTTATTTTCTCCTTTTTCCAGGCTACATTAGCAGATCCATCTACTGGCTAACTGGATCACCCACACAAATAACTCATGCAGCGCAGGAAGGGAAGAAGTCCCAGGACTCCTCCATGACAGCACGCCAGGATGAGGAGAACCCTGCTCACAAAAGTGTGCAGGACTCTCTGAAGTATCCTTAAATTGCCCTAGAGGTGCTGCAGATAACCCTCTTTTCTCAAGCCACTCATTTTGCAGGACTGACCCATCAGTATCAGGATCAGCAGAACCTATGCGCTGAAGCAATGCGAGCGTCGGTGTGAGCACCTTTTCAGTACCGCTGTGTCCTTACCTCTATTCCATTTATTTTCTGCAGACTGAAATGGCTCAGTCGAAAGAGCACGTAATACTTCCACAGGGTGAAGGTGACGACGGGATTGCCCTGCGCCTCGACGGTTAGCTGCTCAAGGCGGCGAAGGTGGGCTAAGGCGTTGAACTGCTGCAGCGTGACGAGGCTGGTCTCCTTGAACTTCAGGTGCTGGGCAGACAGGGAGGCAAGCCGAGTTAGACTTCTAGTGCAAGAGCCGGAGAGGTTTGGCTGGCGGGCAGCTTGGGGCGCTTCTGACCAGTGCGGCCGCGTGACCAGCTTTAACGCCTGGGCTCTGCGTCGAGGAAGCAAAACCAGCCGAAAGGGAAAGACCAGGGGGACGTGGGGTGAATGACTACGGCTTGGACAGGGCCACCGTCAAGGACTGGAAGGGGCAAGAATGTGCTGAGGCCCAGGGCAGGGCAGAAGAGCCCTCCGGCCCTGGTCCCAGTCCCAGGTATATCACCAAAAGCGTGGCCCATGCCAAGCTCAGAGAGTGGAGCCAGCGGGCTCCACTGGCTCTGCCATCTCCTTCTGAGCAGGGCGGCTCTTCTCGCCCACCCTGTGCCCTCCACAACCCAGACTACAACACATCTCACCCATGAACGTGGGTCATGCTTACTGGGCTCATGGGAATTGTCAACCCAAGCTCCTGGAGGGCATCTGGTCAAGAAAGCTGGCCTGGAGAAGCCCAAGGAGGTGGGCCCAAAAGGGCATGTGGAAAGATCCCTGGCCTCAGGGCCAGCCCTGATGTCGGGCGAATCAGGCGGCTGATCTGGGAGGTCACAGAACGGCAGCCAAGGGCTTCTTACTCAATCCCATAATGCTGCATGTTTTAATGTCAGGGGAGAGGGAGACTCAGGGAGCAGCCCCTTCAGTACGGCAGCCAAATAGTGGGGGAGGCAGCTGGCTGACTGCCACACTGGGCAACCCTTGAGTGGGACGGTGTGAACCGCAGCCTTGCAACAGCAGGGGGTTGGACCGACGTTCTTGAGGTCCCCTTCCGACCCGACTCTTCCGAGCCACCACTGCCCCTGCCAAAAAATAACGAGGAGAAAAATAACGCCAGGGCGGGGCCGGAGAACAGAATGCTTGCAAGCTGAACGGGACCCTTTCAGGGCTCTGCAGCCTCCGTGGGATGAGCTGTCTGCTGGATGCCACGCACTGCATAAAAGATTAAAGCAGGTAAGGCAGGTGACATCACATCTGCAAAACTGAACAAGCGGGACTCGTTTCCAGCGGATCCTGCACTAGCAGAGGGGGGAAAACATCCTCACACAATATTTATTTATTTATAAATAAATAAAATGTGTATGCTGTCTGTTACTTGCGTCTCTGGACGGCTTACAACATAAATCAGAATACAATAGATAAACTGACTATAGCTAATGCATGGCATTCTCTTGCTGTAGGGTGCGGCATCATTCATGGATTCTGAGGGGGTCCCAGGGCCCATCCACGGGGCACGTGGGAGGATGCCGACCAATGGCTAAATGGATTTCCATTTTTCAGTGAGTAATGCCCCCTGAATATCGGTTGCTGGAGAATCGAGAACTGCAGAGGGAGGTATTGCCTCCTGGCCTCCTTGTGGACTCGCAGACCGACCTTTGGTCTTAGGCCCTTACTTGAAGCAAGCCGGGCATCTGGTGATACAAACACGTCTTACCAGAGAATTGGGAAACTTGATCTTCAGCTTCGGCAGCACGGGGACGATTTCATCGAAGTCTATGAAAATGAAGGCGATCGTGGCGACGCTTCCAGCTGTGTGAATGCTCCAGTTCCGATCCAGGGATTCCAGCGCTCCGGCACCGTACAGATACAGAGTGTCACCATCTATTTCGACCAGGTGTGAGTCCAGGACAGACAGCCCTTGGGTGGCTTTGCTCAAAAGTGAATCGAGAGACCTGTGTGGAGACGGCAGAACCATTATCCAAAAGCAGGAATTTCTAGTGACCGGTTTGCTGCAGAAGTCCACATCAGACACACGAGCATGAGCGAAAAAGGCCGCCGGCCTATCAGTCACGGTTCTGGTGGTGGACGAGATGCCCTTCCAAAATACCTGTTACCTGAAAGGTATGGGGAGGTGCCACAGTGCACTAGAGGAGTACATACTTTATATGCAGACTGAGAGAAGTGTACTTTAATTGCCCTTCTGCTTTACAGAGGCTGCATTAGTGACGCTGCTTCCTTCCCTCATGACCCTGTTACATATTTTGCTCTTGCTCACTCTGCAGAAATAATTTTTCATCTCGTTTCCTCTGTCCAGCATTTGGGAGAGGGAGATATTATAAAGTACCTGATCCCATTTGTCTTCTGAGGACATATTGGCCAAGCCCTGCGTTTGCAAGAATCTAGCCTCCATGCCAATTTCTCTTTTACTGGCAACAGCATCCATTGGGCATATTTCTGGAATTGTGAAGGCGTCTAGGCACAACCCAGGGAATGTTCAAGATGCATTCAGTTTACTTTCCCTGGATTGTGCTGTACATATTTAAGCCTTCAGATTCCTCACGTACAGAAATTGGGTGGGGGGGGCGGGAACCCAGCAAAAACTGGAACAATGAAAGTGGAAAGGAACTTGATTGCTCTGAGTATTCTTGAGTAAGGCTGCTTCTTACAAACGGTAATATGCCATGAAAGATACAGTGCTAAGGGGATTGCACAGGGGAGGAAGGTGAAGCAAGGTTTGCGATTAAATTTACCTTTTGCTTGTTCAGTGAAGGCATCTCTTTGGAAGAGAAACACTGCAAGACTTTCCAAGCTGCCTGCACAGGCCTGAGATTTTAAGTGCCGAGAATTCAACCTGGCTGAATTCAAGCACCTGCTCCCCCCATTTGCATAGCTGTGCAAATGTCTCAGTCATTATGTTTATGTGTATCTCCCAGAATCCCCGAAATGCTGCAAATGATCCTGACAGATTTTTTTAAACTCTCTTAGAGGTGGCAGAACAGGACAAAGCAACTAGGATTCCAGTGCTCTGGTACTTAACCCGCCCCCATTAAAAAAAGCCCTATTAGCTCGGCCCCACCGAGGAGCTTCCTCAAGCTGTTTCCCCTCCCAATTTTTTCTTTTTTTTTAAAGAACTTTCAGAGAATTACACTGACTGCAGCAGTTAAAGGCTCCCAGAAGAAGCTGTAAAAAGTGGAAGATGTCGCTATCCCTCCGTTCTGGACTAGCTGCAGACTCAGAGGAACATTAAAAAGGTGAAGGGCATGGAGGGCTCTCACTTCAACATCTAAAATTGAGAGAATTTCATTGCTAACTGGGAGATACCTCCACACACCTTTCAGCACACCCACTTCTTCCAGTTTTCTATACTTCTGGTGCCCAGGCTGACCTCTCCTCTCCCTTTTTATTATTTTTCTCCTGGTCCTTTCAAAGGGTACACAAATTAGTTTCTGTGCCATCTCACCTTGTCAGTTTCCTTGTCTTTTCCCTACTCTACCTGGCTGTGCTATTTGACACCTGAAGCACATGAGGAACTGGACCAAGGCAGGAAGTGACCAGGAAAGTGGCTTGCGTGGGCTTCCGTGCACCTGTGCAAGACTGGCCAAAGGAAAACACAAACACATTTCCACAATCTTCAACGATCAAAACACTCATTGCAGAAAGAGGGACAAAGAGGCGAGGTCCCTTCAAGGGCATGTCAAGCACGGGTGGATGGCAATAACCGGCGGTCGCAACGGTGGGGCTGAGAAAAGCAGGAGAAAAAACATTTCAGCACACGAGGACGCTGCTCTCCTGGGTCCAGATGGTGCAACAGCACCCCAAGCTGCACCTCAAACCATGGGTTCAGGGTGCTTTGCTCAGGGAAAATAAGCTACAATGCAGTCTGGGTTTGCATATCGCAGCCCCCGGGGCAAACGGACTCTGGTGGGGGCTTGCGTCCCGCAAGCAAATTGTTTTGTTTCATTATATCCATGGTTTTTATTTCCAGAAGCAGGACGAAAGCTCAAAGATGTGAACACTCTGGAACAAGCCACACCCCAACCTAGGCCTCTTGATTTGGAAGGGAAAGGGAAACTCTCATGGCGATCCAAACACCCCCTGCTCCAGCACAGACTGCCTCTGATAGGACTGCTTGAGAGTAAATGGCCCTCTAAACAGCAGACCCGTTTACCAGAAAGAGGGAGAAATTTAAAAAGTTCATTGCCTGGAAAATACCCAGGATTGTTATAAACTTTGCAACCCTCCAACACAGTGAAGTATTGGGGTTGCTGTGTTTTAAAAACTCATTATTTTGCCACGTTATTTTTAGAGGAATAAAAGCAAAGTGATTCTTCCAACATCTTATTCTATAAAAGTAAATTAGAGCTTCCAGAAATAACGTGGAAACTTATTTTATACATTACTTTTTATTGTAGAAAGCTTGGCTAAAGAAACATGGTGTTCATGATCAGGAAATTACTAAGAATAAACTAGCTTCACAGCCCGTCCCAAAGTAAGTAAAGAAAACATTACACAAAGAACTTTGCTTTAACGGGATGGAGAGGGAAATGGCTCCATGTTATTCTAATGCAGAGTTCTCAGGGTAAGCAAAGGGACGAAGCTATTAACATTAATAAATGCTACTGCAGGATACCAAATTGATCAAAACAAACTTGGTACGCATGATTTATCCTTTTTGAAAGCAGCCTCCAGAGAAACTAACCGGGATACGTTGCCCAGTGTCTGTTAAAGGGTGTAAATGGATTGGATGGCTTCTCTTTGCAGGCTCCTTTTCCCTATGTGGAGACCCTGCTCCAGGGACCAGCAGGAATCATTTCCTGTGTGGAAAGGAACAGATGGGCGAGGGAGCGATGCCCTGCCGTGCCCTTCCTCTCTCCCTTGCCGACGCCGCTGCCGCCAGGGTGTCCTTCAGCTCGCTCTCTGGTTCCAGAGCTGGGCCAAGAGAAAGGGGCCTCAACGCCGCTGAACAGCCAAAGGGCCAAGTATCCCTGAACTGCTGCATTGTCATGGCCGGCCTGGAAGCATCTGGGGTTGGGGAGGGGCTTCCAGGGCAAAGGCTCTTCCTCACTCGCTCAGGAAGCTCCCGGCGTCTTGTACATGGGGAATGCAAGGTCTTCAGCTTTCCTTCTGCTGCTCTGCACAGGAAATCAAATCCTGGGTACAACCGGCAGCCAAGAGGGCATCAGAGGTGGACAGCGGGTCTGGCAATCATTGCAGGGCCCATCTTCAGTCATGGGGACCATCTTCCCCCACATGGATCCAGCGTGCCTCATGGGGGCGGCAGCTTTGGTGAGGACACACAGCCAGGCAATTGGTTCTGGCCAGGTCAGAACCCCTGTTAAATCCTGGGCGGGCAACTCGGAGGTTCCCCATGTTAGCCCAGAGCCAGCGGCTCTATCCAGCCCTACCCCCAGCCAGGGAAGGCAAGCTGCTCCCAGATCTGGCATTGCCTCTGGAAGCTCAAGCTGCCACAGGGGCAGCACAAATACAAACTGGCCGTGCTTTTCGTCTCGGTTGGGTTTGTGTAACACGCCTCTGATTGGATTACCTTCAAAAAGCCACCTGGACCAACTGCATGGAGCAATCGTGCCAGTTTTGAAACAGAGAGAGTCAGAAGGGGCCTCCCAGGTCATCTAGTCTGACCCGCAGCTCCAGCCGGCTCCACTCCTGACATGCCTACCAGGAGCGTGTCCAGCCTTCCTTGAACACCCTCACCGATGGGGCTTCAACAACCTCCCGTGGATGCCCATTCCATGCCGCAGGGGTCCTAACCATCGGGAAGGACTTCCTGGCATCCTCACTAAATCTTGGCTCCCGGAGCCTGGCTCCACTGGAACGCATCCTGCCCTCCTCTGCACGTCTTGACCTACCTCCGTGTGAAAGGATCGCTTCCCTTCCACACAAACCTGCCTGGCCCCAGGCGTTCCACCTGGGTGCACCTGCCACATACTCTTTGGATCGCCCTTCACTTTTCTGTTTGGTGGGCTTTTGTCGTAAACCACCCAGAGAGCTTCGGCAGAGGTCCTTTGCCATCCCTTCCCATAATACTAAGACTCAGGATCATTCTGAGACACGGTTAGCAGATTCAGGACAGACGCAATCCAGTTTCACAGGAAACACAGTCAACAGACATCGGTCTAGCACGAAGGGCAGGTATGGTCAGGTACCTCCATTCATTCATTCATTCATTCATTCATTCATTCATTCATTCATATTTGTATGCCGTCCTTTGCAAAAGCCTCAGGATAGCTCACACAAATAAAATACAAATATCTACCATAACATTAATTAATTAATGACTCATTCTGGCTGCAACGAAAATATGATGATAAAATTCAATATTAAAACCTATTAAAATATTGATTAAATAAAAAGGTCTTAACCTGGCACCGAAAAACATATAATGACAGCGCCAGGCGGACCTCTCTGGGGAGCGCATTCCATAGACGGGGCGCCACCACAGAGAAGGCCCTCCTCCGGGTGCTCACCCTCCTAACATCTTTCACAGAGGGCTCCCGGAGGAGGGCTTCTGCTGCCGATCTCGGGGCGGGAGGGCAAATAGGGAAGCAGGCGTTCCTTTAGTTATCCTGGTCCCAAGCCGTTTAGAGCTTTATAGGTAATAACCAGCACCTTGAATTGAGCCCAGACTTCGATGGGAAGCCAGTGGAGCAGATAGAGCACTGGGGTTATATGAGAATAACGCCCAGTCCCTGTCGGCATCCTGACAGCTCTGTTTTGCACCATATCCAGCCAGTGCCCAAAGGCAAAAGCCCTCTGGACTTGCATCAGCCCAGAGAGTAAACCATCAGCCCAAGAGTTCAACAGACATTTTGAAAAGACAACACCACCTCCCCACACACACACACACACACACAACCCAGCATATAGAAAGGATGTCAAGGGAGATTGGCTTTTTCTGCTGATAAACATTCCAGCTTTGCTAATTTCCCATTTTAGAATCCTCAAAGATGCATAGAAGGCATCATCACATACATATATACATTTCTGGTGTTAAAAATAAAAACAAGAAAACTTAAATTACAACCATTGGTTTTGGCAGGCAAAATCAAAGCTATGGGGGGGGGAGACCAATAATCCCAGAAATTATCTTATGAATCATCAGAGTAACAGTTAAATACTGTTTCTGCTAAAATAACACAGGTGCAGGCATCAGCCGGGAAGGCAGACGGTTCGGCTTGAGAGGCTGTTCAGAGAAGCCTCTGTTTACGAGAGCTATTCACGCACAAAGAATTAACAGCTTCATTCTGCTGGATGTGCATTATCCAGTTGTTTGTTTGATCTTCTTGAACTGCTTGTGTATTTTAAATAATGCTGTCATGTGGGGGAGGAAAAGAAAACTCTGCACAGGGTTTAAACACCAAAGGGAAACTAGTAGTTGAGAATTCTCTAGGGAGGATTATGTGAGTCTTTTAGTGATTAGGAAATGCTCATTTTTACCAGCAACTAAAACCACTATCAAGTATTTTTAAAGGCTAAATAATTCTGGAAGGGCCTTCTAAAAATGGAAGACGCTTACGCGAGTATTAGGGTGCGGATGAACAGGGGGAACCTGTGCTTGGTTGCTGCTGCTTAAACAGTAGGATTCAACGCTTTCAAACTGAAGACTTGCTTTCACCCCAAATGTAACAAGGCTTACGTTCATGTTTCAACTGCATGCGTTCATCTGCTTCTTCCCGCCATCTCTCTGTTTTTGTCTTTCTCCTTAAGCAAAGTTAAGCAGCACACAAAGAAGTCCTGAAGGGTTTGACTTAAGAGAATCTACCCACAACAGGGGCTCCCAAATACAGTGTGTGTGGGTGTGCGCGCGCACGCCATGACATACCAGTTGAAGGCCTACAGTTTACAGAGAGATTGTTCAGTGTGCTAAGAATTTTTTAGTCTTCACTCACCCAAACTACAATTCCTGGAGACCCTGGAAAGAGAGAACCAGCTTTTGCCTGCAGCATAAACATGCTCTCAGTTTTAGGCAAACTTTGCATATTCCTGGGTATTATCCTCAAAGCTGCTGTAAATATCGTGTTTCAGTGAGGTGGGATCGCACTGTCAATGGGCAATTTGATATGAAACAACTAAACTGTGTGTAGTGTGCACCGGCAGTGGATTGGATGGCACAGGTGGTTATCCCTGCAAAGGCAACCTGGCAAACATAATGGAAGGTCATTTGTCCACTTCCACAGAAGCAGCAGCTGATGAATTAAAATGGTTTCTTGAATAGAGGGCAGGCCCCCGAGTCAAACTCGCACAAAGCGCCTGCACCCATTTCTTTTGCAAGCCGTTCCCAGCAGCCCATTTGCTCTTTGCGCGTAGCAGGCTGTGCTCTGGACTGCGTGGGTAGATTTGGGTGGGTGGGTAGGTGGGGCGATGCAGGGGAACAGACCCCCTCCTCCCGCTCAGTGGCACAGCCCCTGCCTTGCAAGGCCCCTGCACCGATCGCTAGGAAAGCCTCTTGCTTCCGGAAACCCTGCTGCCAGCCAGTGTCCACAATACTGGGCTAGATGGCGAGCTCTGTGGCTCAGGAGAAGGCAATTTCTTGGGTGCCCAACCCTGCTCCAGCACCTGGACCCCCAACCTGCTAAGCGAAGGGAACAGTTCACTGACACGCCAGGAGGGGGCGACAGTCGTGCCATACCAAGGATGACACATACCTGGTTTCCTCCGGAAACAAGTAAGCGGCACTTCTGTTGTTCTGGCAGGATTCATTCTCCTTGTTGTTCTCTTGGCTAGAAGGCAGCAGGCCAAAACGGTTCTGCTGGTTCTCCCACTGGCGGGCAATATTGCTAATGGTTAAGCGTTTCTTCTCCTGAAATGAAATGCTCAGCATCAGTGCAACAGAGCCGGGGGCAGCACATGGAGGGAACACGAGCTTGCAGTTCGCGTCAGCTTTCATGCTCAAAAGAGCCCAGCCTGGTACCTTCAACAGCGTCTGCTTGTGGCTCTCCCGCCTCCTCTCTTCCTCTTTCCGTAGCGCGACCGATGCTATGCGCCTCTCTTCTTCCTAGGTGAGCAAAGCAGCAAAGCAACTTTACAGTGGGATGCGCAAGACGCAAGGAGCCCTGCCAGTCCATTAGAGGAAGAGTCCCGAAGAGACAGCACCATCCTACTGGTATGCAAAACTCAGAGGCTCGCACTGGTCGGAAGCGCCCTGAGTTGGATACAGTGAAGCCTTCCAGAAAGCTTTCGCCGCTGCCCAAGCTGGACAAATTGCATCCACCCCACTCGGGTGAAGCCGGCCCTGGTGGCACCCCTGGCAGCGGCCCAGCCGTGGACCACAGCCGGAGCTCCTTGCCTGCTCCGTTCCCCCAAGAAGGGGAAGTCTCAGAACAGGGGCAAGGATGCAAGACCCTAACTCTGTCCCTCCGGGCGCCGTGCTCTATTCTGCTGGGCTAAACTAAACGCCAGACGGAGCACCTCTTGCTTCCCCGTCCCCCTCATCCCCTCCTCACCCATCCCTGATTTTAGATTTTAAACCCCTTGCAGCACGAGCAGAAACGTGTCTGCTCTCTACTTTTTTGCAAAATGCCACTCACACCAGGAGCACTGGAAAGAGAATAAAAATAATCCCTACTGCAACTGGCGATTTTGTTGCTTAATAGGTGACAGGAGAGCACCCAACTCTTAGCCCTACAAAGCAGCTGGCTGCCTGTTTCTCCCTTTTCCGGAGAGGGTCCCATATGTCCAGCTGCCTCCCCTTTAATGCCTCCCTGCCCCAGCTCCACATGCAACCTGCAAGAGGCGGGGGGGGGGGGGGGAGCCTCACGACAACAGATCGGCCATGCTTGCGGCTCCATCTAGTGGGCGATGTGAATGGAAGGGCATCAGTACGGCTCGGATCAGAGGCACAGCCAGGCGGGAGAAGTCGCAGAGAAAGCATCGCTATTACTCCGGGGGTGTGGATTGGGCGAAGGCGGGGGGAAAATGAAACACATTCACACACCGCACTGTTCACAGAAACGCAGCTCGCTTGCCATCGCTGGTCCAAGGCCCAAGAGGTGCTCTCTTAAGCCTCAGCTTAAAACTCATGATGGCCATGGCTGAGATCCAAGCTGAGCTACTTCTGATGTGTCCAACAGGGCTTAGGAATTTCCCAGCAGTGTCACGAAGTGCTCCAAAAGATCTCTTACTTTCAAAGGCAGCACCCCACACTGTTACGATGCTCAAAATCGCGGAGAGAGCGCTTTGGCTATGGGGTGGTATAGAAACGAAATTTACCACCACCCCACCAAAGAGAGAAAAAAACCCCCTTCAAAATATAAAATCTGAAGTAACAATCCACAACAGCTGAGTCTTATAACACAAAGCTGCTTTAACGTGGTAGCTAATGGAAAACAAAGTTAGCAGCCTGGTTATTTCTGGAGAGGGAGTTAAGAAACATGGGGGCCCTGATTCTTCCTGCCACCTGGATTAACCTCTGAAGGAGGGGGGATCCCAAGAGGGGCTTCACAGGGTGATCTCAAAATGGGCACCTCAAAAACAAGTCCAAAGGCTCCTTGGCCAGGAAGGACTAGCTGATCCACCCTCTGCACTCCATGGCAATAAATACCGAGATGAGCTGCTACAGAAGAAGTGCTATAGATGTCATTAACAACTGCAATGCAAATTCTGATGAGATAGTGCCAGTTTTGGTTAAACAAACTCCTTGCTTATTTTATGGGTTTAATCCACGGCAAGCCACTCTTGCGAGGGTTTTCCTTACGGTGATTTTCTTCATATCTAGCTGTCGGAGCTGCATCATATGGTGGAGAACGGTAGGCTTGTACCATGTCTCTTGCGCTATGGGGTTGCCATCTAGGGTGATTTCTGAAATGGATGCAGAATCAGCAAGGCACACGATGTCATCGAATCTGAATAAAAAGCCAAAAGGAAAGGAACAGTCATGGATCTCGAACATACAAGCACTCATGGGCTTTTAATGGCTGTAAACCATCCAGAGAAGCATGCGGCTATTGTGGCGGTCTGGAAAAATATGGAATGAATAAATAATATAAAATAATTGATATGGGTGTCCTTACCTATTTACCTTACAAATAACCAGTAAGAACACAATTCCAATAGTAAATATAACCACTACTATTATACTCCACATCAGACGACGATATATTTTGGCAAGAGGTGGTACACTTTCTTCCCATATATCTGCAAAGGTTTCGTTCTCATGTTCCTCTCAAATGTAACAGGATGCAAAGTTTGTACACTCCCTCTAGACTTATATACTCCCTTCTCCTTGACCAAAAATATTCAATTATCCCAAGCACACCTATATATAACCCAATGTTGCATGTTGCAGGCTTGGCGGAAAAAAGAATAAATAAGAGGAATCACAAAGTGCCCAAATTTAAATTTTGCTGCTGGTAAAGCCTCTGCAGTAAATGCAGGCAGGGAGCAGCTCAGAGAATGGAAGGAAGGTACCATGGCCAGCAAGAGAGGCTTACGGGAAGCTTTTGGATCAGTCGGGATAGGAACAAAGAACCGTCCAGCTTGCCAAGCTACGTCTTCTTGTGGGGAGGTCGGGGGGGCAGACATCAGACCTGTACGGTCTTCTCAGTCTGAACAGAGCTTCAGGGAATAACTAGACGCCTGGACTCCACCAGGAGTTAGGAACAGAATACAGAATACTGTCTCACGGGCAGAGCCAGAAGCAAAGTGGAAAACGGCAAAAGGCTCAGGCGAAAGGAGAGCCAACATGTCAGCATGAGGAGGATGTCAATTCTTGAGCCACACCCAAAGCGAACTGTTGTGTCCCAAGTGTATCTCCTATGTCTGGTTTTCCCAGATAGATAGAAAGCCAGGAAAAAGGCCACGGAAGCTGCCACCAGGAACAATCTTCACTGATTCGGATTACAATGTTCCAGTACAGAAATGGGTATCGCTCCCAAGTTTGGGTCTTTGAAAGGTTACAGACACGATCTTTGCTGGATCCATAAAACAAATCCTGTCTGACATTTCATCGTGCTAGATTAAACTTTGCAGAGATGTAAAATATTAATCAGAAATCAACAAATATTTTTGATCTTCAAACACTGGGCTGAAGGCGCCGGAGGACAAGAACAGACCAAGAGAAGAGGAGGGAGTGTGTGGGAGGGGGCTGTGGGTGAGGGCCCCCCAAGAGGAGAGGCGATGCAGCTTCATGCCATCACTCCTGCCAGTCGTTTCTTCCCACCGCATGCCATTTTTGCTTGAATGATGTAACTTTTCAGATTATAAGCCACTGGGCAAGGACTGTTTGTAAGCCATTTCCCCCCTACTACGCCCCAATTCTTCTCGTATAACCCCAGTCCTCCATCAGCTCCCCAATGAAGTCCGGGCCCAATTCAAGGTGCTGGTTATCGCCTACAAAGCCCTGAACGGCTTGGGACCTGGTTACCTAAAGGAGCGCCTGCGTCCACATCTGCCCTCCCGCCCCGAGATCGGCAGCAGAGGCCCTTCTCTGGGAACCCTCTGTGAAAGATATCAGGAGGGTAAGTACCCGGAGGAGGGCCTTCTCTGTGGTGGCGCCCCACTCATGGAATGTGCTCCCCAGAGAGGTCCACCTGGCGCCACCATCATTTGTTTTTCGGCGCCAGGCCAAGACCTTTTTATTTAAATGTTATTTTAATTAATTGTTGATTATTTATTGGTTTTATACTATTTGCCAGGATGTTTCCAGTTTTTTATGTATTTGTATTCATATTTATTTGTTGGAAGTGGCCCCGAGGCTTATGCGAAGGGGGCGGCATACAAGAATTCCAAATAAATAAATACTTTCAATGAATGATGAAACAATCATCTTCCACAGTTCCACTTAGAGGTGCCTCTTCCAGGGATAGTCCAGAGTAGACTCTCCAATGTTAGAATTGATTCTAGGGGGCAGGGAGACAGTACTTTTACAAAAAGAATAAGAACCTACTTTGATTGTATTGCTTTTTTCCAACATGTGCATCAATAGTGCTGAAAAGGTTCGAGCATTTCGACGGACCTGAGCTTGTATATTTTATATTTTTAAAAATCAGAAAATCGAATAATCGGTGGAATAGTGAAGCCAGGCCTTGTATCCATGTCCCTTTTTGTTAGGAAAGATACTGGGGCTTATCTTCATCCCTCTCCCGGCCACCCTGGCCCAGACCCTCCGAACTTAGCCGCAATCCTCCCAGCGGTTGGGGAGCTCGAAACAAATGGATTTTCAGCTACAATAAAATTTTCCTCACTCGTCATATAAAGTATTTGGTCTTGAACAGGCAATTGCATCCCTCTGCTTTGTAGAAGATGTGCTCCCAGCAGATGAAAAGTTAGAACAGGTTTGTTGATAAGGATCAACACAGCTGCCCCCGTCTCCGGATTCTCCTTGGGGAACTCGCCAAGGGAACGTGTCATGCTGAGTGGCGAGGGCGGCTCGAAACATACCTCTGTGCTACCGTAAATAAGCCCCGCTGAATCCTTAAACCGGGGCACCCTTTTTCTGGTGGGCTGAGAAGCCTTTGGACTGGCCGGCTGCAGGGCGCACGTGGACAGTCGGTGGGCCGCACCCCGACTGCCCTCCCCGGGCATGGAGGCCCCAGCACGCTTCCGAGACATAGGCGGGCGCACCCCGCACCCGGGAGGGAAGCAAATGGGAAGGGATTGCTTTCTCCCCACTTGGGTAGTTCGATGCCTTTCCGTGCTGTGTACTAAGGAAGGGAAACTCTGTCACTGCATCAGGGGAAGGCTCTTTTCTTCCATCAGCCCCTAAGAGATAAGAGTTTTTCACCTGGTTAATCTTTTCCACTGTGGTCTGACATCTTGGCTTCACCATGCATAGCAGCACACGGTTCCCCAGGGATACCCAAGGGGGACTTCATCGGGCAGGCTTCAGCTTGGAGCCATAGTGCCTTGGATAGCTGCAAGGATACCACTTAGTCCAAAAACTACCTGCCCATCAAGTGAGGCCCTTTTATTCCCAAGCTCTTACCCCTACTCCCAAGTTGTGCCCCTTTAGTGCAGAACGGAGAGCCTTAAAGGTTAAAGAAAGCCTTAAATGCCTGGCTCTTAACGTCCATCAGCAATTCTCGTGGGCAGCCTCCCCCAGTCTGGCGGCCTTCAGAGGCATTTGGACTGCAATTCCCAGAACTGCCATCCAGCAGGACCATTGACTGGGAATTCTGGGTGCTGCAGTCCAAGCGGTGGTGGAAGGCTCGAGGCTGGGGAAGGCTGGCCTTGGGCACTGCTTGAACTAGGGACTGAGACACCCTGGGCATAAAGGGAAGCGGTTCTGCAGGGCTGCTGCCTCCAGAGATCCTAACTCGAATGTGTCTGCCTTAAAGGGCTTCAGGTTCAGTTTCAGGGCCGAGGTTCAGTTCCACCAGTGGCTGTGCAACTCGTGGCTGTTCCTGGTCGAGCTGGTTCTTTCCCCTCTGTGCCAGAGTTCCGGCTGGTACTCACGACCCCTGTTCGTGAAATAAGGAGGGAAAATGGCACAACCCCCTCCAGGTGCAATTCCTCCCTCTTCAGTCACCAGGCACCAGAGCAGGGCCAACGTTTCACACCCTCACTTCGACTTGGCAACACCACAGCAGCTAGATGGAGCCATGAAAGGAAGTTCGAGGAGGAAAGCTTGGCGCACCATCAGCTGCTCTGCCATCTGCTGGATAAAAAGCAACATGGCGCCTGGGAGCAAGCATGCGGGAAGGCAAACACCTCCACCCGTGATGGGGCTGTGAAAAGGGCCCCTTCCAATGTCACAGCCAGGGAACAGGTTATCCGAATGGCAAGGGCGGTACGGTGATTCTTCCCTTCTAGAAAATTAACTGCCCCCATAGAAGGGCGGACACATCTCTCTCTTCCTCTAGTGGAACTCTGTGGGCAAGAAAGCTGGACGCTGGAACATGATGCCAACTTGCACCAAACCAGAAAGTAATTCTCAACTGCTTGCAGAGTTTACAGAGCAAGAAACCACTGCAGCCTTGAAACGGCTGTTCCCGTCCCAGCACATGAATCGAAAGACAATGCAGGCATCGCTGAAAGCGAAGCTTTCTAAGGAGGCAGGGATACAATAAGCTGGAGTGTTTGGGTTTGATTCATAGGCAGGGTGTGTTCACGTCGAAGTAATCCTGCCAAGTTTAAACTCTGGAGAGGGGTGTGCCAAGTATTAGGCTTCCGTTTTCAGCACTGCTGCAACATCTATAACTCTGACCAATACAGGTCACATATCTGGCAAGTGGTCTCTCTTCTCCCTCGCCTTAAATTGCAGCCTGCAGGCAACATTTCAGGCACTGTTAGAGCTGCCATCTCTTGCCGATTGCGATTAAAATCACTTCCCTGCCCCACGTCTCCACACACACCCCCCAGAACGGAACACAGACAGAGGCAGTTCGACTTGGTCAGATCCTACTGAGCTCAGTCAGACCCCGCCCCGGCCTGCCGCACATGGCTGGTGCTGCAAACCCTGGCCGATCACCCAGCAAAGAGGCGTTGCTGCGGCACTTAATCACCTCGGAGCCAGCATGTCAAGAAAACAAAACTATGGCAACATGTAATGATGCTCAAAGGCGTTAAGCACATTCCAGGAAAACGGTATGGGTAGCACTTTTCAAAACAGGCTTAATGAAACGTTTCAGCAGACGTGATATAAATGCAAAATAAAAACAAACTCTTCCTTCCCCTGCAAATAATAAGGTGCGTTATTCTCAAATGTTACCAACTCTTTGCAGGAAAAAGGAGGCATACTATTGGCTTTGTGGCCAGATTTTATGGCCTAGTTCAAAAGATGCACAGTAAGAGAAAAAACTGCTTATAAGGTATCTTAAAAGATGATCAGAAACCTGTACAAATGGAAGCCAGTAACTTCAGTAAAAGAGTTCTCAGTTTATGTTACAGACTGCAGTAAATACAATGGCCTGGATAATCTAAACCATATTATGGAATTTTAAAACTGCCAGTATTAAACCCATTTAAAAACTGTCTCTGTTAATATTGAATCTGCATTTATCAATGACAGGGTGTTGTACTGTGAGATACAGTACAGTCATATTTTAAGACGGACAGATAATATTTCTCCTCTGTGCATTTAAAAAGATAAAGGCCTAGCTACATTTTGGGTTTATTACTGCTCTTGTAGTCCATGTACTATTTCTTTACCGGTCAGACACAAATGCTTCTCTGCAAACATTTAGCATGGACATCTAAAGGAATAAGGGAGTTACTGAGAGAGAACAAGCTGACATTCACTCCCCACCCCCCACCCCAGTTTCTGCTTACCGATATATATTGTTAAAGCTGAGGAACAGACGCTGGAGGCAGGGCAAAGTGTCCACATCTTTCTAGAATGAGAGAGAAAACAACAGTTCAGCGTCCGAGCGAGCGCACGCACGCTTTGACCGCTCTACTTCTCCGGAGGATGAGACTGCCTAGTGCTATTCGCTGTCGCCTTGCCGCAGCTCGCATCGCCGCTGAACACACAGCTCCATCCTCTGTGGTGCAGGTTACGAAGGAGACAGACCTCCTCAGAAGATAAGCTGCACCGCTCGCAACAGAAGGAGTGCTAGGGAGGGGGGAGGCGGCGGCTGGCACTGGCCTCTTTTTGAGCAGGCTTGCCGGGAAGCAGCCAAGGTGCTGCCTCAGCGTTCCAGCTCCGGGAGGGAGGGTGCCGCAATCGAACGGCGTGTGCGGTGAGACGCCGTTCTGCAGCCACACTGCTCTCCGAGGCATCAGAGTGCCAACTCATCCACGTCACCATCCGCCCGGCAGCAGCGAGAGGCTTTCAGTAGCCGTTCTGCTCCCTCTGCACATCTTCCTGGTTTCCCCTGGAGATTAACTGCCTGGAGCCCCGTTAGAGAAGCCACACAGAGGGGGATGCACACCCAGCCCTCCCGGGCGAATCGGTCTGCGGCATACGGTGACCAGCTCTGATCACATTCGGGGAACACGGGGAGTGCCTGTAATTCAGCACAGCTGATTGGTTCTTGCATGAGTCACCCTGCCACCCGCTCGTCAGCACAGCCATGCGTGAGGAGATCTTCCGGTGAAAAGTCTGCCATTTGCAGCCAGTGACGATGGATATCCTAAGACACAGGACCTCAGGGTCTGATGACAAGCGCACTGCCCAACCCACAGGACCTCTGACCTGCGCAATTAGAAGCGAACTAGTCTGTCGTTTTGCAATTTAAGAAGAACTCTTCCCTCCCAACTCTGGAACACAAGACCTAGTCTGCCATATAGATTTTGGGTTCCTAAACATCAGGCAAAACTACACAGTCTCAGACATCCCACTAAACTTCTGCCCACGTGACACCGTCACAAAGCACCACAGAGCATGCATCTAACGTAACACGGATGATGTGCATCTTTCACATTTTTAACTCTCATTCCGTGCTCACCATCAAAGCAGTTGATGCAGCCTTCCTATCTTTCTATTGCAGACTTGTGGGTAATGCGGAGGTTTTAATTAAACCTATTGTCTGTGGGTATAGGAGTAAGGAGGCGGGGAGCACGGTTTGTCTGGCCTGATTCACACAAATAGATGGAGGTTATCGTGCATGCACGGCACCAAGCGAGATTCCTTCTGGGTCACCTGCCTTCCTGCTCAGTGTTGTCATTTCCTGTCTCATCCATTTAATTCCAGGTGGCCGGGAAGCCACAGGGTTTGCAGAAAATAGGCAGAATACTCCAAAGGCGAGAGAGAACGTGGAAGAAATGGCATTTAAAGATAATGACACTATTCTGTTTGTGATGCTCCACACAGAACCCCTTTCCAAGCTTTCACATAAAATGGCTGAAAAGGTTTGTGCGGAAATGGATATGCTGAACAAATAATCGAAAGTGCAAAAGGGATATTGCAACTGGAAATGGTTAGGCCTTGAAACAAACCGGCGTAACTTCCTTCCCCATTACTCTTGGTGTGCCGTGTCCTTTTAAATTGTATACTTGGGGCCTGGGAGTTTTACCAATTCTGTGCAAGCAGCTCTGGGAACTTTTCTGTCTGAGAAGCAACATAAAAATGCAAACAAATATGCAAACAAACAAGCACCTACAGATCACATGTGCTCATCCATGCAGTTATTGGCCAGCCAGATTCTTCTCATAAATGAGTGCAATTAGTCAAGGCTATGGAACTTAGTATCACATATTAAATTCTCTTTTAAAACTCTAAATCGTAATCCACGCATGCAAAAGAATTAGGTGATTCTGAAGATTCTGAAGGGACAGAACGAACTATACCAAATCAATGCTTGGCATTACTCCTCTTTTTTAAATGTTATTTATTTATTTAAAACATTTATATGCCACCCCCATCGCAACAAAGCCTCGGGGCGGCTCACAATGTTAAGAACAGAACTGTCAGAAATGCCTCAATTTAAAAAAAAAAAAACCCATGCAGCCAGGAATTAAATCAAGTGTGAGGAAACACTTTGAAAAGTCAACATGGATCCAAAGAAGGAAAAACCCATCCAAACCTAGCATTCAAGAGAATGTCCTTTTGGCTCCTTATAGAAATGGGACAGAATCCCTGCATATATGTTACTCATTAAGCGTGGAACTTGGCTTTGCCATTTCGATCCCAATCCATTGGTTCTTGTGGCAACTTACAAACAGTTAAAATATCTCAACTGCAGTGCAAAACACAAACAAGCAAACACAAGAAGGGGTAAAAAAAAAAAACCGCTTGTTTTACAATCCTAAGAATCAAGCAGACAGGCAGTCATCAATAGTCTATGCTCTACCAGGCCCTTATCAGGCACCATCTGACAAAGCCGGCAAAGTCATGGTAAATTCTGCTATATAGGCCAGTTGGTCTCCCATCCACAACCAGGCCACCAAAAATACTTTACATTACACAAGAGGGACCAATGTATTCCTGATGGGGAAATTAGTTTTCTCTGTTATGGTGAGGTTTGCAGCTAAGACAGAGAAGTCAGGGAATTCTGAGGGGGACGGCCAAGGACCACCCACTTCCATCGCTCCGTCCCTCAAATCCCTGGCTCCTCCAGCTGTTGGCCAGGGCATACGCCTTCACGATCAAGAAAGGCCAAATGAATTTTGGGGAAGCAAAGGAAAGACTACGGTGCCATGGTTATTCAGGTAGTGAAAACACACCACATCTGACCGCTCACGGCCTTGTCTACAACCGCCACAAAACAACATGGCACAACTCTCAGCGGCAAAGCAGGTGTACCGTTTCAGAAGGCAGGGGTGTTTACCCACATTAAAAATTCTCCAAAAGTGAAAAAAACAAGAACCGAAGCCCAGACAAAGTTCCCATTCAATCTTCTTCCTGCTATGTTAGCATCCAAACACATGAGCTGCATCTCTGCTTTGAAGTGGTATGGTGCATTCTGCCACTCAAGACTTTATCCTTTAATTTATCCTTTAATTATGTTTCATGTTAGGACCTGGACTTTGAAGATGAAAGAACTGGGCTTTGTGCAAATTATGCAAACCTTGAACACAGAGCAGCCTCGATGAATAACTAAAGTTCACAGCAACAGAAGGAAATTTGCATGGAATGTACACTTTATCTGGAGCATATGGACAAAGCTAGGAATACTTTCTCCTTCAGGCATCAAGAATATATAACCTCCTGCGTTTCAGAACGAAAGATCATCAGTCACTATATGGGAGGGCTTCCTCCGACAAACAAAATAACCTGATGATAGGAAATAGTAAGTTAGAAGATAGTTTCTAAATGGCAATCCACCATCCTTTTAACAATTGTTCTGGTGCAAACTTGCTTTAAACATTACTAGCCTGCGGTGATGCCAAACGAATTGCACTGCTAGATTTTTATAGCTTATAGGTCAAAGACCCAGAACCTCAGCCCTGGGGACCCAGAGGCCATGTCTCCTTCATTGCTTCCACTCCCTTTCCCTCGGCCACCAATCAAGCAGTCGGTATGCCCCCCTTCCCCACTCTAAAAGGCTGAAAAGCAGTGAGAGCCGTGCGATGGAGCAGCCTGGCATTTGGGGAGGTGTGGCTCATTCCACCACTGGAATTCAGCCACCGGGCACTTCTCTGAAGTGAAATTTCGCTCTGCACCCACTAAACACTGAGAGTCAGGTCTCAGTCACAGCATCCTAAACACTCCATCACACACAGATGTATCTGGGGGACTCTTTCAGCCTCCATCACCTCTACAGCACCATCTCATGAACAGCAGCCTGACAGCTCCTCCGCCATGGGTACCTCTCCTCTACGGCCCACTCTGACTCCCCCGTATTCGTCGCGAAGCACCTTCTCTTCCAATTCTCTGTTCGTGGCCTCAGGTCTCAGCCTCTCCCTCCTTTCCTGCCCGGAGCCTTCTGCTTGCCCTGCTCCACTGCTATTCACCATGAGGGCAATTCAGCCAGCCACTACAAATGGCTTCACTATCATGACCAGAAGAAGAAAAACACCCAAAGCATCACCACATAAGCACTGCACAAAAGATCTCTTACACCTTTTTGTTTAAAGTGAAAATGATGTTTGCCGTGCCAGAAGCTGAACGGTTTTGCTTTGCCCTTTGAAAGTTCCAGTGGCAAAACAGCTCCCTCCAAGCACGGCTGTTCTAAAAGAGCAAACGTATTCAATTCAATCACTTACCACAAATCTGATCTGATTATATCGAAGATTAAGTTCTGTCAATGAATCCAGTCCATTGAGGTTTTCGATATATGTTAAACAATTCCGGGCGAGATTCAGCACTCTGAGGTCACTTAAATGGTTTAGATTTTCTAGGACAGCAATCTGTAACAAAGGATATGTATTTCGGCAATTAAGCGCCCCTGCCTCTCCCTCAAAGAATATTGGAAAGCAAGCAGCTTATCTTCTAAGAATGAATTATACATCTGAATGTTAGAGAAGTGCAAGAGCTAAATGCTTTCAGCTACACCCCCGTGAACACCTCTGGGAATCGGTCCCTCGCAAGACAACGGAACTTATTAGTATACACAGATATAATAAACTAATTCCAGAGGTGAAAAAGTACCATGTGTAATATAGCCACTGTAGGACAAAAAACTGTACTCGCTTCTCATGGATGTCCACTGGCCACTGAAATAAGCGATTTGCCAAACACGGGGCAGACACGAACAGCGGCTGAACTCTGGGTTGGAAGGGGAGAATGCTCAAAAGGTGGATTCTTCCGAAGGGCACTGCCATTCCTGCCTTCGAAAGAGCAACAGCACCAACCTGAACACCAGGAATCTGGGTTTCATGAAGAATTCATGGAGAGGTTATTTATAAACTCCCTCTGACAGTGCTAGTGGAATTCCTCTATTTCTTCCCATAACAGATTCTTTTGCAAAGCGAAACACACACACACACACCCCAAACATTACAGGGACTCGAGACTGCAAGGTGTTTGAGCACACCTGACTGCACAGAACCTGCTGCAGCAACCCTCACAGACACAAGCCTGAGCAGCCTCTGCAGGCATCGGACAACGATGCAGATCATGCCCACCCCCCTGCGTAAGTACAGCCAGGCGAGGGGGGGAAGGCAGGTGTTAACAGCCCAATGTGGTTGGAGGGCAGCAGGTAGGAAAAGTGGATCTGCACTAACAGCGAACTCAGGCGCTGAGTTCTGACCACGGTGGATCCAAAACAGGCTGATGAGCAAAGGGGCAGAAGGATCAGCACGCTTGGGGGAACAGAAAGGTTTGAAAGAGAAAAATCTTTAGTGGAAGGAAACACAGGGCAGGCAGAAACAGCTAAGGAAACAGTCCGGTGAAGACAGAGCTGCCCAGTGGCCATAGAATGTGATGTTGGAGAGGGGGGAAGCGAAAAACCGGGGTGTGTGGCTAGAACTCCACAGCACAGTGTTTTGTGGCTGGTTCCACTCATATGACTGTTCTTCTCCTGTCCTTTTGCGACCCCTCAGTGTCACAGCATGTGCTGTGCTTGCAGAAAAGCTCAGGGCTGGTCCCCACCACCTCCAGGTGGGGCTCAGAAGCCTTCCAGCCTGAAACCCCAAGAGAGCTGAGGTGGGTTACTGTAGCAGGTGGATAACCCCGCTCCCCCACCGTTACCTGCAGCCATTGGGCTCCTTCCCTACCAAAACAGTTCCCCTTAAACTCCTTAGGGACTGATGCCTGAATTGGCTTGTTTACCTTTTTCTTCCCCCAGCCTTTTTCTTTTTTACACTATAACCAGTGGGCTATTTTATCCTTGAGGAGTGCTTTGAGTTATTAATTGATTAGATGCCTATCCTGCCCCTTTCACCAAAATAAGGTTCTTCTCCCTGAATCTGTTGCCCTTCTTTTTATGCTTTTCAATTTTGGCAGCTTTAAACGGCATTGTACATTTAGTGCATGCATAAAAGGTAACATTAATGAATTAAGAGCAATGTACCTGATTCCCATGGAGATCTAAGACGTCAAGGCTTACAAGGTTATCCAGGTCTGATATTCTCTTTATCCTGAAACATTTAAGCATCGACAAAGGATTTTCATTAGAAATGGAGTGGGGGACACGTATTTGCTGCCAGCTCAGATCAAGCGTCACAGAGAATCTGATTCAGCAAGGTGAAAATTGCCGTGCACTCATGAACTTCTAGGCATGTATAGCTTAAGAGATCTAGAGAGACAACACTGATCCACCCCTGCCACAAAGCAGTGGCGCCGTCAAAAGGATGGCAGACAAGCGAAACAGGGCAAGCACTCGTCCATTAGTCTGAAGCTAGGCTGCCTTAGAAGCAGAGTGTCTGGCTTGTGGGCAAAGCAGGGAGGAAGACGTACAGTGAATTACCCAAGCAGACAAGACAAAAACCACTGGGGAAGAATGCACGGTAAATCGAACCGTAACATTTTCCTGAGTAATACTGGAAATCCTATCACTTCCAATCTAAGAAAAGTTAAAGCATATGAATTCCCACATCCTTAATTTTATTACCTGCCATTCACTCCATTTATTAATTAAAAGCTAGATTTGACTCAGCAGAGAGATGTCTAGGGAAGCTGCACTTTCCAAATGATGTTTGGAAAACTAATGTGGGATATGTAGGACCAAATATTAGAAAGTGCACCCCAACCAAGTGTCGCGGAGACTCCTAATTATAGCTTGTCCTCCCCCTTCTTCCTTTTACCTGTTATTTCCCAGTAAAAGGACACGAAGCGACCGCAGAGTAGACAGTCCACTGATCTCCTCTATCTGATTATCATACAAATCTAAGAAAATGAGATGCTGCAAATTAGAGATATTCTGGATGCGAGTTATGCAGTTGTGCTGGAAGTTCAGCAAACGGAGGTGCTCTTCTCCATCAATGATTGGGCAAACCGTCAGTTTTTGTCTAGGAGGAGAAGATTTAGAAAAGGGGTTTTAGTAGGACCTTGAAAAAGCAAGACAGCGCGAACAACTCAGCTTGTCTGCAAAAGTACAAAACCTTTAAGAAGAAAGCAATCCTACAGGGACGCACACCTACAAATCCTCAGCTCAGTCAGTACTCAGTCAGTTTTCAAGGAATATGTTAGGTATAGGACGGTGAGGGTTAGCTGTGAAAGAAAAATATAATCTGGGGAGAGGTTAAGAGGGTTCAGGTATACACCATTTGGAGTGAATGGCTGGCTGGAACCCTCAGCTGACATGTCTCCATTCAGAGGGAAAATACATTTCCTTCAATGTTTTGGTGCCGGGCTCACTCGTTATTCCTGAACGGGAATGGATTCTCCCAGCAGGAACAAAGTTGACACCAAGAAGTGTCACCTGGCCAGCTGTAAACATCTGCAGATGCAGCAGATTTCGTGGGATGTGAGGTAGAGTTTCGGTGGTATTCTGACTACAACAATGTCCCCAGAACAGTAACTGCTACATTCAGTTAATTTGTTATTTCTTTGTATCAGGTCCCTTTCCATCTAAAATCTTTTTATTCTCCCCTGAGGGTGGCTAAAGTAACTTAATGAAAGCAGGAATCTGATACAAATATTCCTCCAATTCCTTTCCTTCATGTCTGTTATATCCCAGAGAAAACCTGGTAAATTAGCGATGGGAAGATTCTATTAATGAAGATGTAACTTCTAGCCACTGCCTAAGGCCTTTCCAGTCACACCTAAGGCTGAGATCTTGTACACACTTGTCTGGGAGTAAGACCACCCAACTCATTGGTATTACTTCTGCGTACGCATGTACAAGATGGCACACAGATCAAGCTACACGAATAAGGGTGAAATCCTGCATCAACTGAATTTAATGGGCCTTCTGAGGTGAATTTATGCTGCATCGGGCTGCAAGTACTATTCAAAACAATGCATGATTCTTCAAAGTTGCCACAGACAGGACTACAAAAAAATAGAACATGTCCAATTCTATCCTCACCTTTCAAGGGTCAACCTGTCAGAGTGCTGCGTTTTTTCTTCGGCTGTTCGATGCACCAGGGGAAAGGCTGTGTTCCCATAAGTGATATTTTCTAACAGGTAGAAAAAGCCAATATCTAATGTCAAAAATATAGACAGCATACTAAAAAGCAGAGACATCACCCTGCCAACAAAAGTGCGTATAGTCAAGACTATGGTTTTCCCAGTTGCAATGTATGGCTGTGACAGCTGGACCATAAGGAAGGCTGAGTGCCAAAGGACTGAGGCCTTCGAATTGTGGTGCTGGAGGAGGCTCCTGCGAGTCCCTTGGACCGCAAGGCGATCAAACCGGTCAGTCCTAGAGGAGATCAACCCTGACTGCTCTTTAGAAGGCCAGATCCTGAAGATGAAGCTCAAATACTTTGGCCACCTGATGGGAAGGAAGGACTCCCTGGAGAAGAGCCTAATGCTGGGAGCAATTGAGGGCAAAAGAAGAAGGGGACGGCAGAGGATGAGGTGGCTGGATGGAGTCACTGAAGCAGTCAGCGTAAGCTTAAGTGGACTCCGGGGGATGGTGGAGGACAGGAAGGCCTGGAGGAATGTTGTCCATGGGGTCACGATGGGTCGGACATGACTTTGCAACTAACAACAACGTCAAAAAGATCAGAAAAATATTTTACAAATTTCAACTGTCAAGCAATAAACAGGCTTACCCGGTTCTACTACTGAGATACAATACAGGAGGAAAGAGCAGGAAGAAGAGAGAACGCAAATCCCAGGTACTGATGGTTTAATACACAATTTATCAGGTGGAACAGCTGCTGCAGGAATTATTTCAGGGGAAGGAGGACCCCCATAGAAGCAATTCCAAGCAGGCTGATGGAGAGGTCTCGCCATCTCATTTCTTCTGCCCAGCCCACTAAAGTTAGATGTAGCATACCTGAAGGCCGACATCCCCCCAAAGGACGAATTCACATCAGTTACCTGGAACATTTCCACTGGCATTATGACAGCCCTGCTGAAGCCTGTATTTTGATGGAGTAGGAAAAGAGCAATCGCCAAATGCTGCCAGGGATCCTGCACTGTATTTCATCTCCAGTCCAGGAATATCTGCAAAATTTGTTGATACGGGGACATACAACTTTTTGTTGCGTGATAAAGGGCTTAATCTGCCATCTGCAGGGGGAAAAAATAAGAATTTTGACCTCACCATGATGCTGTATATCACCACAGATTAAACTAACACTGCAATCCCATGGACGAGCATCTGGTTAACAAGGTTTTACATGTTGTATGAACCAAAGGTTGTTTCAGGGACAAGCAGCCCTCAAACCATCCCTGCCACCTGGGTTCACGCAAAACCACAAATCATGGGAACAATCCCCTGCCCACAAACCAGGAATGCTCAGAATGGCTGCCAGCACACACCACAACCCACTGCGGCTTAACGGTCATCTTGCCAATGAGCCCAAAGTAAGCCACCGCTATAAATACATGTTTCCTTGTAATAGTTTGCATGCCTAATTTTGGAAAGAGTTCATCTTCCAACATTACCTAGTTTTCCTGAATAGTTCTTTTCCAGTTCATGCTGCAAGAACTTGTTGTGAAGATAGGGTTGGTCTTTGTGTAATCTAAGCTCCAGCTGCAATAAAAAAGTAAATTTTCAACACAAACCATTACACTTCGATGCAAGCGTTTTATAAACTCTGCACTGGGGAGGGACATGTACATACTGGGTATTAGCAGCTTTTCGTTTCTCCTTTCTCTGTTGGTATTGCTGCAGGATATTTCTCATACCAGTTGCATCAGTATTGTTTAAAAAATAATCTGAACACAAGACTGGAAGATGGGAAATGGACCAAGGCGGACCGGAGGAGAGAGAAGGACCAGAGATGACATCTGTTCCCAGATGCCACAAAAGGCCTGAATTTTAAGCTGTGAATAATCAAGCGTGCTAGTGCACACTTTCCAACTGCTTTCGTG
This sequence comes from Varanus komodoensis, assembly GCF_004798865.1. Taxonomy (NCBI): domain Eukaryota; kingdom Metazoa; phylum Chordata; class Lepidosauria; order Squamata; family Varanidae; genus Varanus; species Varanus komodoensis. Next base: position 1,086,229 of record NW_025335817.1, read on the forward strand.
TAATTCTTCTGCAAGTGTGAGTGGCAAAAAAACCTTTGGTTTGTATAGCATGATGTGTGAACACCGGGGTGTCTCTCCACCATTGTTTGCTCATGGCTCTGGTTCACCTAGCAATAGAGGTCCAATGCTCTAAGGTGGTACCAAAATCTAACAAATACAAAACAGGATTAAACACTTCTACTGGTTATCTGTGTAAGAATAACTTTATTCATTTTAACATGTAAGCACACACAGCAGATACAGAAGAAATTGTTCAGAGGTCATGCAAATACATATAACAATATGTTATATCAACATATAACTTGACAGTAAAGAAAAAAATGAAAATGTAAAAAAATTCACACAAGGTATTGCAGATACATCAAGACATCACAAAATATCCAGCACACCACAGCACTGTACAGACTGATACTTTTGGATTCTCTATATTTGGATAATAAAAATTCAGGTCTCACAGGTTTGGTTCTTTCTGCTGCCGATGTGCTTTGGAGAACCAACTGAAGCCCATAATTGTTTGCCTGCAAATTAGAAATGGCTATTAATAACTTCTAGAAATGGATCATAAAAAAAAGAAGGCAGCAAAAATGAAATATTCTATGAACTATGCATCTAAATCAACTGTGCCATTTAAAGGTTTCCAAGAAATAAACATAGCAATCTGAAGCAATTCTCTAGTATGTCAACTAACATAATTTATTATAATGGAGTGCGATGGTTGACACGTGTGCTGGCTAAATCTCTAAACACCAAAATATGATTTCCACTTACAACCGAATGCTTTTTCTGTGTAAGGCAGAGATTTGCTTGTACTGCTAAAACTGAATCTCATTACTATCTGTATAACGCAATCGGAAAAACCAGTCAGCATTTGCTTTTACTAATTTCCCATTTTTTCCAGCAGAGCATCATCGTGCACCACGATGGAGCCTGAACAATGAAGGTACATCCAACTGGGCCCTCCGGATACACATAAAGCGCACATACAAAACATACACAATGTGTGTAATACAGTTATGACTTTTCCTGAAAAGGGTCAGTTTGAAAATGTGCCAGTTTTCAATCTTTCAGCTGTGTAGGAAAGTCTGTGGTTTACAGAAGAGCATGTTCTAATGCCCTAACTTAGTCAACCTGGGGCTCTCCGGTTGTTCTAGACTACAACTCCCATTCTTGACCAGACCATGCTGGCTGCACTGATGAGAACTGCCGTCCACAACAAGCAGGGAGCACCAAGCTGGAGAAGGACAGATATCTAATTTAACATGTTTATTTTATTTCCATTCAGCTAAAAAAGTGCCCCATGGTAATTTGTTGCCCTAGGTCACCACGACGACATGGAATGAAAAAACTGAGGGGCAAAAATAAAGCCCACTTAGTATTATTTCAATGCTAATCGGAGCAACATTTTGTACCGCAATACTTTTGAAAGTGTAAAAAGGCACATCTTTTTAATTGTTTATGTTTAAGGGAAAATATCAAAAATACCGAAAACTACTAATTAATTGTAGCAACTCAAAGAAGTGTGCATGCTATGTTGACAACCACTTATATGTTTCAATAGACACCAGCTCTCTTCTAATGAGGGTATCAGGCCACCTTCAATTATGCTGTCACTATTTCTTAGTTCCATTTTACTCCAAGACACAAATCTATTTAGTGGCATATGTGTATTCCCTCACATTTGCTAGACATAATTGCCTGAAAGCATAAATTACGATGTAGAACAGACAAGTTTGCTTAACACTGTATTTTCAGTTGGCATACAAGTCAGCTTTAACAACAAACTTAATAAAAGATTTTGTTTCTATTAAAACCCAGGGCACCGGGGGAAAAATTCCACCCGTCATCACTAGCAATACGCACAAAGAAGCATCAACACGTACATATTCAAGCCACCCACAAAAGACACATGCAGAACAGCCGATGTTCAAAGAAGCATAACGCAAGTCAGCTGAGCACATGAAAAACATTACGCCTTCATGTGTTTCATATGAATTGTGCTAACAGCGTGTTTTCTCTGTGGTTGTAAGCAGCCATTAAATATATACAAAATTCACACACAAACACCCAGAAAACACATTCACAATATGCAGTAATAGCTGCAAAAATGCATGCAAAACAGACCAACAAGGCACAAAGGCAATGTGCACAGGACACCCGCAGAGCAAAAACACCTGTGCACATCATTTCCATTCACAGCTGCATGCCAAGCATGTTTTGCAAATGTTTTTACATGTGTCTTGTCGATATTTTGCATGCCTGATTTTCTTGGGCTTTGTTGGTGCTCTGCGGAGACAGTCTACCACAGTGCACGCTTTTCTTGCAAAACGCACGCTGCATATGTACATATGTTATATATACACAGGCAGATACACAAATTCAAAACTGCTGCATAGACATAAAATACACGAAACAGACACAAGCAAACACTGGCATTTTATCTTGGCCACCATTTTATTGTTTCGTGCTCAGGCTTTCCACCTGGAAAAGCAGTATACAAATACATCCAATTCATTAATGGCACGATTCTATGCTTGCTTAGAAAGGAGAAAAGGTCCCAGAACCGGCAGCATTCCCAGGCATGCACGGCTAGGGAATGCATAGGATTGCACATGCACGCGATCCTTTCCGAACAGGCGCAGGGTGGTGGGTCCTTTTTCTGTCTGAATAGCTCACAGCATGGAAGGCTGGCTTTTCCCCCCGCCTGGAACAAGCAACGGGTGATAACAGCCCCCGCCCCACATGCAAAGGCTTTCCCCTCTATCGGAACATGCACGGCAGGCTACCAGCCCCCCCTCGAACATGCAAAGGTTCGCGCCCCCCCCCCACGCAGACGACTGCACCCACTGCGAAGTCAGACCCAGTGGATGTCCTCAAAAGCAACCGGGCGCCCGGGGGCACGCCGCCCAGCGACGCGGGGAGGAGCTCCGCAACAAAGAAAGGCGACCGGGAGCCGCCAGCGGCATCCCGCCCGCAGCACCGGCGCCGCCTTTCGGAGGTGGGGGCCGCGCCGGGCCCCCGCCCAGGCTCCCCGCTTACCGAAACGGCGTGGCCCGGCCGGGCCCCCGCAGCAGGCCGGCATTTGCTGGGCACCATGGCAACGCGCCCTAGCCGCCGCCGGCACCGCCGCTCCCTCCTCCTTACCCGGAAGCCGCCTGCTGTCACCATGACAACACCTGTTTCCTGGATCCGCTCTGCCACTCACAGGAGGGGGCGTGGCCTACAGACGGCGCCCGCGGAGCCATGAGAACACAAGGGAGGCCAAGAGAACACGATAGGTTTCCCGTATTTCAGGCCCCCCCATTAAACGAGAGTGTCAGCCCAGGGAGGGAGTGGAGGAAGGAGAGGGCTGGATAGAAAGCTGGGGTTGTCACCATGGAATCGACGTGGAGAGCGGCATCAACCACGCAGATCAGCACCATGGCCCTGCCACGCATATGTCGGCTGTGTTCTAGTGGAAGCCGGAAGTGAGGGTTCTGCGATAGACTGATTCTCTTTACCTCTCGGGCAGCGTTTTTGTACAGCGCCTTGAGCCTTTGGACTGCTTTGTGTGTTGGTCGCTTTTGTAGGCCGCTTGTACAATGGCTGCTTTCAAACAGGGTTACACGTAGAGAAAAATAAACTACCAATAAAATGGCAGCAGTAATCATAAGAATAAATACAATAGGCGCTGGCCTGGATGCACCCACGTGGTCCTCTCCTTACCTTCTTTTGTTCTATCATTCCTAGCCAAAGCCTGGATACCAGGAGGTCGGGGAAAAGAAATGTGTGCTTCACAGCAGAAGCACAAGCCCACCACTTCCTAAACTCATGAAACTGAAGGTCCAGAATTACTGTTTGCAATGATTTTAGGCACGTTCTATCATACTATCCGTGTTTTTTTGAAAGGAAACCCCTCGTGCATGCATAAAGCGGCAGCTGTGCACTGTGACCTTAATAGCATGTACCTGGCTGATAGCAAAATGCTGTGGTTTAGGGGTGCAGTCCCTCCTTTGTGCATGCAAAGGGCCCCCAGTTCAGTCTTCCAGCCCCCGCCCCAAAGCATACCTCCGTTTAAAAGAAAACAAATGAGGGTGAAGCCCCCTCGCCCCCAGACCCTGGAAAACTGCAGGCCGGGCCCTACCATTAGCCCGGGGAAGCCTTGTCTTGGGCCGCTGCTCCTGAAAGGCAGCCGGAACTGTGCATATCTGAAACCCTATCCTGCACCCCCTAACCTGGGCTGCTGCCCCCCCGTGGCGTGGAGAAAGCACCCCATCTCCAGTACCAAGGAGGGAGCCAACGTCTTGTGCGGGTAGCCGCTGCCCTTGGCGCGGAGGGGTGCAGCGCCTGGGCTCGGGCCGGGTCTCCTCCGTGCCGCCCCGGGGCGCGCAGGGGAGTCCCAGCCCAAGCCCGCCAGGCCGCGCGATGACTGCCTCGGGCCAGCCCTGCTGCGACCACGCCGCGCGCTGGAGCCTTGGACTACCGCGCCATCATCCGCAGATCCCGCGCGGCCCCTGGCTCCCGGGGCGCAGCCGTGCGCGGCGCTGCGCGGCGCGGCGGGAGGGCCGGCGGCGGCTCGCCCCGCTTTAAGCCCGCTCCCCGATTTATAGCCGGCGGGGGCGGCCGCCGCGCCCTCCCCTTCTCGCCCTGGCCCCGCGCGCATGTGGCCCCGGCTGCGCGCCTGGCTCGGGCGGCTGCTGCT